>NC_091981.1:187429412-187729412 GCF_044704955.1 Pristiophorus japonicus
GCTTCTGTACCCCATTCCTGCTTTCTCGCCATACCCCTTGATCCCCCTAGTAGTAAGGCCTCCATCTAACTCCTTTTTGAATATATTTAGTGAATTGGCCTCAACAACTTTCTGTGGTAGAGAATTCCACAGGTTCACCACTCTCTGGGTGAAGAAGTTTCTCCTCATCTCGGTCCTAAATGGCTTACCCCTTATCCTTAGACTGTGACCCCTGGTTCTGGACTTCCCCAACATTGCAAACATTTTTCCTGCATCTAACCTATCTAAACCCGTCAGAATTTTAAACATTTCTATGAGATCCTCTCTCATTCTTCTGAACTCCAGTGAATACAAGCCCAGTTGATCCAGTCTTTCTTGACAGGTCAGTCCCGCCATCCCGGGAATCAGTCTGGTGAACCTTCGCTGCACTCCCTCAATAGCAAGAATGTCCTTCCTCAAGTTAGGAGACCAGAACTGTACACAATACTCCAGGTGTGGCCTCACCAATGCCCTGTACCACTGTCGTAACACCTCCCTGCCCCTGTACTCAAATCCCTTAACCGCCTGCTGTACCTGCATGCCAACCTTCAATGACTGATGTACCATGACACCCAGGTCTCGTTGCACCTTCCCCCTTCCTAATCTGTCACCATTCAGATAATAGTCTGTCTCTCTGTTTTTACCACCAAAATGGATAACCTCACATTTATCCACATTATACTTCATCTGCCATGCATTTGCCCACTCACCTAACCTATCCAAGTCACTCTGCAGCCTCACAGCATCCTCCTCGCAGCTCACACTGCCACCCAACTTAGTGCCATCCGCAAATTTGGAGATACTGCATTTAATCCCCTCATCTAAATCATTAATGTACAGTGTAAACAGCTGGGGCCCCAGCACAGAACCTTGCGGTACACCACTAGTCACTGCCTGCCATTCCAAAAAGTACCCATTTACTCCTACTCTTTGCCAACCAGTTCTCAATCCACGTCAGCACACTACCCCCAATCCCATGTGCTTTAACTTTGCACATTAATCTCTTGTGTGGGACCTTGTCGAAAGCCTTCTTCTGAAAGTCCAAATACACCACACCAACTAGTTCTCCCTTGTCCACTCTACTGGAAACATCCTCAAAAAATTCCAGAAGATTTGTCAAGCATGATTTCCCTTTCACAAATCCATGCTGACTTGGACCTATCACGTCTTTCCAAATGCGCTGCTATGCCATCCTTAATAATTGATTCCATCATTTTACCCACTACTGATGTCAGGCTGACCAGTCTATAATTCCCTGCTTTGGATCAAGGCTGTAATGAGGTTTGGAGTCGACTGGTACTGGCGGAACTTAAACTGAGCATTGGTGAGCAGGTTATTGGTGAGTAAATGCCGCTTAATAGTACTGTTGACGACATCTTCTATCACTTTGCTGATGATTGAGAGTAGACTGATAAAGCGTTAATTGGCCAGATTGGATTTGTCCTGTTTTTTGTGGACATGACATACCTGGGCAGTTTTCCATGTTGTCGTGTAGATGCCAGTGTTGTAGCTGTACTGGAACAGCTTAGCTAGAGGTGTGGCTAGTTGCGGAGCACAAGTCTTCAGCACGACAGCCGGGATGCTGTCGGGGCCCATAGGCTTTGCTGTATCCAGTGCACTCAGCCGTTTCTTGATATCACCTGGAGTGAATTGAATTGGCTGAAGACTGGCCTCTGGGATTGAGGGAGTGCAGCGAAGGTTCACCAGACTGATTCCCGGGCTGGCGGGACTGACCTATCAAGAAAGACTGGATCAACTGGGCTTGTATTCACTGGAGTTCAGAAGAATGAGAGGGGACCTCATAGAAACATTTAAAATTCTGACGGGTTTAGACAGGTTAGATGCAGGAAGAATGTTCCCAATGTTGGGGAAGTCCAGAACCAGGGGTCACAGTCTAAGGATAAGGGGTAAGCCATTTAGGACCGAGATGAGGAGAAACGTCTTCACCCAGAGAGTGGTGAACCTGTGGAATTCTCTACCACAGAAAGTTGTTGAGGCCAATTCACTAAATATATTCAAAAAGGAGTTAGATGAAGTCCTTACTACTAGGGGGATCAAGGGGTATGGCGAGAAAGCAGGAATGGGGTACTGAAGTTGCATGTTCAGCCATGAACTCATTGAATGGCAGAGCAGGCTCGAAGGGCCAAATGGCCTACTCCTGCACCTATTTTCTATGTTTCTATGTTTCTATGACCTCAGAAGGAGGCCGAGATGGACCATCCACTCGTCATTTCTGGCTGAAGATGGTTGAAAACACCTCAGCCTTGTCTTTTGCACTCATGTGCTGGGCTCCACCATCATTGAGGATGGGGATATTCATGGAGCCTCCTCCCGTTAGTTGTTTAATTCTCCACCACCATTCATGAGTGTATGTGGCAGGACTGCAGAGCTTTGATCTAATCCGTTGGTTGTGGGATCAATTAGCTCTGTCTATAGCATGCTGCTTCCGCTGTTTAGCAGCAGGTAGTCCTGTGTTGCAGCTTCCCGAGGTTGGTACCTCATTTTTAGGTACGCCTGGTGCTGCTCCTGGCATGCTCTTCTGCACTCCTCATTGAACTAGGGTTGGTCCACCGGCTTGATGGTAATGGTAGAGTGAGGGATTGTGCTGGGCCATGAGGTTACAGATTGTGATGGAATACAATTCTGCTGCTGCTAATGGCCCACAGCGCCTCCTGGATGTCCAGTTTTGAGCTGATAGATCTGTTCTGAACATTTAGCACGGTGGTAATGGCACACATGATGGAGGGTGTCCTCAATGTGAAGTCGGCACTTCGTCTCCATAATGACTGTGCGGTGGTAACTCCTACCAATGCGGTCATGGACAGATGCATCTGCAACAGGTAGATTGGTGATGATGAGGTCACATCGGTTTTTCCCCCGTGTTGGTTCTCTCACCACCTGCTGCAGGCCCAGTCTGGCAGCTATGTCCTTCAGGACCCGGCCAGCTCGGTCAGTAGTGATGCTGCTGAGCCACTCTTGGTGATGGACATTGAAGTCCCCCACCCAGAGTACATTCTATGTTCTGCTACCCTCAGTGCTTCTTCCAAGTGGTGTTCAACATGGAGGAGTACTGATTCATCAGCTGTGGGAGGGTGGTAAGTGGTAATTAGCAGGAGGTTTACTTGCCAATGCTTGACCTGAAGTCACGAGACTTCATGGGGTCCGGAGTCAAGGCGTGGGGACTCCCAGGGGCACTCTCTTCCAACTGTATACCACTGTGCCGCCGCCCATGGTGGGTCTGTCTTGCCGGTGCGACAAGACATATCCAGGGGTAGTGATGGAGGAGTCTTGGACTTTGGCTGAAAGATATGATTCTGTGAGTATGACTATGTAAGGCTATTGCTTGACAAGTCTGTGGGATAGCTCTCCCAATTTTGGCACAAGTTCCCAGATATTATTGAGGAGGACATTGCAGGGTTGACTGGGCGGGGTGTGCCGTTGTCATGTCTGAAGCCTGTGCCTAGGTCGATGCTGGGTGGTCTGTCCGGTTTTATTCTTACTGATTTTCGTAGCGTTTTGGTACAACTGTGTGGCTTCCTATTCAGAGGGCAGTTAAGAGTCAACCACATTGCTGTGGCTCTGAAGTCACATATAGAGGAGACCAGGTAAAGACAACAGATTTCCTTCCCTAAAGAACATTGGTGAAGCAGATGGATTTGTACAACAATCTGATAGTTTCACGGTTACCGTTACTGATACTAGCATTTCCAGATTTATTTATTTAATTAACCAACTTTAAATTCCCCAGCTGCCGTGGTGGAATTTGAACTTGTGTCTTTGGATCATTAGTCCAGGCCTCTGGATTACTGGTCCAGTAACATAACCACTATGCTATTGTACCCCATTCTGTGCTGCGCTATTTAGATAGAATTTCTTAGAAGTCACAATACAGTACGGTCCATTTGGCCCAACCAGTCATTGTCAGTGCTTACCCTCTATGCAAGCAATTCGTTCTTATCATATTTACTTGTCCTGTCCCCATATCTCTTCAGCCCCTTTTCCTTCATCCACCTATTCAACTGAATGTTGAATTTTAACATAGTTTCTGCATCAACCAGAAACTCTGGAAGTGAATTCCATAACCCCACAATACTCTGTATAATGAAATTTCTCCTGCTCATTGATCTAAATCTCTTGCATTTAATCTTCTATCTGTGGCCTCTCATTCTTGACCCCTCAGCTGCTGGAAACGGTCTGCTATCTAAGCAGTCCCAGTCTTTCATAATTTTAAACATCTCTGTTTTATCACTCCACAAACTGCATTGCTCCAATGAAAAAAGACCCAATTTTATAAAACTATTTTTGTATTGATATTTCCTTACACCAGGCAGAACCCCAGTGAATCTGTGTTGTATCCTCTTTAAAGCCTTGGCATCCTTCTTACGGTATGGAACCCAAGAATGTACACAGTACTCTCATTGAGATCTCACTAAAGTTTCATATGGGCTCATCATTATATCTTGTTTTTTAAATTTTATACCTCTAAAAGTCAATTAGTTTTTTTATTTAGCCCTATCAATGCAATCGATTATCTGGTGTTGTATTTCATTGCTGTTTGTAGGATCTTGTTATATGCAAATTGGCTGTTACGTTTCTCAAAATTACAACTGTGACTATTCTTCAAAAGTACTTAATTAAAGCGGTTTGGCACATCATGAGGTTGTGAAAGGTGCTATAAAAATGCAAGTCCTTTCCTTTCCTTCTCTTATTACCTGTGAATCTATACCCCCTAATCTCTGCTCTTCCACAGCACCGAGCCGACTTCCATTCAAAGTATTACTGCTGTTATTTTTTTACCAAAATGTATCGCCTAACACTGACTAACATTGAATTCCATTTGCCACTTTTTAATCCTGTTCCTCCTTTTAATTAATACCCAATTGCAATTTCCTTTCATTTTCTAACTGTAACTCATATTTTGCTATTATCTTCAAATTTTGACACCACTCGCTCTAGGCCTACATTCAAATCATTGATATACACCGTGAACAGAAGTAGCCCTAAAACTGAACCCTCTTGGACACGGCTAGCAGCTCTGGAAACCTGCCTTCAACTACTATTCTCTGTTTTCTCCCTTCTAACCAACTTTTAACTCAGTTTGCTATTCTCCCCTTAATTCCATACCCCATAATCTTTACTAGTAATCTCCTGTGTGGTACCTTGTTAAAGCCATTCCTAGGTAGTCCCTCGGAATCGAGCAAGACTTGCTTCCACTCGTAAAATGAGTCCTTTGGTGACTGAACAGTCCAATATGAGAACCACAGTCCCTGTCACAGGTGGGACAGATAGTCATTGAGGAAAGGGTGGGTGGACAGGTTTGCCGCGCACACTTTCCGCTGCCTGCGCTTGATTTCTGCATGCTCTCGGCGATGAGACTCGAGTTGCTCAGTGCCCTCCCAGATGCACTTCCTCCACTTAGGGTGATCTTTGGCCAGGGACTCCCAGGTGTCAGTGGGAATGTTGCATTTTATCAGGGAGGCTTTGAGGGTGTCCTTGTAACGTTTCCTCTGGCCACTTTTGGCTCGTTTGCCTTGAAGGAGTTCTGAGTAGAGCGCTTGTTTTGGGAGTCTTGTGTCTGGCATGCGAACAATGTGGCCTGTCCAGCGGAACTGATCAAGTATGATCAGTACTTCAATGCTGGGGATGTTGGCCTGGTCGAGGACACTAATGTTGGTGCGTCTGTCCTCCCAGGGGATTTATAGGATCTTGCGGAGACATCATTGGTGGTATTTCTCCAGCGACTTGTACATGGTCCACGTCTCTGAGCCATACAGGAGGGCGGGTATGACTACAGCCCTGTAGACCATGAGCTTGGTGGCAGTTTTGAGGGCCTCTTTTCCTCCAAAGCCTATGCATACTACATCCACTGCATTTCCCCAATCTACCAGGTCTGTTACCACATCAAAGAATTCCATGAGATTTGTCAAGTTGATCGTCCCTTTCGAAATCTATCCTGGCATCTTTTAACTATTTTCTCTTTATCTAAACACATAGTCATTTTATCCTTAAATACTGTATATAAAAATTTTTTTAAATCCTTGCCATAGATGTTAGGCTTGCAATTACCTGGAATATCTGCTTCCACTTTTAAAAAAGGGTACAATATTGGCCACTCTCCAGTCTTCCGACATACATCCACACTCAATGGAGCCATGAAATATAATTTCCAGGGCTTCTGCAATTTACACCTGGCTCTCCACTAGGATTCTAAGATGTAACCCGTCAAACCCTAGTGTATTGTCTTTAGCTTAAATAACATATAATATTTTCTTGTTATCCATCATAATATCGCTCGTCTCAGTATCAATAGCCAAGAAAACCGGCTGGTTTGTGTAACCGGTGGCTGAGCCACAACATCACGTTGATGCCCAGATGGCAAGTTGAAAATCTACTGTATTGGCAGCCGACTCAGAATGTTTGCTATTTGTTGGTTAAAGCAGGACTGTGGATGGTAGGTTCACTCAAAAATTGTCTAAGTTATTGCTATTTGGATTCAGTCTTCACAACAACTCTGTCTGAGACTATGGAAGCATGGGGCACAATGACCATAATTAAATAAAATGTAAATTTTTGGGCAGTTGTTACTATTAAAGGAATAGCTTAGAGAGATTCGGAAGATGAATGCACAAGGTTTGATTCATGGATAACATCTGACCCTCTAGATTCAATTTCCATAGAATGTACAGGATATGAATTTTTAATGACTGAACCAAGGTCAATAACTCCCAAATGGCCTAGCAAGATATGCTGTAGTCCACAGTTACCAACTACAGTTATTTAGTTCTATGGGCGAGTGGCAGGGTCAGTGGTGGAGAAATAACATTTTATTACCATTTTTGCTAGGTTTTCCAACACTTTTTATTTTGATGGGGTTATTTTGATGAGGTTTGCAGTTCTGTTTCTAAAGAATGCACACGGCAAGCCTTTTTATCTTTGATTCAGGGGGCATTCCTGAGAAACCTGTAACAAATAGCAATATTAAACAATGGTTTAATACATCATTGTACGTACTTGCAAATGTACAAAGGGCATGGTACCATGAATAACCCAATTTATGCCTACAAATTCAAACATAAAATGCTGGAAATGCACATCAGGACTAGAAATGCAGATCAGGGAAATTAACATCTGAAAGTGATCGGCTCGGCTAATGTTTTTAGTTATAACCCGTTGTTAAAAATAATGATCAACTGGTGATGATGAAGGGCCCAATCTGAAATATTAAAACATTTTCTCCTTCAGATATTCACTGACCTGCTGTGCGATCCAGCATTTTCTATTCCGGTTTTAGATTTTCCAGCAGTTGTAATTTTCTTTTGTACCGTGCCCTTGACAGCCAATTAATTTTTTTTTAAATTATTACATTGACAAATAGTATCCTAATTTTCAGAGATGTATAATAAAAGCAATGATATGTTGCCATGGAATCTGGCTGTCAATGAAAATGATTTTGAAGAATTTTCTTACATATGCTCGCAAAGAAACATGCTCTAAATAAGGATAGATTATTATTTCCATTTTTTACTAATCTGAACTTACTAATGTTTGTCTTTCGAACCATTTAGGAAGTGTTAATTGCATTGAAGAATAGATCATTGTTTCACAAATATTCTTTCCACAATTTATTAAAAAAAAGCTAAATATTTAAAAGAAACCTATTTTTATTCAGTCATTTTTGCATGAATTTTCTTGTTCCTATATATTTAGACTCAAGTGTCAATGAATCCTGACAACTGGGAAATGTCAAAAAGCTGTCCCAGTCCGAACACTGAATAAATGAATGTAAATAAAAGATGATTGTGCTCCGAACACTGCTAAATACCAAAGAGTGTACACATTTTTTAAATCAAATGTAGCAAGACGTAACATAAAAAGAAAACTATACGTGAGCTAGGTAACATCGAGTTTCTATTAGAAAAGTGCTTGGGGTCAATTGTTTTTCTTATGCAACTTTGTACTATTTCTCTCTCTTCCAGCTTTGATTTAACAGTGCTTTTAAGTGGGACAGCCTGGTTCTGTGCGAATGAAACCAAAACATTCTGGACTTCAAGTAACTACAACTCTATCCTCAGCAACAATACTTTGCTGACTATCAGCCTGTCTAAAAATGGCAACCTTACTGAAAGAGATAACCTCTCCTTAAGCACAGGATGTATAAGCAGGTAAGACAGTTCACGTAAAATAAGTCTTCCTGAGGTCGATTGGGCTCAATTTTCCCCAGTGATTTGTGCCTTTTTTTTGGTGCGGGCCGCTTTCTTTGGCCTAAATTTTAAAAATCCAAGTTTCTCCAATCATTGTGCGCCAGCGTAACGCAGTTAGTTACAACTTTTTTAGGTTCGTTTTTTTTTTTGCATCATTGGGGCGCAACCTGATGTCTCTGCCAGTTTTTCCACAATTATGCAATTTGGCCAATTTACATTTTTCCGAGGACGGTGTATGTGACCACTCCCGAAAAACCTTCTGGGCACTTAAGGAAAACCAGCGCATATTAAAAAATCAGCGCAGAAAGACGCCATTGTTTTTATATGTATTTAACGCCTTTTAACCTGCATCACACCTGCCCACCAGAGGGCCCACCTGTTGGAGTCCCAAGGGATCCTAGCATCCCCTGGGAGCACGGTATATAAGCAGGTCACCCACGAGGTACCTGCACTCTGGAACTACAAAAAAGGAGCTCAGATCACAATTGCTCATTACACACAGTGTTCGGTCTGACCATTTATTATGAGTATAACAGTTTTTATGCGAAGTTTTGGAGGGAGTCAAGAACACATAAATATGCATAATCAAGCTTAAATTTTTAAAACTTAAAACGCAGAAAATGGAAGTTTCATGGAATTCTTCAAGTTTTGATTGTTTAAAAACTGACACGCCACCACCAAATGTCTCCAAACCGGGCTCGAAGGTTGGAGCGTCGGCCGGCAGAATCGGTCCCTCGCCCGGACACGGGCTTGGGGCTCGGCTTAAAAAGAAGCCCGGAGTGGGTGGGGGGCTGTGGAAGGCGAATGGAAGGCATGAGAAGCCTTACACGATGCATCAAACGAAGCCCAGGAGGCGGGCCGGGGGGGGGGGGTGGGTGTGTCCCCCATCATTGAGCCTGCTCAGACCTGGATGTGATCCATACGAGGGCGTCGACCTTGGGGAGCGAGAACAAGCAATCTTGTCTTGCCTGCTGTTTTGAGCTTCTTGCAAAGGTACAATTTAATCATGGGGGCAATACTGACAATGCCATACCTTGTGCAAGCCTTCTGCATGATAGTGCTGCGGAGGAGACAATTGATTCAACGTCATCGCATGAGGAACCTCCGAGCACATAGGATGATGGGCAGGAGGCCTTACCCACTTCGGGTATATCGAGACAGGCATTTGTACCTGCACCTGAGTGATGCAGTCTGTGCCAGAAGGCTGCGTTTCCGCAAAGAAGTTGTAAGTGAGATCTGTGAGTTAGTAAAAGCAGACCTGCAACCTAGAAGTGTCAGGAGGACTGCTTTGTCAATTGAAGTAAAGGTTACAGCTGCACTTTCATTCTATGCATCTGGATTGTTCCAGGCCACAACTGGGGATGTGTGTGCCATTTCTCAACATGTAACACATATCTGCATTTGGCAGGTGACTGCTGCACTATATGCCCGGAGGAATGACTATACAAAGTTCTCCATGACCACCTAGGCAATGGGTGACAGGGCCGTGGGTTTCTCCAGGATTGCTGGCTTCCCAAAGGTACACGGCTACATTGATTGTACCCACATCGCCTTGCAAGCACCTTTGGAGGATTCCGAGATGTACAGGAACAGAAAAGGCTTCCACTCCATTAATGTGCAGCTCGTGTGTGACCACATGCATCATATCATGTCAGTTGATGCAAGATACCCTGGGAGCACCCATGATGTGTTCATCCTATGCAACAGCGTTATATCTGCCATGTTTCAGCATCAGCCAGAAGGGCAGAGCTGGCTACTGGGAGACAAAAGATACAGCCTTGCCACCTGGCTCATGATGCCACGACGCATAACCCGGACGGAAGCTGACCGGGAATACAACGTGTCGCACATTGCGACGCGCAGCATAATAGAGAGAACCATTGGCATCTTGAAACAGCGTTTCCGATGCCTGAACCATTCCGGAGGCTACTTGCAATACTCCTCTGAGATTGTCGGTCAGCTCACTGTTGTGTGCTGCATGCTGCATAACTTAGCCAACATGAGGCAGCAGCAGCTGCTAGTAGAAGACCCACCTGA
The DNA here is from genome assembly GCF_044704955.1 of Pristiophorus japonicus. Taxonomy (NCBI): domain Eukaryota; kingdom Metazoa; phylum Chordata; class Chondrichthyes; family Pristiophoridae; genus Pristiophorus; species Pristiophorus japonicus. Next base: position 187,439,669 of record NC_091981.1, read on the forward strand.
GGTGAAAGTGGCTGATGATGAGGAGGAAGATGCAGATGACGACGAGGAGGAGGACGAGGAAGCCATGCAACTACCTGAACCTGGAGCATGACGGCGGAGGAGTGCGGGCTGTCGTGCCCCTTTAACAATTGCTCGAGCCTTGCACCAGCAGCTCTTCCGTGAACACCTTGCTGCCTGAAGGCTCAGCGGCAACTACTCCAAATGGACCATGTTTACTATTTGGAACAAATACTGGAAATTATTCTTGTTTACTTTTAAAAGTTGTGTTAATAATGGAACAAATTATGTAAATGATTCAGTTATAATGTAAAATATATTTTATTCAAAAGTTTGTACTTAACTTTAATAAAAATATTATTGTTTCAGGCTTTAAAGTTTTCAGTTAAGATCATTACAAATTCTAAGATCACTTACAAACTTTTAAACTTGTAAATTTACATAATTTACAAAAAAATTTTAATTTGAGAACAATTACAACAATAACAATAATAACAGCAAAGAAAGGCCACACCCATCTCTGCTCCACCTTATTCTAAGACCGCCTGCTGCGCTTGGTCTTGTTGACTCCACCCCTGCCCGCAGGTGGTGGCGCAGTGTCTCTCAGGTTAGTACCAAGCTTATTCTTTCAAACATCTCGGATAATGCGCACTTCTTGATCGGCCAGGCAGTGGGGGTGGAGGGTGGCGGTGGCGGGGAGGAAGGCGGTAATGTGGAAGGGGCCCGGTCTGGGCATGTTCCCTTATTGCAGCAGCTAACTCCGACATTCCCTCCCAGATTTGCCCTGACAGTGTGTCAACTACCTGCAACATTCCCTCCCTCATGTTCGGCGACAGCATCTCAGCTACCTGTGACATGCCCTCACGTTACCTGCAGAGAAACATAGAAACATGGAAAATTGGTGCAGGAATAGGCCATTCGGCCCTTCGAGCCTGCACCGCCATTCAATAAGATCATGGCTGATCATTCCCTTAATACCCCTTTCCTGATTTCTCTCCATACCCCTTGATCCCCTTAACCGTAAGAGCCACATCTAACTCCCTCTTGAATATATCCGGTGAACTGGCATCAACAACTCTCTGCGGCAGGGAATTCCACAGGTTAACAACTCTCTGAGTGAAGAAGTTTCTCCTCATCTCAGTCCTAAATGGCCTACCCCTTATCCTAAGACTATGTCCCCTGGTTCTGGACATCCTCAACATCGGGAACATTCTTCCCGCATCTAACCTGTCCAGTCCCGTCAGAATCTTATATGTTTATATGAGATCCCCTCTCATCCTTCTAACCTCCAATGAATAAAGGCCCAGTTGATCCAGTCTCTCCTCGTATGTCAGTCCAGCCATCCCTGGAATCAGTCTGGTGAACCTTCGCTACACTCCCTCAATAGCAAGAATGTCCTTCCTCAGACGAGGAGACCAAAACTGAACACAATATTCGAGGTGAGGCCTCACTAAGGCCCTGTACAACTGCAGTAAGATCTCCCTGCTTCTATATTCAAATCCCCTAGCTATGAAGGCCAACTTACCATTTGCCTTCTTTACCGCCTGCTGTACCTGCGTGCCCACTTTCAGTGACTGATGAACCATGACACCCAGGTCTAATTGCACCTCCCCTTTTCCTAGTCTGCCGCCATTCAGATAATATTCTGCCTTCGTGTTTTTGCCCCCAAAGTGGATAACCTCACATTTATCCACATTATACTGCATCTGTCATGCATTTGCCCACTCATCTAACCTGTCCAAGTCACCTTGCAGCCTCCTAGCGTCCTCCTCACAGCTCACTCTGCCATCCATTTTAGTGTCGTCTGCAAACTTGGAGATATTACACTCAATTCCTTTATCCAAATCGTTAATGTATATTGTAAAGAGCTGGGGTCCCAGCACTGAGCCCTGTGGCACTCCACTTGTCACTGCCTGCCATTCTGAAAAGGACCCGTTTATCCTGACTCTCTGCTTCCTGTCTGCCAACCAGTTCCCTATCCATGTCAATACATTACCCCCAATACCATGCGCTTTGATTTTGCACAACAATCTCTTGTGCGGGACCTTGTCAAAAGCCTTCTGAAAGTCCAAATACACCACATCCCTTGTCCACTCTGCGAGTTACATCCTCAAAAAATTCCAGAAGATTCGTCAAGCATGATTTCCCTTTCATAAATCCATGCTGACTTAATCCGATCCTGTCACCGCTTTCCAAATGCGCTGCTATTTCGTCCTTCATGATCGATTCCAACATTTTCCCCACTACTGATGTCAAGCTAACCGGTCTATAATTCCCCGTTTTCTCTCTCCCTCCTTTTTTAAAAAGTGGTGTTACATTAGCTACCCTCCAGTCCATGGGAACTGATCCAGAGTCGATAGACTGTTGGAAAATGATCACCAATGCATCCACTATTTCGAGGGCCACTTCCTTGAGCACTCTGGGATGCAGACTATCAGGCCCTGGGGATTTATCGGCCTTCAATCCCATCAATTTCCCTAACACAATTTCCCGCCTAATAAGGATATCCTTCAGTTCCTCCTTCTCACGAGACCCACTGTCCCCTAGTACCTTCGAAAGGTTATTTGTATCTTCCTTCGTGAAGACAGAACCGAAGTATTGGTTCAATTGGTTTGCCATTTCTTTGTTCCCCATTATAATGTCACCTGAATCCGACTGCAAGGTACCTACGTTTGTCTTTACTAATCTTTTTCTCTTCACATATTTATAGAAGCTTTTGCAATCAGTTTTTATATTCCCTGCAAGCTTCCTCTCGTACTCTATTTTACCCCTCTTAAGTAAATCCTTAGTTCTCCTCTGTTGAATTCTAAATTTCTCTCTGTCCTCAGGTTTGTTGCTTTTTCTAGCCAATTTATATGCCTCTTCCTTGGCTTTAACACTATCCTTAATTTCCTTTGTTAGCCATGATTGAGCCACCTTCCAAGTTTTATTTTTACTCCAGACAGGGATGTACATTTGCTGAAGTTCATTTATGTGATCTTTAAATGTTTGCCATTGCTTATCCACCGTCAACCCTTTTAGTATCGTTTGCCAGTCTATTCTAGCCAATTCACGCCTCATACCGTCGAAGTTACCTTTCCTTAAGTTCAGGACCCGAGTTTCTGAATTAACTTTGTCACTCTCCATCTTAATAAGGAATTCTACCATATTATGGTCATTTTTCCCCAAGGGGCGTCGCACAACAAGATTGCTAATTAGTCCCTTCTCATTACACATCACCCAGTCTAGGATGGCCAGCTCCCTGGTTGGTTCCTCGACATATTGGTCGAGAAAACCATCCCTAATACACTCCAGAAAATCCTCCTCCACCGAATTTCTACCAGTTAGGTTAGCCCAATCAATATGTAGATTAAAGTCGGCCATGATTACTGCTGTACCTTTATTGCACACGTCCCTTATTTCTTGTTTGATGCTGTCCCCATTCCCTCCCTCATGTTCACTGGCAGCGCATCAGCTACTTGAGACATTTCCTCCGTCATGTCCCGGACAGTGTTCCCATTTCTCGTGAGAGTGTTGTTACTTCTCCCGACAGTCCCGCTACCTCATTACCCACCTCACTAATGGTGTCCAGGAGTGATCGTGTAAGGTTAATGCTCTCCGCACTCATTGCCATCATCTGAACCACATCTGTTATATCCTGCACCTTAGGAGAGCGCTGTCGAGCTCTCCTTCCCCTCCTCACCCTGGGTGTGCCTCGCTGCATCCCACTGGGACCCGCAGCCTCGGAGGTGGGGCTCTGGGTGTGTCTTGCTGCATCCCACTGGGATCCACAGCTTCAGACTGTGGGAAACCATGGAATGTCCCAGCAAAGCTCGTACCACTCAGGAAAGGGGCTGACAGCTCAATGGGCAACAACTGCACCTCCTCCAAAATGTGTACAACAGCATGGGCTTCATCCATCAACTCCCCCTCGCCCTCACCCCCATGCTATAATATAGAAATTAGGTGCAGGAACAGGCCATTCGGCCCTTCGAGCCTGCACTGCCATTCAATAAGATCATGGTTGATCATTCAACCTCAGTATCCCTTTCCTGCTTTCTCTCCATACCCCTTGATCCCTTTGGCCGTAAGGTCCATATCTAACTCCTTTTTGAATATATTTAACAAACTGGCCTAAACAACTTTCTGCGGTAGAGAATTCCACAGGTTAACCACTCTCTGAGTGAAGAAGTTTCTCCTCATCTCGGTCCTAAATGGCTTACCCTTTATTCTTAGACTGTGACCCCTGTTTCTGGAACTCCCCAGCAACGGGAACGTTCTTCCTACATCTAACCTGTCCAATCCCGTCAGAATTTTATATGTTTCTGTGAGATCCCCCCTCATTCTTCTAAACTCCAGTGGATACAAGCCCAGTTGATCCAGTCTCTCCTCATATGTCAGTCCTGCTATCCCAGGAATCAATCTGGTTAACCTTTGCTGTACTCCCTCAATAGCAAGAATGTCCTTCCTCAGATTAGGAGAACAAAACTGAACACACTATTCCAGGTGTGGCCTCACCAAGGCTCTGTACAACTGCAGGATGACCTCTCTGCTCCTCTACGCAAATCCTCTAGCTATGAAGGCCAACATGCCATTTGCCTTCTTTGCCTGCTATACCTGCATGCCAATCTTCAATGACTGATGTACCATGACACCCAGGTCTCGTTGCACCTCCCCTTTTCCTAATCTGTCACCATTCAGATAATATTCTGTCTTCCTGCCACCAAAGTGGATAATCTTACATTTACCCAACATTATACTGCATCTGCCATTAATTTGCCCACTCACCTAACCTGTCCAAGTCAACCTGCAGCCTCTTAGCATCCTCCTCACAGCTCACACCACCACCCAGCTTAGTGTCATCTGCAAACTTGGAGATATTATATTCAATCCCTTCATCTAAATCATTGATGTATATTGTAAATAGCTAGGGTCCCAACACTGAACCCTGCGGCACCCCACTGGTCACTGCCTGCCATTCTGAAAAGGACCCGTTTATTCCAACTCTCTGCTTCCTGTCTGCCAACCAGTTCTCTGTCCACATCAATACATTATCTCCAATAACATGTGCTTTAATTTTGCACACTAATCTCTTGTGTGGGACCTTGTCAAAAGCCTTTTGAAAGTCCAAATACACCACATCCACTGGTTCTTCCTTGTCCACTCTACAAGTTACATCCTCAAAAAATTCTCGAAGATTTGTCAAGCATGATTTCCCTTTCATAAATCCATGCTGATTTGGACCGATCCTGTCACTGCTTTCCAAATGCACTGCTATTTCATCTTTAATAATTGATTCCAACATTTTCCCCACCACTGATGTCAGGCTAACCGGTCTGTAATTCCCTGTTTTCTCTCTCCCTCCTTTTTTTAAAAAGTGGAGTTACATTAGCTACCCTCCAGTCCATAGGAACTGATCCAGAGTCAATAGACTGTTGGAAAATGATCACCAATGCATCCACTATTTCTAGGGCCATTTCCTTAAGTACTCTGGGATGCAGACTATCAGGCCCTGGGGATTTATCGGCCTTCAATCCCAACAATTTCCCTGACACAATTTCCTGACTAATAAGGCTTTCCTTCAGTTTCTCCTTTTCGCTAGACCCTTGAACCCCTAGTATTTCCGGAAGGTTATTTGTGTCTTCCTTAGTGATCTGGATGGTGGGATTGGAAGATGTTCTCCTCTTCAGGCTCATCCTTGTCTGAATCTTCTTCTGCATTGGCTTCAGCCTCATCAGGATTGGCTTCAAGTTCTGCAAAATATAACAGAACAAACAAATGGTTAGCAGCAGAGGTGGGGGCAGGTTGGCATGAGTCGGCTCACACAGTGCAGGCAGCAGACTGATTTGAAGGACCACGATGAATGATAGCACATTGCATCAACCGAAGCGTAGCTGACGGAGACATCTTCATGAAGCGAAGCATGGCTCGTCCGTGCAGAACTTAACATTTAGCCAAGCCAGACACTGGAATTTGCAGGACTTACCCTCTCCCTCGAGTGTGGGTCCAGCTTGTGCAGTGGTGGTTGCTTTTCTCCAGGCAGGATCCATCAAAGCAGCGACCCTCTCTTCCAAGGGTGTCAGTGGCTGCAGATTTGCCGTGTCTCCTCCTGTTTGAGTTCTTTCCTGTTTGTTGCATGCCACCTTCCTCTACAAAGATGAAACCATAACTTTTTGGAGAGGGTGTCTTTCTGCTGGGTGGGATATATACAGATAGTCACATTTACAATTGCAATTCCATTGAATAAATGAAAATATTACTAACACTAACCCATCATCATAGGCAGTCCCTCGAAATTGAGGAAGACTTGCTTCCACACTAAAAGTGAGTTCTTCGGTGACTGAACAGTCCAATACAGGAATTACAGTCTCTGTCACAGGTGGGACAGACAGTCATTGGAGGAAAGGGTGGGTGGGTAACTACTTGACCAAGGTCCTGCCACTTCTTTTTGCACTGGCCTCTAGACCTCGGGGTGGTCACCATTGCACAGTAATCTTCTGCAAGTTGGTTCCAGTCTTTCTTCGTTTTTTTTGGTGAAACTTTTGTGTGACCTCTGCTGGTGTCCAGCTCGTGCCATCTGGCCTCAATTACAGTAACTAGTGCCTCCACTTCATCCTGTGAGAAATTCTTGATCCTTGAGCCGCGTTGCATCTTGTATTGCAGCTCCGATTTTTCCACTGAGAATTAAAGTTCTCGCACACAACTGGCTTTTTAAAAATGGCCGAATGCAGACCGGGAGCTGTCCTGGGCATGCGCGCCCATAGCAATCACGTCTTTAAAAAAATCCTTTTTTTTCCCGCGCATGCATAGAAGGGGGTCATCATTTTTTCAGCGCAGACATTAGGCTCCAGCCCCCGAAGTTACACGACAGGCTGCGCGGCGCCAATTTCAAAAAATAGAACGGGAAACATGCGACTTTTTTTGGAGTAATTGGGGCCAAAAAAAAACGGGCATAACTCTGGCAATACGCTAAAAAATGGCATTAGGGAAAATTGAGCCCATTGTTCCTATGACTTGTGGTTCCATGTCATTGATGTCAGCAATGCAGTCCATGCACATAGCACGACCACTTACAGCTGGTAATTTTTAACTTTCTTTTAAGATGGAAGGCATTTAATGCTGCATGGCAGAAATATTGGGACTGACAGCTGCAATAAATGCAATGATGCTGGTGGTTGAGTGGTAAATCAATACTGTTCATCGACCTGAAACGTTAACTCTGTTTTTCTATTCACAGATGCTGTCTGACCTGCTGAGTATTTCCAGTATTTTTGTTTTTATTTCAGATTTCCAGCATCCACAATATTTTGCTTTTATGTTTTCTGTTTGTTTTTCTTTTGTCTTGTGTTTTCTGTAATACTGATCCCCTATTTATAAAATATATTCTAATTTGTGTTGCTCTGGAAGTAAAGAGGAAGGAAAATGCAGCAATAAATGCTGGCCTTACCAGCGATGTCCACAGCCTCAAACCTTTTATAAAATGGGAATTCGTACACAAATTAATTATTTGTGCACTAGTTTTACACATCAGCCCCCAGTCTTCTTCCAAACATTAATCTATAATAAGGAAATCTAAATTGAAAGCTGTGGAGATGTATACTTACCTTTCAGGAGGAGACTTAATTCAGTTAACATTAAATTGTTAAACTTTGAGATGCTGAATGAACAGCTGTATATTTCTGTTTTATTTCATATTTACAACATTTGTGGCATTTAAAAAAAATCAAACTCAGCTTTTCCAAATGATGATTGAAATAAATTCTGATTTGGACCAGAACACAGTTTTCAGTAACTAAGGACTGTATTTTACCAACCTCAGCGGATCCGTGGCGGGCGATGTCGGTGGCAGGTCCCGGCCTTGCTGCTGGCTGCAGCCTGCTGTCCAAAATGATTTTTCCTTGATTGGACTTGTTAAGCCCGCCCAGAACATTTGTTGGCCAATTGAATGAAGCGGGCTGGTGATGTCATTTGATGATGTGCCTTTAGCCTGTTTCCTTAATTGGACCATGCGCAAATTTACTTTGACATTTGTGCTGTAAGTGTTCTACAGCATTGAGCTGCTGAAAACAGCCGGGCAAGGTGCAGGGCTGTACCCAGGCTCTCCCATGGCTCCGTCCATATGCTTATGGAGGGAGTCACAGCATGCAGGGAGGTTCTCTTCCCTTCCAATGGGCATAAAAGACCTCCCCAGGAGACCAACGCAGCCTGGTTGCACATTGCACAGGAGGACACAAGCAGGGATGTGGTCAGGAGGACCAGGCAGCAGTGGCGCAAACCTTTCAATGATCTCAATAGATCACGAAACGTTACTGCAAAGTCACACTCAACCTCATCCTGTTGTGCCACTCATCACATCCCCATCACTCTGTCTTCCCGACCCTACTCCTGCACATCCTTACTTACCTTGCACCTTCACCCATCCGTCTCTCTAATTTATCACTTCTCCATCTCACTAGCCACCACTCACACTCGCCCTCATCCTAATCCAATCATACCAACTAACAACACACAAGGGTTGGCACTTCAGTGTTTTATGCAATGTTTATGTAAAGTTTCTGTTAATGTGGCATCAAACATGAAAACCTTTATTTTCAACAGTTTGCATTCTTGGACAGATTTGTGTGCACCTTTGGAAGTGAGTTGCAGTGAATGGTGAGACACAAGGGTACCCTATAATGGTGGTGAGTGTGAAAGGAATGGATTGGGCATTGTAGGGATGCTTTATGATGCTGGTGTGGGGTGGTGCCGACCTGGCGCATCACGTGGCGGCCATGGTGTACAAAGTGAAGTAAATCTGGCCATGGTGAGGCCATCCCTGGCCTCCGGGACAGCAATGTGGTCGGGTGCTGATGCCCTGTGTACTGTGCAGCATCAAGTGATTGCGGAGAAGGTTGGTGCTGGTGTGCCTGGTGTTGCTGGTGTTGGGGCTGATCATGGTGGGATTCTGAGGACCACGGTGAGAGTATAAAGGGCACCCATGCTGATTGACTAGATGGCAGGTGAAGTAGAGATGACCGAAGTGATCTGTCAATGGTGAGAGAGGTAATGAGGTCGGACTGGATGGAGACTTGTGTAAAGACTTGCAACATTTTGAATCTGTTTTGGAAATGCAGTGAGGAACAGCTTGTGGCTGAGGGAAGATATCTCTAAGGAGGAAGCTTTTAATTTACATTTGATGCTGTCAACTCAACAGCTGATTCAATGGCCACTGAACTCCCGCCTCTGCTTGACAGACGTGATCCATGACCAGCATGGACCTCGTGGGCGAGCTGTCAAATGCAAAAGATAAGCTGAAAATCAATCTTAAGTGGCTCTAAACAAGCCATTAATTACCTGAATTGGATCCCCCGCCGCTGCATGTCGGGTCTGCTCAGCGCTGACAGACCTGACATGGGAAAGGCGCATGGCAGCGGGTTCGCAGCGGGGTCCTGAGCCACTGTGAGGAATAAAATACTTTTCCACCCAACCTGCCACCGATTGTGCCCGCTGCCCCCTCTACCGCCCCCACCCACAACTCCACAGAATTCCAGCCTATGAGTCCATATTCAAAATGTTAACTTCTTTTTCTTTACAGGTGCTGACCTACTCTGTGTTTCAGTTTTTATTTACAGTTTCAGCATTTGCAGTTCCTTTTGGTTTGTTCCTGTAGACAAATTATACCAGCCAAACCTGTGCCCCTGTGGCAGTTCTCTCAACATAGATGAAATTAAACAATAAGGAATAGAACAGTGGTTCAGATCTAGATTATCCTGTCAATTCAGTTGAGCTGCAGATTCCGGCAACACTCTCCATTCAAGTCTTCAGTTGCATGCCAGTGAGACAGTAGTCAGTTTTAAAAAATATATATATTTTTTGTGACTGTCCTCATGAAAGGAATAATTTCTGCAGGACAAGTAATTTGTGTGCTACATAAATTATTCTTATTGACATTTATTTTATCCATTACACTGCATATTTTATATAAATTAAAACTATTCTGTGAGTATGTAATACCAATCTTTCCATTGCATTAGAACCTCTTTTTCGTGAGAGTGCTGGCCAAGTTTTGCTTAATGTATTGTGAAAGACCTGTAATGTTATAACAGTCATGATAACTTTTTATTTTCAGCCTTATTTTATGTACCTTTTGAGGTAAGAGATGTCTACGCCAGGAACACTATCTGCTACATCAGTGCAATATTTTCCACTTCTCCCAACAGCAATACTGTGCCTTCTCTGAAATTGGCAATTTGTGTTGCAGTTTGGGCAATTTGATGCTGTGGGTTTGAGCCCATTTTGAATTCGGATGAAGTTAGCCAAGGATTTTACATGGGTCCCTTACAGCTGGTGTAAAATAGAACCTCTCTACATCCATTTTTATTACAGCAAAAACTTTAATCCTGTCCTACCTTCATCTTTACCCCCAATTCAAATAGTTTCCGACTCCAAACAAAAGCAAAATACTGCGGATGCTGGAATCTGAAATAAAAACAGAAAATGCCGGAAATCTCAGCGGGTCAGGCAGCACCTGAGGAGAGAGACAGAGTTAACGTTTCAGGTCGATGACCCTTCATCAGAACTGCTTTCGACTCCTGTGCTTAGTTTGTTTCTGAATGCAATCTTTCTTTTGTTGACAGATGCTTTGGCTTTGTTTGCTTGTTATATGGAGATGGTGAAAGTCAAATGGCTGTGTATCAAACAGTTGGACCATACATAAGGAACCTCAGTCTCACACTTATTGCAGACCAAGTACAGACCAGGAAACCATTCATGCTGGAAGTGTGTGGGTATTTGGCTAGTCCTGTAGAAAAAGCCATCGGTAAGAAGAAAGATTCTTTCATTAAATTGGGTCATTTGTATTTAAAGACATTTCAGTAACTAACAATGAACAGAAATAGATGTAAAAAAATTAAAAGTTGGTTTAGCTATAAAATAAATGCAAAGCAGATTAGGCTGCACTGGACCCTGCCCATGCTTTTGGGTTCAGGCTATTTTCGTGAGGTTGTTGAGTACTGGACAGGATTTCGATCCTGGCATTGGAGCTCGATAAATAAGAGCAGTAATTTGTTGCTCTCCGAGTTGAGGAGGAGGCAACTGTGGTAATGCTCCAGCATATGGAGTCGAGGAGTTACATCAAGTGTGCAGCACAGAAACAGGCTATTCTGCCCAACTCTTCTGTGTCGAGTTTAAGCTCCACATGAGCGTCCTCCCACCCTACTTCATCGAACCCTATCAGCATATCCTTCTATTCCATTCTCCTTCATGTGTTTAACTAGCTTTCCCTTAAATGCATCTGTTATTTTCCTCAACTACTCCTTGCGGCAGTGCGTTCCACAGTCTCACCATTCTTTGAGTAAAGAATTTCTCCTGAATTCCCTATTGGATTTATTGATGACCTCTAGTTTTGGATTCCCCCACAAGTGGAAACATCTTCTTTACGTCTCCCCTATTAAATCCTTTCAGGATGTCGGTTCTTTTCCCTTGGGATGGCGAGAAAGATAATATCTCCTTCACTAATAGCTCTTTCTCTGACCAGATGCCTGCAGCATGATCCTGTCAGAGTGATACCCACAAAAAGCACCTGGACCCATGAGCCACTGAAGACATGTCAGAAGACATTTATCGAATGCGGCCTTGGCTTTCTGGCCTTGTCCCACCGTTTTCCCAGTGGATCTGGGGTGGATGGGAATGGGAATATGCTTACAGGTGCACTCTGCTGCGTCCCTGTCTCATCCACCCCTGCCCAGCCCCCACTTTTGGCCCAGGAGGTGCACATGTGCCCAGCTGCCTGTGGGCAGGAGTGTGCAAAGCACTGCACACTGATAATGTGAGCTCTGTATGCAGTAAAGTTCCCAAATAATAGCTCTTATATTTGGGCTGCAGCAGTAACTATGTTAGCTAATTACTTGTGATAAAAGTTTTCTTCCAATCAGTTCCTTTTTTTTACTTAACGCCCTCTTCCCTTTATCGCTGCCTACCACCCAAAAATGCAATTTTCGTCAAAGACAGTGACATACCGCCCGGTGGAAAATTCATCAGTGACATACCGCCGGGCGGTATGCACACCTCCGACCCATGGAGACCGCTGACATGCTGCCCAAAAGTGCAGCATTCGTGACTTACCACCGGAGCCTCATACACTCCTGGAGAAGGTGCTTTTCAGTCGACCTTAAGTGGGCGGTATGTCAGAGCTGACAAGTTTGTTTGATCTTTATAGTTCTCCACAGTTTAATATAAATGTTTGAATAAAGCCTTATTTACTTCTTTATTAATTAACTGTAATAAACATTTTAGTCTCTCTTCCCCCCCCCCACCCCCCACAGCGATCTCCTTCCCCCCCCAACAGCGATCTCCTTCCCCCCCCACAGCGATCTCCTTTCCCCCTCCCACAGCGATCCCCCCCCGTAACAGCGATCTCCTTCCCCCTCCCACAGCGATCTCCTTCCCCCTCCCACAGCGATCTCCCCCCTCCCCAACAGCGATCTCCTTTCCCCCTCCCACAGCGATCCCCTCCCTAACAGCGATCTCCTTCCCCCTCCCACAGCGATCCACCCCCCCAACAGCAATCTCCTTCCCCCTCCCACAGCGATCTCCCCCCCCACCAACAGCGATCTCCTTTCCCCCTCCCACAGCGATCCCCTCCCTAACAGCGATCTCCTTCCCCCTCCCACAGCGATCCACCCCCCCAACAGCAATCTCCTTCCCCCTCCCACAGCGATCTCCCCCCCCACCAACAGCGATCTCCTTTCCCCCTCCCACAGCGATCTCCTTCCCCCTCCCACAGCGATCTCCTTTCCCCCTCCCACAGCGATCCCCCCCCGCAACAGCGATCTCCTTCCCCCCCCAACAGCGATCTCCTTCCCCCCCCACAGCGATCTCCTTTCCCCCTCCCACAGCGATCCCCCCCCGCAACAGCGATCTCCTTCCCCCTCCCACAGCGATCTCCTTCCCCCTCCCACAGCGATCTCCTTCCCCCTCCCACAGCGATCTCCTTTCCCCCTCCCACAGCGATCGCCCCCCGCAACAGCGATCTCCTTACCCCCACCAACAGCGATCTCCTTTCCCCCTCCCACAGCGATCTCCTTCCCCCTCCCACAGCGATCTCCCCCCCCACCAACAGCGATCTCCTTTCCCCCTCCCACAGCGATCTCCTTCCCCCTCCCACAGCGATCTCCTTACCCCTCCCACAGCGATCTCCTTACCCCTCCCACAGCGATCTCCTTCGCCCTCCCACAGCGATCTCCTTCCCCCTCCCACAGCGATCTCCTTCCCCCTCCCACAGCGATCTCCTTCCCCCTCCCACAGCGACCTCCTTCCCCCTCCCACAGCAAACTCCTTCCCCCTCCCACAGCGATCTCCTTCCCCCTCCAACAGCGATCTCCACCCCCCCCAACAGCGATCTCCTTCCCCCTCCCACAGCGATCTCCTTCCCCCTCCCACAGCGATCTCCTTCCCCCTCCCACAGCGATCTCCTTTCCCCTCCCACAGCGATCTCCCCCCCCACCCCAACAGCAATCTCCTTTCCCCCTCCCACAGCGATCTCCTTCCCCCTCCCACAGTGATCTCCCCCGCCCCCCCCCCCACAGCGATGTCTTTCCCTTCCCTCTCTCCCCCTTCACAGTGATCTCTCCCCTCCTCCCCCCCCCCGCCCTCCCGCCACCATCTCAGGCCAGCAGTCTCTGGCCTCTCGTCGGTGCCTCTCGGCGGGGCAGGTGCGGGGTGCCGAGCTTCACAGCCCCGCGTACGCACAACTCGGGAGCTGAAGATTCCCGAGTCAAAAGGCCTCTCTGCCGCACACCGCCCCCGCCTGCTGCACTCCGCTTGGCTTAGTGCCGAGAGAAATTCGATTAAATTCCCGCCCACTCAGCCCCAGCGGTACCGGCCGGTAAAAAAACGACGCACCACCCGCGGACCGCCGAGAAACGGGCAGACCATGTGTTTGACCAATTTAGGCCCCATAGTTTGTATTGCATTCCTCATGCAGGTGACTTTGTTTCAGGTATTGGAACTCTCAATGCAACAGACCTATCTTATGTGCTAGTGAAAATTCATTGGGACAGTGCAGATCATAGCACCCTGAATGCCACTGTCGTCGCCAATGGATTTTTTTCTTCATCTCCTATCTGGATCTACACTGAGCCTGGAAGCTATTTGATAAGTAAGTTCGAGCGGTGTACCATGGCTAGCCATTGTTAACTTGCTACCAAATCAAATACAGTTGATAGGAATCCTTAATATTTCTGATGTTTGTGAAGTGTTGGCTCAGCTTCAATTACAAGAGTCTTCAATATTCAGACTTAGATTTAGTGAGTATTAAATTATATATTTTGCATTTTAACCTGATATTTATACTGCTATATTAATCATTTAAGATGATGTTTAAAAAATGTTCGCAGGAGGTGGATGATGCTCATAAGGCCACATTTACTGCCCATCCATCATTGCCCTGAGAAGGTGGTGTTGGATCTCCTCCTTGAACCACTGCAGCATGTATGTTAACAGCCATAGGAATGCAAGTAGTAGCTTCAGTGTTTTCACTGAAAGTATCAACTCGGTATCAATTCATCTTGACGTGAAATCACTTTATGTTCGAGTATTTTGAGCCAAGCTAGATATAAATGGAGAACAAATTCATTTATGTCTAAACTGCAAACAGATCTTTGTGGATAATAACTGTGTTATAATTAGTAAACAGGAAGCTTTTTGCATTATTCAACCTGTAATTTTAAAAGGTCCTTTTGTGAATTTATTTAAGCACATTTTCCAGTTGTTAAATGATCAGTGAATTTCTGACTTTTCTTAAAGTGTTTTTCAAAAATAGACCAGTGATTTGATTTGGCATTCCTTAATGAAAGATATTGGGCTGGATTTTCGGTTGTCTATAGCGGCCGGAGGGGATGTTAATGTGAGCGTTATAGTTTAGCGACCAGGCACGCAGCTTTTAGCGCCCCGAGAGAAAATTCATTCGAAGCTTACCGGGGGCGCAAACCATTGACGCCTGGCTGCTGACCATCACGCCGATCATGACGCTTGTGCCCCGGTCGGTAAATTTGGTACGTGCGCCTCATTGAGCGCCCGCCAATAACGTCTGGAAAAGCAGTCGGTACAGGCTTGCAGAGTCGGTAACTGGTGGCTACTTAAAGGGATGAGGAAACGCTTCCCTCGGAGGTCACATTCAATGCAACGTTTACACAGAACCGGTGGTGAGCCTTCAAGTTTGCATCAGTAGACAGCCATAACAGTTCAGCTTGCGAAAAAGTCATTTCTAAAACTTTAATGGGGGCATTACTGGTTCGCCAGCATCACATTCTACATGCTCTAGCAAGGCATTGTGAAGAGAGAAGGGCTGTTGGCCATGTCAGTAGCTGAAGGAGGAGAGCCCCTCGATGTCAGGGTAGGAGGCCTTACCTCCCACGGTTTTACCGGCGGCAATGCTCATACCTGGACCTCTCCGAAGAGCAAATAAGGCACACGTACCACATTTACCGACCGGGGCGCAAGCGTCATGATTAGAGTGATGGTCAGCAGCTAGGCGCTAATGGTTTGTGCCCCGATGAACCTCTAATGAATTTTCTCTCGTGGCACTAAAAGCTTTGTACCTGGTCGCTGACTGAGGCTATAGACAACCGAAAATCCAGCTCATATCTTTCATTCAGGAGTGCCAAATAAAATCACTGGTCTATTTTTAAAAAACACTTTCTAAGGAGGTAGTTACAGAGTTATGCCATCTCCTACAGGCAGAACTGCAGCTTCACATTGGCATCAGGACTGCGCTGCCCATTGCAGTGACGGTGACGCTCACCTTCTATGCCTCCGGCTCCTTCCAGGCTGCATCAGGGGACATATGCAGCATCTCATAATTCGCAGCACATTGCTCCATCCACGATGTTACACAGGTTCTCTACACCCATCGAATGGACTTCATTAGCTTCCCAATGACCAGGGGGAAACAGGATGAGCACTCATGTAGATTTGCCAGGATAGCGGGCTTCCCGAGGGCACAAGGAACAATTGACTGCACGCATGTGGCCTTGTGAGCACCATTCCAAAATGAAGACGTATTCAGAAACAGAAAGGGATGTGCAGCAGGTATGTGACCACATGCAGCGCATCCTCGCAGTCAATGCTCGCTATCCTGAAAATTCACATGATGCCTTTATCCTGCGGGACAGCACTGTGCCTCGACTGTTTCAGCCACCCTGGGAAGGCTGAGGCTGGCTACTCGGGAATAAGGTGTACGGACTGGACACCTGGCTAATGACCCACCACAGAGCCGGAGGAGCGCTACAACAAGAGCCATTGCCAGTAACCTCGGCCTTGTTCGTCCTGGTTGATTTGTGAGTGTGAGTCCATGACCATCCACTTCCCTCTTCCCCCCCGCCCCCCCCCCGCATGTGGTGTTTGCAGTCCTTACATGGGTGATGAAGTACACGAGCATAACCTCCAACAGAAAGCAGGTATACATAGACAGTACATTCGTATGGTACATGTAATATATGGTACAGATGTAATGTAAAAAGGTTGCAGCTACACTGAACAGTTATTTAATCCCAGCTCCTCTGGGTGAGGTACAGTGGCGGTATACAGCCCCTTTTTGCCTGAGGTAATGGGCTGCGCTGAGACAGGGTATCGCAACTGGTGCGTTGCCTCTGTTCTCAGAAAGTAGTTGCCTTGGTGGCTCATCTGCAGCCGCTGAACCATTGCATGAATCACATAAATCGGAAATCGCATTAGTCATGTTAGTCACGGGTCCATTACCCTTTTACATGTACCTCGTGGTATTAACTCTTCATAATTCATATCCATATTTTAAACACAGTAACCATTCTGCAGTGAAATATTAACTCTGATCACAATTCCGTTGTCCTACATTCACATCGTTCATTTAGACTCGCTCTTGCCTTACAAAAGTTTCTTTGTGGGGACCGCTAATGGTGTAAGGCCTTTTTAAGACTCCCGGGTGCATTTCCCTTTTTAAGACGCCATCTTGTGTTTCCCACGAGGCTTTCACTGGGCGCCGCCATTTTAGTTTCTCTGCTGGCCTTGGTCACGAATGAGTGCGATCAGCTCCTCATATGACTAAGCCCTGGCACTCGCGGGTGCCAGCAAATCCCTGACGAGACAGTAAACCTCATCGCCACAACTGGAAAGCAATATCGCCATACGCTTCTCTCTCACTGCTTCCGTGTTCCCCGTCAGGTCGTTTGCTGTGAAGCAGTACTCGAGCCTTTCCGTAAAGGCCTCCCAATCATTGCCCACCGTAAAATCCTTTAGTGAGCCCAGAGTAGCCATGGTTGCGTGAAGTTCGTCCGTGTCCTCGTCGCCAATATGGTGTATGTAGCACTCAAATCACTGACTCCACACGGTCTGGTGTTGTAGTAACTGCTGTGACCTTGGTCCTTTATTGTGTAACTCCAGAGTGCCTCTCAGGTGTGCTGGGCAGCCTTTTATACTCTTGTCTTGCAGGTACTTTCAGGTCTCCCACCACAGCGCCCTCTGTGGCGCACCATTGTACTTAGATATTTAATGTACCTGGACAATACATAACACATGCCACCACCCGCAACATCATAGAGCAGACAATAGGGCTGCTGAATCAGTGATTCCGACGCCTGGACCACTCTGGAGCCAGCCTTCAATACTCCCCTCACCAGGTCTCACTATTCATTGTGGTGTGCTGCATGCTGCACAACTTGGCCATCATGAGGGCCCAGGCCTTGCCAGTGGGGATCACAGGCCCACCTCAGGAAGAGGAGGAGGAGGAACAGGAGCATGCTGACGCCCCGAATATCCAGCAAGACGACGAGGACCAGGAGCAGTCACGGAGGAGGAAGTGTGCCAATGTTGGCGATGGCAGGACTATTCGGAGAATGCTCATAAGCAAGCACTTTGCTTAAATGGAGGAAGCTGAGTGATGCATGGCAGATGAAGTATAATGTGGATAAATGTGAGGTTATCCACTTTGGTGGTAAAAACAGAGAGACAGACTATTATCTGAATGGTGACAGATTAGGAAAAGGGAAGGTGCAACGAGACCTGGGTGTCATGGTACATCAGTCATTGAAGGTTAGCATGCAGGTACAGCAGGCGGTTAAGAAAGCAAATGGCATGTTGGCCTTCATAGCAAGGGGATTTGAATACAGGGGCAGGGAGGTGTTGCTACAGTTGTACAGGGCCTTGGTGAGGCCACACCTGGAGTATTGTGTACAGTTTTGGTCTCCT
Organism: Pristiophorus japonicus; assembly: GCF_044704955.1. Classification (NCBI taxonomy): domain Eukaryota; kingdom Metazoa; phylum Chordata; class Chondrichthyes; family Pristiophoridae; genus Pristiophorus; species Pristiophorus japonicus. The sequence continues at coordinate 187,457,846 of NC_091981.1, forward strand.
AACTTGAGGAAGGACATTCTTGCTATTGAGGGAGTGCAGCGAAGATTCACCAGACTGATTCCCGGGATGGCGGGACTGACCTATCAAGATAGACTGGATCAACTGGGCTTGTATTCAGTGGAGTTCAGAAGAATGAGAGGGGACCTCATGGAAACGTTTAAAATTCTGACGGGTTTAGACAGGTTAGATGCAGGAAGAATGTTCCCAATGTTGGGGAAGTCCAGAACCAGGGGTCACAGTCTGAGGATAAGGGGTAAGCCATTTAGGACCGAGATGAGGAGAAACTTCTTCACCCAGAGAGTGGTGAACCTGTGGAATTCTCTACCACAGAAAGTAGTTGAGGCCAATTCACTAAATATATTCAAAAGGGAGTTAGAGGAAGTCCTTACTACTAGGGGGATCAAGGGTTATGGCAAGAAAGCAGGAAGGGGGTACTGAAGTTTCATGTTCAGCCATGAACTCATTGAATGGCGGTGCAGGCTAGAAGGGCTGAATGGCCTGCTCCTGCACCTATTTTCTATGTGTCTATGTGTCTATGCAGCTAATAATGACCGCGCATTGTGCCACGTTAGTACCACATCTCTGTTACAAGTCCACAGTCATACACCAGAGGCTGAAGGAGATGGTCAAAGTAACATTTTATTAAACACACAGCTGTAACATCCCCAAAAACCACACACCCTGAAATAACTCAACATGGAGCACCCGCCCCCTCAAAGAAAAAAAAACATCAGACCTTGGACTTTTCCATTAAAACACCACACGCTCAAATAATACAAAATGGAGCACCTGCCCCTTCAAATTATACAACAGAGAAATAACATTGACACCATTATGTACATGGGACCCATGGGGAAACCTTCCTTCAGTGGGTTTTCTGTTGCCCTTTCCCAGCCCTCTGCCTCGCCTAGTGCTCTTCCTCAACAGTTCCTCAGTGCCTTCAGCAAGGCCGCTTGAGGGCTGCTGTGTGTGTGTGAGGGAGACAGGACAGATGGCCGAGGAGGACGCTCTTGATCAGCTGTGGGCATGGAGGGCCCGACTGCTGACTGCACCACCTCAGGATGGGCAGCAACAATATGAGATGGCTGGGGCGCAGGCCGTGTCGGGTGCAAAATCGGAATGGCAGTGGCGGGAGCCGAAATGCTGTCATTGTGAGGAAGGACAGCACCTTCCATACCCTGTGGCACACTGCCACTCCTCCGGGGCAGAGCCAGAGCATCAGGAGCAATATGTGCCCGCACAGATTGTTGACCTGCTGCAGCACCACCTGTTCCCTGTCTGACTGTGGGGATGACAGAGAGGACAACGGCACACACAGCTTGCATGGTGGCACTGCATAAGTGCACGGAACGCCTGAAACGATGCAGTCTGCACTTCAACCACCACAGTCTGAGATTGCATGCCAGCAACCAGTGTCTGCATGACATCACGAAGACCTTGCGTGGCTTCAGCCTGTGATGTCATGGCTGCTGCCATGTCAACCATCTGGGACTCCACTGTCGCTTGTTGAGGCCGCTTCCCGGTTTAGACGGGCAAGGACGGGCTCAGTGCACTGCTGAGAGGAATGGGCAATGCTTGAGGCGGCCTCCGCCACACTCCCCAATGCATCCATAATCTCACAGTACATCTGCGATGACTCCCTGGACAGAGCCTTCCAATCCAGGTCCTCGTCTGCTTAACTGTGAGCAGGACTCCTGGGCCGACTTACCCCCCCCCCGGAGAGCTGGCCCCTGAGCTTCCCCATTTTGCGCTTTGCTGCAGGCCACTGGGTCCAGGAGCGTCAGCATCTATGAAGCCCGGGAATTTGGTGGTGTCCTCCAACGAACTGGTGTCCCACTCGCGGGCACTGGGGTCGGGTCCCAGTCAGTCGCCACAGACGTCTCGACATCATCCTCATCCTCCCCCTCGTGTGAGGACGCTGGCTGACGGGCAGGCTGCGGCTCATTTGGTTCATCATCTGTAAGCACAAAGCAACACAAGTGAGGGTAGCAGTTGGGGAGGGGGCAGGAAGGCAAGAAGGAGGGGGCATCGTTACTCTGTGGATACATGTTGTAGGCATGTGGGATGAAGGGTCAGGCTGTCACAGAAAACGGACATCTCATTGACAAATCGTCAATGTCCTGCGGGGGCTCTGCCTCTCCGGTTGCCACCGCCCCAACTAATGCGCACATGAGGGCAGACACTCGCTCCTCGATGACAGTGAGGTACTGGAGGTTTAGCTCCCCTCCTCCCATCCACTCCTGCTCTCGCCTGTTGTGGGCGAGCTTGACCTGAAATCAGCAAAACAAAAAGTTGTCAGTGGGTCTGTACCTACTGGTGTGCAACATGTGTCTGTAGTAAGTGACTCACTACTGATGTTGCGAGATGTGAATGTCTGCATCTCAGCCTGTGTCGCAGCTCACAGTGGATGTGTAACAGGTGGGGACTGGGCACAAGGAGCCACGAGTAAGTATGAGGCTGAAGGCATGTGACCGCATAAGGAGAGTTAAAAGGTGTTGATGTCCTTGGGCTGAGTCTGGAGCTAGAAGGAGAGAGTTGCTTGGATGGGCGGGGCATGTCTGGGGAGGCTATAGAGAGCTTTGAGGGTGTGTACAGCAATGAGGAGCATGGCCTGGCACACACAGAGAAGGTGTGGGCAGTGTGAAGCAGTGACGCTCACATGATAGCACTGCAAGGATAATGTAATGGGTACTCACCCTGACGAACCTAGTCAAGTCATTGAATTTCTTTTTACATTGAGTCGCGGTCCTCTGCACCGTGTCGCGGGCAGAAACGTGCTGTGAAACACTCTGGGGGAAGGTCTTCGACCCCAGCAGGGCATTTTGGCAACGATCGATGGCCTTCAGGAGTGCCTTAAGGGCCGCGGCCGAGAAGCGGTGCGCTCGTTGTCTGCCTGCCTGCGCATCTATCCTTTCAGGTGAGTGAGAATCTTGAACTGCGCATGCACATACTTGATTTGCTGTGCCTTTAAGAGTCGGCTTTTCCTGGGATCTGATTTGGAGTTCTGCGCATGCGCAATGGGTCTGCAAGATGTACCGACCAAACTTTCGTTATCGCCTCCCAGCTCTTGTGTGCAATGACTGATTTATCGCCCTTGTCAGCTCTTTGACCAATTCTGAAGAATTTCTGGGCGGGAGGCGCAAGCCTTTTCAAGGTGCTTTAAGTACCACTCTGCTTGGATTAACGTCACAACATTATATTTTAAAGAGGAAATGTTAGCCTTTTGGTGGTTGGCTTTGTTTCTGATTAGTCAAGTCTTGTCTGCTCTGAAACAGCAGCTTAAACTCAATTTCAATCACACTCTAGGTAATAACTTCAGCAAAATGTTGCACCTGCTGTAGTGTGAACTTAGCCAATGCAGTTTCTTACATTTGAAGCTGCTGTCTTCCTGTTCACGTCATTATGCAAAAGCAATTAAGTATTCCAGTCTCAGTCAGGAAAGAATCATGTTAAATCCCTCCAAGTGTTTTCTTTTGTATGAGGTAATCACAAAAGCACTTTTGATGTAAAAAAAAAACATTTGGGGGGCACATAAAGGAAAGTGGGCCAAAGGTTGTGGTCTGTGGCATTGTAAGAAATTGTGAATTGGAAGAAATTGTGGGGAATTGCAAAAGACATAATGGTTTTGTAAAAAGTCATGGATTTGCCTAGATTGGCAGCCAGGATAAGTTGATGACACAGAAGGATTCCAGTCATGTCTGATAAGAAGTTGCACAAAGAGCTCATTTACAAGGGCATAACGCAAGGGCCTTCATGAAATCAAGCAAGGAGCCTATGTGATAAACAAACTGTCCAAGAGAAGGTAACCAAACACGTGATAAGCAAAGGAATGATCTCCTGGGACGGGGGAAGGTTTTCATCTGAGAGTTCAGACAAAGAACTCGACATACCATTGGGCACCTTGGTTTAGGAAGTGCCCTGACAGGTTAGATAGTTCTAACCATATTCTACCCCAGGCCCACCCCTAAAAAGAGAATAAAATAGATATCTAAAGAGCTTTAGCACAGACGGTGGAAGGAAGAGCTGTTCCTGCACGCCAGCCGTCTATCCAATTGGGACCAATACCAGCTGCTTGTCGTGGTCGTATTTCTACTATGTCTATCCTGATTGCGTGTTGTATTTGATTACATTTGAACTACCGCTCCTTAATAAAACAATGTAAGAAAAGAATATGCGCGTACATGATGGCGGACCTCCTGTGAAAGCTTGCGCCCAGATGCTGCGAGTAGGAGGGCAGCATAATGGCCCATGGATCCCAGGGATGCAGCCTGTGCGGAAGCGTACCTGGGATCACATGAGCCTGGTCCACCAATCAGAAAACCGATTGTCATTCATTCATTTAAATTACTACGTTACTTCATTACAGTAGCCTTTAAAATACCATTACATTAGTTTTATCGTGGGAATCCAATTTATTACTCATAATTTCCAATTTTCAACAAATACTGTGAATTCTGTAGAAAGTTATGAAATATTTTGAAAACCTGTAGCTTTAACATACACCAGGATTGCTTCTCATTAAAGCTTTTAAGTCATAAAATTTTTTTGAAAAGCGTTTTTTCATCTCTGGTATCCCTTAAGGCTGTGGAAATGGGCCCTGCACCACCAGCCGTAATACTTCAGTACGTAATTGCCGGGCAATTGAGCAGAAACCCAACTCTGTGCCAGCAATTAGGTTTTCGGAGACAGAGCAGATGGCCTGTCAGCGCGTACGTTGACAGACCGTAAGTTTGGAATTTAGCGCGTGCACTTAAATACCAAACTTGCGATGGATTTCAAAAGCGGTAAGACGGCGTACTCTGATCCAGGCCAATCTGTTATTTAGTACTGCAGAACATTTATAATCAGGCTCCATGTCTAGGAATGGAGTACTGTCTGAACTACCAACACTGAGTCAAGTTTTATTGAGATGTCTTGACCTTTGCATGCCATTGGTGACTGAAAAATGTTGATCATTAATAATTGGTAGCTTTTGTTTTTAATTCCTCAGCTGTACTTGCAGACAATCAGATCTCTCGAGATGAGAAAAACATCAGTGTTGTGGTTCTTGACCCTGCACCTACTGCTCTTGAACTGAAGCTTATACAAGTGACTGAGCAGATTCCCTCCTGTATTCCATTTGATGTTGATGAAACAAGTCCCCTAGAGAAAGTTTTCCTCGGAATTGACTATAGCTTTGAGGCCTTTGTTGCCATGGGGATTGACTTGAAATTCTTTTGGTACTTCAGTGATGACAACACCACACATTCCTCACACAGCCTATGGAACTGCAGTGAATATCAGCAACTTGAATGTCTTGTGGATATTGTGGTAAGTCATGCTTCCAGTAGAAATTAGCCGAGCAACCCAGAGGATATGAGTTGAAATCTTACCATGGCAAGTTCTGAAACTGAATTCAATGAATCTGGTCATTTGTGGGCTAGCATCAGAAAAAAATGTATAAGTCTCCCACATTGTCCTAAAAACCCAAGGAGTTCACCAGTGTCCTTCAGGGAAGGGAACCTGCCACTTCTACCTGGTCTGACCTACACATGATGCTCGTCCATACTTTAATGGCCTGCAAAGTTGCCGAGCAAGCCATTCAGCTGTATAAACAGTCGCTCAAGAAGAAGCCCAACTTCTCAGAGCAATGAGTGAAAGGCAATAAATGTGGCCTTGCAAGTACTGTCAAAGTCTTTCAAACTTTAGTGCTGTTTATAGGTTTGTGAGTAGTTTTGATAGTACAGTTTGGAAGGTACTTGGCAATGAGGTTCAGCCCTTGTCACCTTGTTGTTTTAAGATAGTTAATAAAGTAATATTCATTGAATGATTTTGCCTTCTGTGCATTCGATTAATGACTCAAAATACCAACTGATCTGACACAACAAAATCAACTTTTGCAAACCTAATGAGCAACATTGTTCAACATTTCATCATTTACCAAGTGCAGTGTTAACATAAACCCTGAAGCCTTTTTAAGTTGATGATGTGGAATACTGTGTTCTAGTTCTGCTCACTTTTTTTTATTCATTCATGGGATATGGGCATCGCTGGCAAGGCCAAAATTTATTGTCCATCCCTAATTATACTTGAGAAGGTGGTGGTGAGCCGCCTTCTTGAACCGTAGAGGGCAGTTAAGAGTAAACGAATTAATAGACCGTGAATAAAGGACAGCAGATTTCCTTCCCTAAAGGGCATTGGTGAACCTGGTGTTTTTTTTAACAACAATCCAGTAGTTTCATGGTCCATAACTAATACTAGTTTTTTTCAATTCCAGTTTTATTTAATTAACTGAATTTAAATTCTCCAGCTGCACTAGCATTGAAAAAGGTAGAAAGAAGGGCAACAAGTGTTTGAATACAGTCTACTCCTTATATTTTATCATTTTCTGAACTAAAAAGGTTTGCATTATTCAATAATTTGAATGAAGCAACATATAAATAATAGCAAAATGAACTGCCCTTCTTTAAGACATTAAAACTGACTAGATCCCATCTTCGTGTTCCACCCAGGTGGATGCTTAATATCCCATGACATTAAGTTAATCCTCGATTTCGAGGGACTGCCTATGATGATGATGACTAAGTTATTAAAGCAGGAAGTTTCTCCTCGTACTCTGCCCAATAATCCTTCCTCAACCAACACATTATAAAAAATATAATAACCAACTATTCATCATAGAATTGTTTATAAAATGTCACTGGCACAGAATATCTGCTGTGTTTGCTACATTACAAAAGTTACTGCACTTCAAAGGATATTTATTATATGTGAGACACTTTAAGACATTTTAATGTAATAGGTGCTATATAAATAATAGTATATTATAAAATCTTGGTTGGTACAGATAGAGGTAGACTTCACATTCACTGAAACTTTAAAACTTGAATCAAGGCCAAGGAGAATAATCGCTCACTTCCTTGCACCTAGTATTCACTGGTAGTTACTGTAGTAACATATACTTCAAACAGATTTCCCACTCCACTTCACTCTCTGTCGCTACCCTTCTGCCACCCATACATCCTGTTGTCCTTCCCCTGTATTTTCCCAAGAAACCACAGTGGATGCAACAGTTGTCCATTTACCTCCTTACATAACATTCCCCCAAGCACTCCTTTCATTTGAGACATCGATTCACATGTTCTTCTTGCAAGCTTGTAGACTGTTGTTATGTGCACAGCATGGTCTCCTCTGCATTAGGAAGACCAAATGCTAATTAGATGATTGCTTCATTGAACAGCTCCATTCTGTCCTCAAGTGAGATTTTAATTTGTGAGTGGCTTGCTGTTTTAATCCTCCCTTCCATTCCTATTCTGACTTCTGCACCTTTTGTCTCCTGCACTGTTTCAATAAAGCTCTACGCAAGCTTCAGGTAAAATGTCTTGTGTTGCTCCTGGGTACCCTACAGCTCTGTGGTCTGAACACTGATTTTAATAACTTCAGAGCTGTACTTTCCAGCAGAGAGTATTTGTGATGTGGGGTAGGTCTATTGGGGTCCAGAAATGGGGAGGTCGATTGACGAATGAAACAAAGCAGGTATCCTGCACCATACATTGCCATATATGCTGATCTAATTTCTCTTGCTCATCCTTTCCCCTCATCCTCTCCCCTTCCTGTCTATGAACATCAAAAAAGAGATTTCTGATGAGACAAATACAATTTTTTTTCATTCTTACTGCCGCACCCGAGACATTAGAAAAAGGCTGCTTCATTATGCCATGCTTTGCTTCTCATTTGTACTAAACTACCGCAACTTGCATAATGTAAGACTGCCGCAGGCTAATGGGTGCAGGTCTCATGCTTTTGATAGCAGGAATAGTGATACATTAGTGTTAAGTGTTGCCTTTGGCTTTCCCACAATTTTAGTTTTTCATCTGTGGAAATCCAGAAATACCTGAGATTTCAGAATAGGGACCCACATTTGGTAGGATATGACTTAATCATAACATTATGGGGGCAAAATTGCCCTTTTGTATAGCCCCATTAGCACCTCGGGAGCGCCTCAGGGATGCAACGAGGTTATCACCCGGAGGAAGGGGCCGATGGCGCTTCTGGGGAAATTGCCCCGGAGGTTTGGGAGGCATTGTGTCGTTAGCGCCACGTCCCGTGATTTGCGTCCCGAGCTGGTGCACGCACTGCAGTGATGGCATCACCACCCTGCCCCAACCCCTCACCACCCCGCAGGGGAAATTAGTGAGGCTGGCACCGGCTGATGTCCTCTGCTGCGGCACCCCTTAAAGGAGAGGCCGTTTGCGGCATGGGCCGCCATATTTTTCTGTCGATCGACTCTTCTGTAAGCCTGACAATGGTGGCCCTCACCTCTGCTGGCCCATCATCCTGCAACCCAGCACTCTGTTGTGGGTGCCAGGTTGAGGGCATCCTTGGTGGCTGAGTGGTGGCCGCCAAAGGGACTGCAGAGCGCGCAGTGGCCCCTCCCCTTGAACTGAAGGGGAGGAGCGTTCTGCTGACGTTGCCAGCGGGTCGCTGACCTCTGGAGCACAGCACTGGACTCAGCACTGGACTACTGCCCCGGGAGCGTCCCTCCATGGATGCGGAGCGTCTCCGATAGCGCTCCGCTGCCATTGAGGGGCAGAAGGGCCAAATTCCGCGCCGTGGGTGGAACTTCCAGGCTGGCCGATAAATGTCCTGGCCCCGGAAGGTTACTGCCTCCAAAAGGGGGATGGGGCAATTTTGCCCCCATGTCTTTTTAATGGGTGAATTTCTTGTTCTTACTCACTGGCCTCCACTGGAAATGAATGAAATGAAAATCGGGTTCTGCAAAGGACACACGGTCTGTTCTGCTGTTACTGCTCAGGTCACAAAGTTGAAAATTACCCGCGAGGAATGGTAACACTAGAAAGTTTCCAGGACCCGGTATCAGTATCTAAGGTTAGGTACAGCACAACCAGGTCGCAGGCTAAAGCTTTTCTTGCCCAGTCAATATTGTCTCTGAGCCTCAACCTCAGAAGTTGCAGTGTGGAGACATTTCTGTTTTGGAAATCAGCCATCTGTGTGTTTATCTCATAAGTGAGATAGGTTTATGGCAGTTTTGTACAGCAGGACATCGGCTAATATGACCCAAATTCACTTCACACAGAATTCTTACAGCGAGCAGTAAGAAGAGACCTAATTTAATCAATGTTTTAATTGAGGACCACGTTCAGGAATGTTGCAACATTTCACCATGAAATACTGGAGTGCAGGTCTGTGAAAATAACTGTTCACACAGTCAGTTCCTGATTTCAAATTTGCGATATGAAGACAAAAACTGAAGGGCCAATTTGTTCCATTGAAATACGAATGTTTTAATGGAATCCTTTAACTTGCTGTACAACGCTGGGATAAGTCTTTTGCACAGAAGGAGGCCATTTGGCCCATTGCACATGTGCTGGTTCTTTGAAAGAGCTGTCCAATTAATCCCATTCTTCTGATCTTTGCTCATAGCCTTGCAATTTGTTCCTTTTCAAGTATATATCTAAATTCCCTTTGGAAAGCTACTTTTGAATCTGCCTCCTCCACCCTTTTAGGCAGTGCATTCAAGATCCTTTTTCTTATTTTGCTGGAGAGCAAGAAAAAAAGAGGGAACATCACTGAATCCCAGCTTAGTCTACATCCCAAAATTCGACAGGCCATCAGTGAATGTCTGGAGGCACTTGGAGCAGCAGTTCTCTTGAGGGCCACAACTAAAGGTGAAGTGGGCTACAAGTAGCCTCTGGATCACGTTAAGAGCAACAGTTCTTTAGGGCAAGATCTCTGCAGTTTGCATTGTGCATGTTGAATTGCGATACAGTTATTGCAGATGAAATGAGAGTAAACAAAAGTCATATGGCAGTGAAACCTTCCTGAACCCAAGGCAGTCAGAGATCTGTACTATGGATTTAGACCAAATTCTTTGGAAACACTGAAAAAGCTGACATGGTAAACTGCACAAAAGGTATTGCAGTGAGCTGCTTTTTATATATCCAAGAGGCTTAATATTAGAAAAGTCTGCTGTTCCTTTTATGTGCACGTGTTTCTCCCTCGTTACACTAGGACAGAATGTTCAGTCTTATGTCAGATCAGTTCAAACTATTAACGTTAAGGTCTGTTAATCTCTGGCCTCTCTCAAGTGTTTAGCTAATAAAACATGTCAAGTTAATATCACATATAGCCAGAAAGTCAAATAATAACCACCATCGGATAGTTAATTTTCTAAGAATCAAACACGGGTACTAAAATATATCTGTAAATCAATGATAATGATTACTAAACTGAATCTGGTGATTGGTGATAGGTTTATTAATGTTTTTTTTTAAATACAGAATCATACATTTAAGCATGAAGGGGTCTACCAAGTGACTGTCAATGTGTCAAACATATATGACTGGATCCAGAAAACTATCTACGTGGTAAGCATTTCTAAAAAAACATGCATTTTGTTTTGTTACATATTTCACACTCTGACCATTTATATTGTAATCTCTATTTAATGGTGGTTTATCAGTTTGTTAACAGATTTTTGTAAATGTGAAATTCTAATACCAGATCCACCCAAACAGTGCAATTCTAAGTTTAATTTATGTCTGGAAAAAACATTTTGAAAGATGTGACGCTGGAGGGAGGTTCTGGTGGTTACAGGTCTGCCACTGATGATAATGTGAGAAATTTGAGATAATGGGATTGAGATTGTCACAATAGAAGTATATTACACAATATTAATGGTATTGCCTTTAGTGTATTTTTCCTCTACAGTATATTGGTACCAATGCATTAAATAAGTCTTGCATCAATATTAGGAACATCGGAACAGGAGTAGGCCATTCATCCCTTCGAGCTTGTTCCGCCATTCAATAAGATCATGGCTGATCTGTATCCTAACTCTGGGGGGGGAGAAATTCAAGGCGCTTGTGCCTTCCGTTAGTGGGGGGGGGAGGGCGCACATTACTTTCTGCTACCGACTCCTGTGAAATTCCATGGGAGTTTAGCGCTGACGGTAATCGGTAGCGCCCCGTTCCTACCGGTAGTGCCCCACTCTGCTGCGCCAGCGATGACAATGTCATCACCATGTGCAGCGACCCATTTTTGCCCCGGAGCGAAAATTCAATAGTGCCCCTTGAAGCTGCTGTGGAATCCTTGGTACAGTAGGTTGAGCCATTGGGAAAGGGAGGCTGCTTGTGAGGTGATAATTTCAAGTTCAGTTGGAGGGCGAGAAAATTGGATCTCAAATCAGTGTCATGATCTTAAATGAAGGCGATTACATAGGTTTGAAGGCAGAGTTCACTAAAGTGGACTGGGAAAATAGATTAAAGTGTAAGACGGTTGATAAGCAGTGGCAGACATTTCAGGAGATATTTCACAACTTTCAACAAAAATATATTCCAGTAAGAAGGAAAGACTTTGAGAAGGAAATACCATCCGTGGCTAACTAAGGAAGTAAAGGATGGCATCAAACTGAAAACAATGGCATACAATGTGGCCAGGACTATTGAGAGGACAGAGGATTGGAAATTTTTAAAAACCAGCAAAGGATGACTAAAAAAATGAGAGGGAAGATAGATTATGAGAGTAAACAAGCAAGAAATATAAAAACAGATAGGAAGAGCTTCCACAGGTATATAAAAAGGAAGAGAGTAGCTAAAGTAAACATTGGTCCCTTAGAGGATAAGACTGGGGAATTAATAATGGGGAACAGGGAAATGGTAGAGACTTTGAACAAATATTTTGTATCGGTCTTCATGGTAGAAGACACTAAAAACATCCCAATAATGGATAATTAAGGGACTATAGGGAGGGAGAAACTTAAAACTATCACTAAAGAAAAAGTACTTGGTAAAATAATGGGACGAAAGGTGGACAAGTCCCTGATGACTTGCATTCCAGGGTCTTAAAATAAGTGGCTGCAAAGATAGTGGATGCATTGGTTGTAATGTGCCAAAGTTCCCTGGATTCTGGAGAGGTCCCAGCGGATTAGAAAACCGCAAATTTAACACCCCTATTTAAAAAAAAAAGGAGGCAGACAGAAAGCAGGGAACTATAGACCAATTAGCCTAACATCTGTTGTTGGTAAAATGCTGGAGTCCATTATTAAGGAGGCAGTAGCAGGACATTTGGAAAAGCATAATACAGTCAAGCATCGTTTTATGAAAAGGAAATCATGTTTTGACAAATTTGCTGGAGTTCTTTGAGGATGGAACGAGCAGGGTGGATAAAGATGAACCAGTGGATGTGCTGTATTTGGATTTCCAAAAGGCATTCAATAAGGTGCCACATAAAAGTTACTACACAAGATAAAAGCTAACGGGGTTGGGGATAATATATTAGCATGCATAGAGGATTGGCTAATTAACATAAAACAGAGAATCTGGATAAATGGATCATTTTCAGGTTGGCAAATGATAACTAGTTGGGTGCCACAGGATCGGTGCTGGGTCCTCAACTATTTGCAGTCTATATTAATGACTTGGATGAAGGGACCGAGTATAATGTCGCCAAGTTTGCTGATGATACAAATATGGGTGGGAAGGCAAGTTATGAGAAGGACACAAAGAATCTGCAAAGGGATATAGACAGGCGAAAGGAGTGGGCAAACATTTGGTAGATGGAGTATAATGCGGGAAATTATGAAGTTATCCACTTTGGCAGGAAAAAAAAAAGCAAATTATTATTTAAATCGAGAGATTACAAAATGCTGCAGTACAGAGGGACATGGGGGGGGTCCTTGTGCATGAAACACAAAAAGTTAGTATGCAGGTACAGCAAGTAATCAGGAAGGCAAATGGAATGTTGGCCTTTATTGCAAGGGGGATAGAGTATAAAAGCAGGGAAGTCCTGCTACAACTGTACAGGTTATGGGTGAGGCCACACCTGGAGTACTGCGTACAGTTTGGGTCTCCTTATTTAAGGAAGAATATACTTGCATTGGAGGCAGTTCAGAGAAGGTTCACTAGGTTGATTCTGGAGATGAAGGGGTTGACATGAAGAAAGGTTGAGCATGTTGGACCGATATTACTTTTTGAAGGAGAGAGTTCCACACTTCTATCACCCTTTGTGTAAAGAAGTGTTTCCTAACTTCTATCCTGAATAGCCTGGCTCTGATTTAAAGATTATGCCCCCTTGTCCGAGACTCCCCCAGTGGAAAATAGTTTATTTCTATCTAACCTAGCCATTCCTTTAAAAATCCGAAAAACATAATTTGAATGACCCGTTAACCTTCTATAATCTGGGGAATACAAGCCTAGTTTATGTAATCTCATTATAAGTGAACCCTTGGGGCCCTGATAACATTCTGATGAATCGACGCTGTACTCCTTTGAAGGCCAATATATCCTTTCTAAGGTACGGTGCCCAGAACTGTACACAGTACTCCAGATGTGGTCTAATCAGACCACATCTTGATAGGTGCAGAAAATCTTCTTCCCCTTCAAATACTAGCCATCTAGATATAATACTCTATTAGCCTTTTTGATTTTTTTTGTACCTTACCACACTACATTTTAGTGATCTGTATACTTGGACCTCTGAATCTCTTTGGACCTCAACTGTTTCTAGCTGTTCACCTTTTAAAACATACTCTGATCTATCCATTTTTGGTCTAAAATGGATGACATCACACTTGTCTGTGTTGAAATCCATCTACCACCGTTTTGCCCACTCACTTAATCTATCAATCTCTCTTTGTAATTTTATGTTTTCGTCTACACTACTTGCTATGCCAACAATGTTTGTGCCATCGGCAAATTTGGACATATGACTCTCTATTGTGTTACCTAATTCAGTGTTTCACAAACTGGGGTCCACGGGCCCTGGGGATCCGTAGAGACTTTCCGATGATCTGCAGCCGCAGGTCATTTCAACCCTGCTTCTCTTTATAAAACCGACACTGATTCAGTTCTTGCAAATTATTTTCAACGGCTGGACCCATGTCCTCAGAGAGGCTCACAGCTCCCACTCATTTTGCAAAGAGCGCGCCCTGACGGTTGAACCGATTCCTCTCCCTGAAGACGCGACCCTGCACCATCCTCCTGACACGTGATCACAGCGCCTGTGGTGCCCTTCAAATACGTGCCTGAACGTGTTCACGCAAACACGTACAATCCCACAGTGCAGCTGTTAGAGTGTGGCAGTGAGTCATGCTTTCAGCATGCGCGTGGGTACTCGTGCCCTCACTCACCTTGGCCAGCCTGCTGACGGCTTTAAAAATTGTCCAGCACTCGGTGGCTAATAGTGGCCATTTGTTGCTGCGGAGTGCCCAGAATTAGTGTGAGATGTAAATACCTGTTTTCTTAAAAGCATTATTAAAACACTCTTTACAACAACAACAACAACGTAGTGAAAAGTCCCAAGGCTTCACAGGAGTATTATGCGATAAAAATTTGACACCGCGCCGCATAAGTAGAAATAAGTACATGCAACACTTTTATATAATGAGTATTGTATCATATAATTTAGATGGCGTAATATAAGAACATAAGAAATAGGAGCAGGAGTAGGCCATACGGCCCCTCGAGCCTGCTCCACCATTTAATAAGATCATGGCTGGTCTGATCATGGACTCAGCTCCATTTCCCTGCCCACTCCCCATAACTCTTTACTCCCTTATCGCTTAACAATCTGTCTATCTCCGCCTTAAATATATTCAATGACTCAGCCTCCACAGCTCTCTGGGGCAGAGAATTCCACAGATGTACAACCCTCTGAGATAAGAAATTCCTCCTCATCTCAGTTTGAAATGGGCAGCCCCTTATTTTGAGACTATGCCCCCTAGTTTTAGTTTCCCCTATGAGTGGAAATATTCACTCTGCATCCATCTTGTCGAGCCCCCTCATTATCTTGTATGTTTCGATACGATCACCTCTCATTCTTCTGAACTCCAATGAGTATAGGCCCAACCTACTCAACCTATCTTCATAAGTCAACCCCTTCATCCCCAGAATCAATCTATTGAACCTTCTCTGAACAGCCTTAAATGCAAGTATATTCTTCCTTAAATAAGGAGACCAAAACTGTACGCAGTACTCTTGGTGTGGCCTCACCAATACCTTGTACAGTTGTAGCAGGACTTCTCTGCTTTTATACTCAATCCCCCTTGCAATAAAGGCCAACATTCCATTTGATTTGCTGATTACTTGCTGTACCTGCATACTAACATTTTCATGCACAAGGACCCCAGATCCCTCTGTACTGCGGCACTTTGCAATTTTTCTCCCATTTAAATTATAATTTGCTTTTCTGTTTCTTCTGCCAAAGTGGAAAACATCACATTTTCCCACATTATAATCGATCTGCCAAATTTTTGCCCACTCACTGAGACTGTCTATATCCTTTTGCAGATTTCTTGTGTCCTCCTCTCAATTTGCTCTCTCACCCATCTTTGGTTATCAGAGGCAAACTTGGATACTTTACACTCGGTCCCTTCATCCAAGTCATTAATATAGATTGTAAATAGTTGAGGCCCCAGCACCGATCCCTGTGGCACCCCACTAGTTACTGTTTGCCAACCGGAAAAAGACCCATTTATCCCGACTCTCTGTTTTGGGGACAAGAGGTTCGGGGATGTCGGAGCGGCCTGTAAAGGCCAGCTGGTACAGCTGCAGCAGGTAGAGAAGGCAAAAAAGTAGAAAGAAATCGAAAGATGATGTCACAGCCAAGGGGGTAAGTGATTGGCTGGTGATTTGTGAGCAGTTTTTTCTTTTTCTTTTCTTTATCAGTAAGTAACCTTTAGCATTATTGTTGCCAAATTAAGTTAATCTAGGGGTTAAGTCATGGCAGGAGAGCTCAGACACGTGTAATGCTCCTCCGATACTGTGTGGGAAGTCAGTCCCTGACGACTACATATGCGGGAAAGGTATCCGGCTGCAGCTCCTGACAGACCGCATTGCGGCACTGGAGCTGCGGGTGGATTCACTCTGGAGCATCCAAGATGCTGAGAATGACGTGAATAGCACGTTTAGTGAGTTGGTCTTTGTTGTGTATCTGTAAAGTATGCACTCCCATGTTCGGCCACCAGGGAGCGCATCCCCTGAAGTCCCAAGGAATCCCAGCATCCCTTGGGAGCACTGTATATAAGCCGGCACCTAAGGCTGTTCCTCACTCTGGAGTGCCTTAATAAAGACTGAGGTCACTGTTACTTTAACCTCCCTGTGTGCAGTCTCATCTGTGTTAGGAACACAATAACTGGCGACGAGTATACGAATCCAATGCAAAGATGCAGCAAATTGTGGGCATTCAGGAGAAGTTCTCGGAGGGTGAGGACAGGGAAGCCTATGTCAAACGCCGAGACCAGTACTTTGTAGCTAACAAGCTGGAAAGAGAAGGAAGTGCTGCAAAAAGGAGAGCGGTCCTCCTTACGATCTGCGGGGCACTGACCTACATCCTCATAAAGAATCTTCTGGCTCCGGTGAAACCCACAGATAAGTTGTATGAGGAGCTGTGTACACTGGTTCGGGAGCATCTTAACCCGAGGGAGAGCATGCTGATGGTGAGGTATCAGTTCTACACGTGCCAGCGATCTGAAGATCAGGAAGTGGTGAGCTACGTCGCCGAGCTAAGGTGACTTGCAGGGCAATGTGAGTTTGATGGCTACCTGGAGCAGATGCTCAGTGACTTTTTTGTACTGGGCATTGGCCACAAGAACCATCCGACGAAAACTTTTGACTGTAGAGACACCGACCCTCAGTAAGGCCATTGCGATAGCACAGGCGATTATGTCCACCAGTGATAAAACCAAACAAATCTCTCAGCACACAAGTGCGAGCAATGTTCATAAATTAACCGGAACTGTGTTTGCGAGCAGAAATATACAGAGCAGAAACCACGAGTCTGCAACTCAGGTAACTCAGATGACTCAGAGTCCGCAACAAAGGATGAATGCAAGGCAATTCACACCTTGTTGGCGTTGTGGAGGCTTCCATTCAGCCTATTCATGCTGCTTCAAAGGGTATGTTTGCAAGAGCTGTGGAACAATGGGGCAGCTCCAATGAGCTTGCAGACGAGCTGCAAGCTCTGCAAAACTTGCTAACTACGACGTGGCAGAGGAAGATCGGTCCATGGTGGATCAAAGCAATTTCGAGCCTCAGAGAGAGGAGGCAAATGCTGAAGTACACGGGGTGCACACATTTTCGACGAAATGTCCACCTATAATGCTAAATGTAAAATTGAATGGCTTACCCGTAGCCATGGAACTGGACACTGGCACGAGCCAATCCAGCATGAGTAAAACGATGTTTGAGAGACTGTGGTGCAACAAGGCACTCAGACCAGCCCTGAGCCCCATCCACACGAAACTGAGAACGTACACCAAAGAGCTCATCACTGTCCTGGGCAGCGCCATGGTCAAGGGCATGGTGCACAAACTGCCACTCAGGATTGTCTCGGGCGATGGCCCCACACTGCTTGGAAGGAGCTGGCTGGGCAAAATCCGCTGGAACTGGGATGACATCTGAGCGCTATCACATGTCGATGAGGCCTCATGTACCCAGGTTCTTAACAAATTTCCTTCCCTTTTTGAGCCAGGCATTGGAAACTTTTCCGGGGCGAAGGTGCGGATACACTTGGTCCCAGAGGCACGGCCCATTCACCACAAGGCGTGAGCGGTACCTCACATGATGAGGGAGAGAGTGGATGTCGAGCTGGACAGGCTGCAACGCGAGGGCATCATCTCCCCAGTGGAATTCAGCGAGTGGGCCAGCCCGATTGTTCCACGACTCAAAAGTGATGGCATGATCAGGATTTGCGGCGATTATAAAGTAACTATTAACCGTTTCTCGCTACAGGCCCAATACCCGCTACCTGAGGCAGACGACCTATTTGCGATGCTGGCAGGAGGCAAGACGTTCACCAAATTCGACCTGACTTCGGCCTACATGACGCAGGAACTGGAGGAGTCTTCGAAGGACCACACTTGCATCAACACGCACAAAGGACTCTTCATCTACAACAGATGCCCATTTGGAATTCGGTCGGCTGCAGCGATCTTCCAGAGAAACATGGAGAGCCTACTCCAGTCGGTACCACACACGGTGGTTTTTCAGGACGAAATATTGGTCACGGGTCGGGACACCATCGAGCACCCACAAAACCTGGAGGAGGTCCTCCAGCGACTGGATCGCGTAGGGCTGCGGCTG
This sequence comes from Pristiophorus japonicus, assembly GCF_044704955.1. NCBI lineage: Eukaryota > Metazoa > Chordata > Chondrichthyes > Pristiophoridae > Pristiophorus > Pristiophorus japonicus. The sequence goes on from NC_091981.1 coordinate 187,475,926, forward strand.
AAGAGATCGAAATGCGTCTTCGTGGCAACAGAAGTGGAGTTTTTGGGGAGAAAGATCGCAGCGGACGGCATTCAGCCCACAGACGCCAAGACAGAGGCTATCAGGAACGCACCCAGGCCACAGAACGTCACGGAGCTGCGGTTGTTCCTGCGACTCCTCAACTATTTTGGTAACTTTCTACCGCGGTTAAGCACCCTCTTCGAGCCCCTACATGTGTTATTGCATAAAGGTGAGAATTGGATATGGGGAAAAAACCAAGAAATTCTTTTGAGAAAGCCAGAAACATTTTATGCTCCAACAAGCTGCTTGTATTGTATAACCCATGTAAAAGACTTGTGCTAGCATGTGATGCATCGTCGTAAGGAGTCGGGTGTGTATTACAACAAGCTAATGTTGCGGGGATGTTGCAACCTGTCGCCTATGCCTCCAGGAGCTTGTCCAAGGCCGAGAGGGCCTACAACATGATTGACAAAGAGGCATAGGCGTGTGTTCGGGGTAAAGAAAATGCATCAGTACCTGTTTGGCCTCAAATTTGAGCTGGAAACCGATCACAAGCCCCTCATATTCCTGTTCGATGAAAACAAGGGGATAAATACGAATGCCTCAGCCCACATACAAAGGTGGGCACTCGCGCTATCAGCGTATAACTATATCATCTGCCACAGACCAAGCAACGAGAACTGTGCGGATGCTCTCAGTCGACGACTATTGCCCACCACGGGGGTGGAAATGGCGCAGCCTACAAACTTGTTGATGATGGCGCAGCCTGCAGACTTGTTGATGGTCATGGAAGCGTTTGAAAATGATAAATCGCCTGTCACGTACTGCCAGATTAGGACTTGGACCAGCCAAGATCCTCTGCTGTCACCTAGTAAAAAAACTGTGTACTGCATGGGAGCTGGGCCAGCATCACCGTTGAAATGCAAGAGCTAATCAAGCCGTTCCAGCGGCGAAAGGATGAGCTGTCCATTTAGGCAGACTGCCTGTTGTGGGGTAACCGCGTAGTGCAACCCAAAAAGGGCAGGGAGACGTTCATCTCGGATCTCCACAGCACACACCCGGGTATAGTAATGATGAAAGCGATAGCCAGATCCCATGTGTGGTGGCCTGGTATCGACTCTGACTTAGAGTCCTGTGTACGGAAATGCAGCGTGTGTGCTCAGTTGAGCAACGCGCCCAGAGAGGCACCACTAAGTTTGTGGTCCTGCCCCTTCAGGCCATAGTCAAGGATCCATGTCGACTATGCGGGCCCGTTTCTTGGTAAAATGTTCCTGGTGGTGGTGGATGCTTTTTCAAAATGGATTGAATGTGAAATAATGTCGGGAAGCACCGCCACCGCCACCATTGAAAGCCTGAGGGCCATGTTTGCCACCCACGGCCTGCCTGACATACTGGTCAGTGACAACGGGCCATGTTTCACCAGTGCCGAATTTAAAGAATTCATGACCCGCAATGGGATCAAACATGTTACCTCGGCCCCAGGCAGAGCGGGCAGTACAAACAATCAATCAGAGCCTTAAATGAGTCACAGAAGGCTCACTCCAAACCCACCTGCCCGAGTACTGCTCAGCAATCGCAAGAGACCCCACTCGCTCTCGGGGTGCCCCCGGCTGAGCTACTCATGAAAAGGACACTTAAAACCAGACCACCCCAACTTCACCCCAACCTGCATGATCAGGTAGAGAGCAGGCGGCAGCAACAAAATGTAAACGATGGTCGCGCCACTGTGTCACAGGAAATTGATCAGAATGACCCTGTTTATATGCTAAACTGTGGACATGGTCCCAAGTGGATCGCGGGCACGGTGATAGCTAAAGAAGGGAGTAGGGTGTTTGTAGTCAAACTGGACAATTGACAAATTTGCAGAAAGCACCTGGACCAAACGAGGCTGCGATTCACAGACTGCCCTGAACAACCCACAGCAGACACCACCTTTTTCGAGCCCACAACACACACCCAAAGTGTCAACGACACCACCCTGGACCAGGAAATTGAACCCATCACGCCCAACAACCCAGTAAGGCCAGGCTCACCCAGCAGCCGCAGTGCCGACAACACGTCAGCCCAGCGAGGGCCCAGCGAGAGCACAGCCAACACACCAGAACAGACATTTGTACCGAGGCGGTCCACCAGGGAAAGAAAGGCTCCCGACCGCCTCACCTTGGAAATAGTTTTCACTTTGACTTTGCCGGTGGGGGAGTGATGTTGTGTATCTGTAAAACATGCACTCCCATGTTCCGCCACCAGGGAGCGCATCCCCTGAAGTCCCAAGAGATCCCAATATCCCTTGGGAGCACTGTATATAAGCCGGCCCCCAAGGCCTGTTCCTCACTCTGGAATGTCTTAATAAAGACTGAGGTCACTATTACTTTAAGCTCCCTGTGTTCAGTCTCATCTGTGTTAGGAACATAATAGTCTTACCGCAGGTAAAGGTTACACAGCCAGATAGGGGATGGGTGACCAACAGGAAGAGCAGTGGAAGGAAGGTAGTGCAGGGGTCCCCTGCGGTCACCCCCCTGCAAAACAGATACACCGCTTTGGGTACTGTTGAGGGGGATGACTCATCAGCAGCAGCCAAGTGCATGGCACCGTGGCTGGCTCTGCTGCACAGGAGGGCAGGAAAAAGAGTGGGAGAGCTATAGTGATAGGGGATTCTATTGTAAGGGGAATAGATAGACCTTTCTGCGTCCACAACCGAGACTCCAGGGTGGTATGTTGCAAGGGTCAAGGATGTCTCGGAGTGGGTGCAGACATTTTGAAAAGGGAGGGTAAACAGCCAGTTGTCGTGGTGCATATAGGTATCAATGATCTCGGGAAAAAACGGGATGAGGTCCTACAAGACGAATTAGGGAGCGAGGAGCTAAATTTTAAAAGTAGGACTTCAAAAGTAGTAATCTCAGGATTGCTACCAGTGCCACGTGCTAGTCAAAGTAGGAATCGCAGGATAGCTCAGATGAATACGTGGCTTGAGGAGCGATGCAGAAGGGAGGGATTTAAATTCCTGGGACATTGGAACCGGTTCTGGGGGAGGTGGGACCAGTACAAACCAGACAGTCTGCATCTGGGCAGAACCGGAACTAATGTCCTAGGGGGAATGTTTGCTCGTGCTGTTGGGGAGGGGTTAAACTGATATGGCAGTGGGATGGGACCCAATGCAGGGAGACAGAGGGAAGTGGAATTGAGGCAGAAGCAAAAGATAGAAAGAAGAAAAGTAAAAGTGGAGGGCAGAGAAACCCAACGTAAAAAGCAAGAAGGGCCACATTACAGCAAAATCCTAAAGGGGCAAAGTGTCTTAAAAAGACAAGCCTGAAGGCTCTGTGCCTCAATGCGAGGAGTATTCGGAATAAGGTGGACGAATTAATTGCGCAGATAGCAGTTAACGGATATGATGTAATTGGCATCACGGAGACATGGCTCCAGGGCGACCAAGGCTGGGAACTCAACATCCAGGGTTATTCAACATTTAAGAAAGATAGACAGAAAGGAAAAGGAGGTGTGGTGGTGTTGCTAGTTAAAGTTGAAATTAATGCAATAGTAAGGAAGACATTAGCTTGGATGATGTGGAATCTGTATGGATGGAGCTACGGAATACCAAAAGGCAGAAAACGCTAGTGGGAGTTGTGTACAGACCACCAAACAGTAGTAATGAGGATGGGGACAGGAAATTAGGGATGCGTGCAATATAGGTACAGCAGTTATCATGCGCGACTTTAATCTACATATTGACTGGGCTAACCAAACTGGTAGCAATGTGGTTGGTGGAGGATTTCTTGGAGTGTATTAGCGATGGTTTTCTAGACTAATATGTTGAGGAACCAACTAGAGGGCTGGCCATCCTAGACTGGGTGATGTGTAATGAGAAAGGACTAATTAACAATCTTGTGCGAGGCCCCTTGGGGAAGAGTGACCATAATATGATAGAAATCTTTATTAACATGGAGAGTGACACAGTTAATTCAAAGACTAGGGTCCTGAACTTGGGGAAAGGTAACTTCGATGGTATGAGACATGATTTGGCTAGAATCGACTGGCGAGTGATACTTAAAGGGTTGATGGTGGATAGGCAATGGCAAACATTTAAAGATCACATGGATGAACTTCAACAATTGTATATCCCTGTCTGGAGTAAAAATGAAACGGGGAAGGTGTCTCAACCGTGGCTAACAAGAGAAATTAAGGATAGTGTTAAATCCAAGGAAGAGGCACATAAATTGGCCAGAAAAAGCAGCAAACCTGAGGACTGGGAGAATTTTGTAATACAGCAGAGGAGGACAAGGGGTTTAATTAGGAGGGGAAAAATAGAGTATGAGAGGAAGCTTGCTGGGAACATAAAAACTGACTGCAAAAGCTTCTATAGATATGTGAAGAGAAAAAGATTAATGAAGACAAACATAGGTCCCTTGCAGTCAGATTCAGGTGAATTTATAATGGGGAACAAAGAAATAGCGGACCAGTTAAACAAATACTTTGATTCTCTTTTCACGAAGGAAGACACAAATAACCTTCCGGAAATACTAGGGGACCGAGGGTCTCGTGAGAAGGAGGAACTGAAGGATATCCTTATAAAGCGGGAAATTGTGTTAGGGAAATTGATGAGATTGAAGGCCGATAAATCCCCATGGCCTGATAGTCTGCATCTCAGAGTACTTAAGGAAGTGGCCATAGAAATAGTGGATGCATTGGTGGTCATTTTCCAACAGTCTATCGACTGTGGATCAGTTCCGATGGACTGGAGGGTAGCTAATGTAACACCACTGTTTAAAAAAGGAGGGAGAGAGAAAATGGGCAATTATAGACCGGTTAACCTGACATTAGTAAATGGGGAAAATGTTGGAATCAGTTATTAAGGATGAAATAACAGCGCATATGGAAAGCAGTGATAGGATCGGCCCAAGTCAGCATGGATTTATGAAAGGGAAATCCTGCTTGACAAATCTTCTGGAATTTTTTGAGCGTGTAACTAGTAGTATGGACAAGGGAGAACCAGTGGATGTGGTGTATTTGGACTTTCAAAAAGCTTTTGACAAGGTCCCACACAAGAGATTGGTGTGCAAAATCAAAACACATGGTATTGGGTGTAATGTACTGATGTGGATAGAGAACTGGTTGGCAGACAGGAAGCAGAGAGTTGGGATAAACGGGTCGTTTTCAGAATGGCAGGCAGTGATTGGTGGAGTACCGCAGGGCTCAGTGCTGGGGCCCCAGCTCTTTACAATATACATGAATAATTTAGATGAAGGAATTGAGTGTAATATCTCCAAGTTTGCAGATGACAGTCAGCTGGGTGGTGGTGTGAGCTGTGAGGAGGACGCTAAAAGGCTGCAGGGTGACTTGAACAGGTTAGGTGAGTGGGCAATGCATGGCAGATGCAGTATAATGTGGATAAGTGTGAGGTTATCCACTTTGGTGGCAAAAACACAAAGGGAGAATATTATCTGAATGGCGGCAGGTTAGGAAAGGTGGAGGTGCAACGCGACCTGGATGTCATGGTTCATTAGTCATTGAAAGTTGGCATGCAGGTACAGCAGGCGGTGAAGAAGACAAATGGTATGTTGGCCTTCATAGCTCGGGGATTTGAGTATAGGAGCAGGGAGGTTTTACTGCAGTTGTACAGGGCCTTGGTGAGGCCTCACCTGGAATATTGTGTTCAGTTTTGGTCTCCTAATCTGAGGAAGGACGTTCTTGCTATTGAGGGAGTGCAGAGAAGGTTCACCAGACTGATTCCTGGGATGGCGGGACTGACATATGAGGAGAGACTGCATCAACTGGGCCTTTATACACTGGAGTTTAGAAGGATGAGAAGGGATCTCATAGAAACTTACAAGATTCTGACGGACTGGACAAGTTAGCTGCGGGAAGAATGTTCCCGATGATGGGGAAGTCCAGAACCAGGTGACACAGTCTTCGGATAAGGGGTAGGCCATTTAGGACTGAGATGAGGAGAAACTTCTTCACTCAGAGAGTTATTAACCTGTGGAATTCCCTACCGCAGAGAGTTGTTGATGCCAGTTCATTGGATATATTCAAGAGGGAGTTAGATATGGTCCTTATGGCTAAAAAGATCAAGGGGTATGGAGAGAAAGCAGGAAAGGGGTACTGAGGGAATGATCAGCCATGATCTTATCGAATGGTAGTGCAGGCTCGATATGTTTCTATGTTTTTCTGTTAGTTAGCCAATCCTCTCTCCATGCTAATATATTTCCCCCAACCCCGTGAACTTTTATCTTGTGCAGTAACCTTTTATGTGGCACCTTATCGAATGCTTTCTGTAAATCCAAGTAGACCACATCCACTGGTTCCCCCTTATCCACCCTGCTCGTTACATCCTCAAAGAACTCCAGAAAATTTGTCAAACATGATGTCCCTTTCATAAAACCATGTTGACTCTACTTGATTGAATCATGCTTTTCCACGTGTCCTGCTACTGCTTGCTCAATAATGGAATCCAGCATTTTCCCAACGATTGATGTTAGGCTAATTGGTCTGTCGTTTGTTGCTTTCTGTCTGCCTCCTTTTTTAAATAGAGGCGTTACATTTGCATTTTTCCAATCCACTGCGACCTCCCCAGAATCCAGGGAATTTTGGTAGATTCCAACCAATGCATCTACTCTCTCCGCAGCCACTTCTTTTCAGACCTTAGGCTGCAAGCCGTCAGGTCCAGGGGGCTTGTCCGCCTTTTGTCCCATTATTTTCCCGAGCATTACTTCTTTAGTGATAATGATTATATTAAGTTCCTTCCTCCCTATAGCCCCTTGATATCCACGATTGGGATTTTTTTTTTATCTTCCACCATTAAGACCAATACAAAATATTTGTTCAAGGTCTTTGCCATTTCCCTGTTCCCCATTATTAATTCCCCAGTCTAATCCTCTGGCGGACCAACATTTAATTTAGCCATTCTTTTCCTTTTTATGTACCTATAGAAACTCTTACTATCTGTTTTTATGTTTCGTTCTAGTTTACTTTCATAATCTATCTCCCCTCTCTTTATTTTTTTAGTTGTTCTCTGCTGGCTTTTAAAAGTTTCCCAATCCTCTGGCCTTCCACTCGTCTTGGCCACATTGTATGCATTTGTTTTCAATTTGATACCATTCCTTACTTCCTTAGTTAGCCACAGATGGTTATCCCTCCTCTTACAGTCTTTCCTTCTCATTGGGATATAAATATTTATTTAAATGTCTGCCACTGCTCCTCAACCGTTCCATACTCTAATCTATTTTCTCAGTCCACTTTAACCAACTCTGCCTTCATACCTTTGTAGTCTTCTTTATTTAAGCTTAGGCTTAACTTTGAGATCCAACTTTCTCACCCTCCAACTGAATTTGAAATTCAACCATGTTATGGTCACTCATTCCTAGAGGATCCTTTACTGGGAGATCGTTTATTAATCTTGTCTCAGTACACAGTACCAGATCTAAGATAGCCTGCTCCCTGGTTTGTTCCACTGTTCAAGGTAATATCCCGGATACACTCTATGAACTCTTCCTCAAGAATACCTTGGTCAATTTACTTTATCCATTCAATATGAAGGTTAAAATCGCCCATGATTATTGCCGTTTCTTTTTTACAATCCTCCATTATTTCTCGATTCATACTCCGTCCAACAGTGTAGCTGCTGTTAGGGGGCCTATAGACTACGCCCACCAGTCATTTTTTTCCCTTATTATTCCTTATCTCCATCCAAACTGATTCAACATCTTGATCTTCTGAACCAATATCGTTTCTCACTAACGCACTGATCTCACCCTTTATCAATAGAGCTACCCCACCTCCTTTCCCTTTCTGTCTGTCCTTCCGAATTGTCAAATACTCCTGAATATTTAGTTCCCAGCCTTGGTCACCTTGCAACCACGTCTCTGTAATGACTGTCAGATCATACCCATTTGTATCTATTTGTGCCGTCAACTCATCTATTTTGTTACGAATGCTGTGTGCATTCAGATAAAAAGCTTTTAAATTTGTTTTTTTAACCAATTTTCCTGCTTCGATCCCACTTTCTGACTTACTTTTATGTTTCTACATTCTGCCCCTTCCTGTCACGCTCTGGTTTTCATTTCCCCCAGTGCTACCCTGCTGTATTGGCTTCTCCTTATTCTTTGACTTTTTAAATTTCCACTCACCTGAACCCTCGCCCCCTCCCTCCCTCCCCCGCCCCCCCCCAGTAATTATTTTAAAGCCCTCTCTGCAGCCCTAGTTATTCAATTCGCCAGGACCCTAGTCCCAGCACGTTTCAAGTGGAGCCTGTCCCAATGGAACAGCCCAATACTGGTGCCAGTGTCCCACGAACCAAAACCCATTTCTCCCACACCAGTCTTTGAGCCACATGTTTAACTCTCTGATCTTATTTACTCGATGCAAATTTGCTTGTGGCTCAGGTAGTCATCCAGAGATTATTACTTTTGTGGTTCTGTTTTTTAATTTGGCACCTAGCTGCTCATAATCCCTCAGCAGAACCTCTTTGTTTGTCCTACCTATGTCAATGGTACCCATGTGGACCACGACAACTGGATCTTCCCCCTCCCGCTCCAAGTTCCTCTGCAGCTCAGAAGCGATGTCCTTAACCCTGGCACCGGGTAGGCAACACAACCTTTGGGACTCACGCTCTCGACTGCAGATTGTAATCTGTGATTACTAATCGATTTGAAAAGGGGTCCTTCAACCAAAATAGTTTGAGAACCACTGATCTAAGTTATTAATAAATATCGTGAATTGCTGACAAAACTTTGCTATACATGCTTTATTGGATGTCCCCTAGTGTTGGTACCTGTTGATTTGGATACAGGGGCAAATCATCAAAATTTTCAGATAATATAAAATTCGGAAGTATGGTTCATAGAAACATAGAAAATAGGTGCAGGAGTAGGCCATTCGGCCCTTTTAGCCTCCACCTCCATTCAATGAGTTCATGGCTGAACATGCAACTTCAGTACCCCATTCCTGCTTTCTCGCCATACCCCTTGATTCCCCCTAGTAGTAAGGACCTCATCTAACTCCTTTTTGAATATATTTAGTGAATTGGCCTCAACAATTTGCTGTGGTAGAGAATTCCACAGGTTCACCACTCTCTGGGTGAAGAAGTTCCTCCGCATCTCGGTCCTAAATGGCTTACCCCTTATCCTTAGACTGTGACCTCTGGTTCTGGACTTCCCCAACATTGGGAACATTCTTCCTGCATCTAACCTGTCTAACCCCGTCAGAATTTAAAATGTTTCCATGAGGTCCCCTCTCATTCTTCTGAACTCCAGTGAATACAAGCCCAGTTGATCCAGTCTTTCTTGATAGGTCAGTCCCGCCATCCCGGGAATCAGTCTGGTGAACCTTCGCTGCACTCCCTCAATAGCAAGAATGTCCTTCCTCAGGTTAGGAGACCAAAACTGTACACAATACTCCAGGTGTGGCCTCACCAATGCCCTGTACAACTGTAGCAACACCTCCCTGCCCCTGTACTCAAATCCCCTTGCTATGAAGGCCAACATGCGATTTGCTTTCTTAACCGCCTGCTGCACCTGCATGCCAACCTTCAATGACTGATGTACCATGACACCCAGGTCTCTTTGCACCTCCCCTTTTCCTAATCTGTCACCATTCAGATAATAGTCTGTCTCTCTGTTTTTACCACCAAAGTGGATAACCTCACATTTATCCACATTATACTTCATCTGCCATGCATTTGCCCACTCACCTAACCTATCCAAGTCGCTCTGCAGCCTCACAGCATCCTCCTCGCAGCTCACACTGCCACCCAACTTAGTGTCATCCGCAAATTTGGAGATACTACATTTAATCCCCTCATCTAAATCATTAATATACAATGTAAACAGCTGGGGCCCCAGCACAGAACCTTGCGGTACCCCACTAGTCACTGCCTGCCATTCTGAAAAGTACCCATTTACTCCTACTCTTTGCTTCCTGTCTGACAATCAGTTCTCAATCCATGTCAGCACACTACCCCCAATCCCATGTGCTCTAACTTTGCACATCAATCTCTTGTGTGGGACCTTGTCGAACGCCTTCTGAAAGTCCAAATATACCACATCAACTGGTTCTCCCTTGTCCACTCTACTGGAAATATCCACAAAAAATTCCAGAAGATTTGTCAAGCATGATTTCCCTTTCACAAATCCATGCTGACTTGGACCTATCATGTCACCTCTTTCCAAATGCACTGCTATGACATCCTTAATAATTGATTCCATCATTTTACCCACTACCGATGTCAGGCTAACCGGTCTATAATTCCCTGTTTTCTCTCTCCCTCCTTTTTTAAAAAGTGGGGTTACATTGGCTACCCTCCACTCTATAGGAACTGATCCAGAGTCAATGGAATGTTGGAAAATGACTGTCAATGCATCCACTATTTCCAAGGCCACCTCCTTAAGTACTCTGGGATGCAGTCCATCAGGCCCTGGGGATTTATCGGCCTTCAATCCCATCAATTTCCCCAACACAATTTCCCGGCTAATAAGGATTTCCCTCAGTTCCTCCTCCTTACTAGACCCCCCGACCCCTTTTATAACCGGAAGGTTGTTTGTGTCCTCCTTCGTGAATACCGAACCAAAGTACTTGTTCAATTGGTCCGCCATTTCTTTGTTCCCCGTTATGACTTCCCCTGATTCTGACTGCAGGGGACCTACGTTTGTCTTTACTAACCTTTTTCTCTTTACATATCTATAGAAAGTTTTGCAATCCGTCTTAATGTTCCCTGCAAGCTTCTTCTCATACTCCATTTTCCCTGCCCTAATCAAACCCTTTGTCCTCCTCTGCTGAGTTCTAAATTTCTCTCAGTCCCCAGGTTCGCTGCTATTTCTGGCCAATTTGTATGCCACTTCCTTGGCTTTAATACTATCCCTGATTTCCCTTGATAGCCACGGTTGAGCCACCTTCCCTTTTTTATTTTTATGCCAGACAGGAATGTACAATTGTTGTACTTCATCCATGCGGTCTCTAAATGTCTGCCATTGCCCATCCACAGTCAACCCCTTAAGTATCATTCGCCAATACATCCCAGCCAATTCATGCCTCATACCTTCAAAGTTAGCCTTCTTTAAGTTCTGGACCATGGTCTCTGAATTAACTGTTTCATTCTCCATCCTAATGCAGAATTCCACCATATTATGGTCACTCTTCCCCAAGGGGCCTCGCACAATGAGATTGCTAATTAATCCTCTCTCATTACATAACACCCAGTCTAAGATGGCCTCCCCCCTAGTTGGTTCCTCGACATATTGGTCTAAAAAACCATCCCTTATGCACTCCAGGAAATCCTCCTCCACCGTATTGCTTCCAGTTTGGTTAGCCCAATCTATGTGCATATTAAAGTCACCCATTATAACTGCTGCACCTTTATTGCATGCACCCCTAATTTCCTGTTTAATGCCCTCCCGAACATCACTACGACTGTTTGGAGGCCTGTACACAACTCCCACTAACGTTTTTTGCCCTTTGGTGTTCTGTAGATCTACCCATATAGATTCCACATCATCCAAGCTAATGTCCTTCCTAACTATTGCCTTACTCTCCTCCTTAACCAGCAATGCTACCCCACCTCCATTTCCTTTTATTCTATCCTTCCTGAATGTTGAATACCCCTGGATGTTGAGTTCCCAGCCCTGATCATCCTGGAGCCACATCTCCGTAATCCCAATCACATCATATTTGTTAACATCTATTTGCACAGTTAATTCATCCACCTTATTGCGGATACTCCTTGCATTAAGACACAAAGCCTTTAGGCTTGTTTTTTTAACACCCTCTGTCCTTTTAGAATTTTGCTGTACAATGGTCCTTTTTGTTCTTTGCCTTGGGTTCCTCATCTCCTTTCTGTCTTTTGCTTTTGCCTCCTTTTTGTTTCCCTCTATCTCCCTGCATTGGTTCCCATCCCCCTGCCATATTAGTTTAACTCCTCCCCAACAGCACTAGCAAACACTCCCCCGAGGACATTGTTTCCGATTCTGCCCAGGTGCAGACCGTCCGGATTGTACTGGTCCCACCTCCCCCAGAACCGGCTCCAATGCCCCAGGAATTTGAATCCCTCCCTGCTGCACCATTGCTCAAGCCACATATTCATCTGAGCTATCCTGCGATTCCTACTCTGACTAGCACGTGGCACTGGTAGCAATCCCGAGATTACTACTTTTGAGGTCCTACTTTTGAATTTAGCTCCTAGCTCCTTAAATTCATTTCGTAGGACCTCATCCCTTTTTTTACCTATGTCGTTGGTACCAACGTGCACCACGACAACTGGCTGTTCTCCCTCCCTTTTTAGAATGTCCTGCACCCGCTCTGAGACATCCTTGACCCTTGCACCAGGGAGGCAACATACCATCCTGGAGTCTCGGTTACGGCCGCAGAAACGCCTATCTATTCCCCTTACAATTGAATCCCCTATCACTATAGTGAACAGGATTCTAAATGACCTGCAGACCAGAGACTGGATGGTAGATTGGGGATATAGTTATCCAATGTAATTTCATGTGGAGAATTGTGATGTGATACATTTTGGGAAGAAAAATAAAGAAAACATTTCTACACGAAACTGTAAAACTTGAAAAGGAATAGTGCAAGGAATAAAGTGAGAAAGAACTTCTATTTATATCGTGATTTAAGGAGATGTGGGGATTCAACTACACAAGTCTTAAAAAGTGGAAGAACAAGTTGTTAATGCTGTTGTTTAAAAAAAAAAATCATTTGGGATCCTTAGTTTGATAAATATCAATATCGAGTATAAAAAGGTAAATTCAAACCTCTGCAGCCTAACCTATGCAATCATTGATTAGTTTTAAATTAGAATATTGTTGGGAATCTTGGCTCTCCCTGATCAGTGGGAAAGGTGCTGTTGTTGCCAATTCCCCGTTGGATTAGGCGAGGGACGAGGTTCCCACCGGACTCGTCAGGAGCTTCATTAATACATGCAAATCAGGGTCCGTTGATGTCATTTTATCCCAATCCTGAGTGGGGAGCCCTTGCTGTCAGGTAAAGCTCTCGGGAAGCTAGCGAGGAAGCCAGTCAGATGTGCTGAAACCTGCCAGGCCTCGACAAAGACATGCATGCAGGATTACAGTTCACTGCAACCGGCTTTTCCGCTGGGAGTTAAAATCGGGCCTAATGTGTCCAGTTTTACCTGCCTTATTTTAGGAAGGATGTCAAGGGCATGGATTGGGAAGAGATTCACTCAGATTATATTATGAATGGGTTAAGGAGAGACTAAAGAAACTGGGGCTCATTATATTAGATCAAAGAAGGTTAAGAGAAGTTATATGAAATGATGGCAGCATTTGACGAAATGAATCTCAAAAAAATATTTACACTGATCCCCTTAATCTTCTAAACTCAAAGGAATACAAGCCAAGTTTATGCAACCTGTCCTCATAATTTAACCTTTTAAGCTCCAGTCTCATTCTGTTGAATCTGCGCTGCACCCTCTTCAAGGCCAATATATCCTTCCCAAGATGTGCTGTCCAGAACTGAACACAGTACTCCAGATGAGATCTGACCAAGGCTTGTACAACTGAAGCATAACTTCCTCCCCTTTATAATCCAACCTCCTTGAGAATAAGTCCAACGTTCCATTTGCCTTTTTGATTGCATTTTGTACCTGTTCACTAGCTTTTAGTGATGTGTACATGGACACCCAAATCTCTTCACTCCTCCACAGTTTCTACTTTCTCACCATTTAGAAAATACTCTGATTTGTCTTTTTTGGATCCGAAGTGGATGACCTCACACTTGCCCACATTGAACTCCATTTGCCACAGTTTTTACCCACTCACTTAATCTGTCTATATACCTTCATATCTTCCTGATCCCATCTACTTACTGTACCTCGAAACCTAGTGCCGTCTACAAACTTGAATATATAACTCTTTATTTCTTCATCCAAGTCATTGATAAATATAGTGAAAAGCTGATATCCCAGTATAGATCCCTGGGGAACACCACTTGTCACACCCTGCCAGTCAGAGTATGGACCTTTTATCCTCACTCTCTGTCTCCTATTTCCAGCCATTGGCACAAGGTTGCCTCCAATTCCATGTGTTTTAATTTTTGACAATTTTTTGTATGGCACCCTATCACATGTTTTCAGGAAGTCTATATAGATGACATCCTACATAGAAACATAGAAACATAGAAAATAGGTACAGGAGTAGGCCATTTGGCCCTTCGAGCCTGCACCGCCATTCAATAAGATCATGGCTGATCATTCACCTCAGTACCCCTTTCCTGCTTTCTCTCCATACCCTTGATCCCTTTAGCTGTAAGGGCCATATCTAACTCCCTCTTGAATATATCCAATGAACTGGCATCAACAACTCTCTGCAGCAGGGAATTCCACAGGTTAACAACTCTCTGAGTGAAGAAGTTTCTCCTCATCTCAGTCCTAAATGGCCTACCCCTTATCCTAAGACTATATCCCCTGGTTCTGGACTTCCCCAACATCGGGAACATTCTTCCCGCATCTAACCTGTCCAGTCTCGTCAGAATCTTATACGTTTCTATAAGATCCCCTCTCATCCTTCTAAACTCCAGTAAATAAAGGCCCAGTTGATCCAGTCTCTCCTCATATGACAGTCCAGCCATCCCTGGAATCAGTCTGGTGAACCTTTGCTGCACTCCCTCAATAGCAAGAACATCCTTCCTCAGATTAGGTGCCATTACCATGCCATCTCCTCCTTAGAAAAAATTTAACTAAGTTAGTCAGACATGAGAAGGACTGTGATGGCTGCATGAGTTTAGCTTGTGAGTAGCTCTGTATCACAGTTCGGGAATGTCTGGTCTGTGCTGAGTTTGGTGATCTTGGCTGAACCAGCATTGAGGTGCCATATTTGGATTTTGCATCACTATGTTGCAAAGAGAAAATTGTCTTGGGTTTTTGCTCCAGATTGCTACTCAGTCAGCCTTGCTAGAAGTGTGCATCAGCTTAGAACAGGATTGGCACCACTTGTGCTGACGCCTGTGGATGAATAGCCTCCTGATGCTCGTTATCTGTGTTTGCATGCAAATAATGGCCACTAGGTGAGGTAGCAGAGGACATCTGATTCCATGGAATTGTACTCTATAAACAAGAAACCAATGCTTTTCGAAGCGGAGAGAATCTTCGCAAGAAAATTTAAGTAAAAGAATTATTAGGATTAGGAAGGGGCTGTCATACCTAACATCTGTACTTTTTTGATTTTTATCTCAGCCCCATCACACGGTTCCTTACATTATATATTAATCTTTTCTCTATTAAATAATTTCGACTTTTTAACAAATCTGTGAACTGTGGGAGTTTTATTTTATCTTGTTAAAGTCCCCCCACAGCAGTCAGGCTTTATATGGCTCTGACCTTCATCTCGATTATCACTTGGATGAAATGTGTTTATAAATTACATATACATTTTCAGGTGACTTAATAGCATAAATAATTTTGGTGCCATGCTTTGACAATAAGATGGCCTCCTAATGTACAGTTATCATTTTTGTTTCTCTAGGCTGTTGTGAGGGAGTCGCTCTCCAGACTGACATTTCAGTCAAAAAGTGGTTATAATGTTGTCGTTGGTGAGAACCTGACATTGGAAATGGAACTGTTCACCACAATACGCCAATTATTAGCTTTTGACATCACATTTGAACCTGGAATGACTCACCGTCACACACTGAGTGACCATTCACCAGCGTTTGAAAGCCATTCCCACCTCCAGCTTATGGAAGACTATGGTCTACAGAATTGTACTTTGCGTATTCAAATCTTCCATACATACAGCTTTGTTGGTGGTTTTAACATTTCAATTGGCCTGTATTATGGACTGGGTGTGGTCAATGCAACACTGGCAGAGCTCATGCAGGTTTATGATCCCATCAATAAAATTGATTTATTTTTATGGGATAAAATAGTACCTTCAAGAACAAACCTGACTTTCAGGGTTACAGGTGAAGTCGATAAAACAGGATCACAATGTGTTTGGATTATCCAAAAAGGCAACAGCACATTAAGTGTGAGAAGGACTGCTGACTGGTATATCCAGCATTTATTTGGAACAGCAGGAATCTATGTGCTAAAAGTGACAGCTTCTAATCCAATCAGCAATGCCTCATTTAGGGCCAGTTTTGAAGTCCAGGATGCAATTGAAGGCCTCTCTCTGTCCAGCTCCAGTCCCAGATATCTACCAACTGGTTCCACAATCATCGTTCATGCTCATGTACTCAGTGGAAGTAACATCACATATATATGGACATTTGATTCCAATTCTACAGATGTGCAAGCAAGTACACCTCTAATGATGTTTACATATTCACAGCCAGGAGTGTATTTGGTCAGTGTAACAGCAAGAAACAATTTCAGTGAAATAACAGGAAGTGCCATCAGGTTTACAGTGCAAGATCTCGTGGGAGACATAATAACAAATGTTCCCAACATAATCACAGTCAACCAAACATTAATCATCTCTACCTGTGTAACTTCTGGCACAGACCTGACTGTTGAAGTACTGCTAAATGATTCCAGTGTGTTTAACACAAGCAGTTATGTGGCAGACACTTCACTGGATCTGCCTTTTACCTTCAATCAAATTGGGGAATTGCAGCTGCTGCTTCGGGTTGCAAATCTGATCTCTTCACACAATGTTTCAGTCACAGCATTCGTGGTTAAAGAGATTCATGTTGTTTCCATAGAAATACAACAGCAACCCGTTGTTGGAGAAGATGTCATTCTTATTGCAAAGGTTAATGGTAAGTTTTAATAAAACATTAAAAATGACTGTTCAATGCTGAACCACGATTAAAAAGTACAACTGTTGCCTTTCTTTATGATTTTTCTCAACCTAAATTTCAAATAGTTGGGGCTAAATTTGGCACATAAACAAGAAACACAAGATTTGTTACCTGAAATTCCACTGAGCCATAACACATGAACCTGAGAATTGTAATTTTAGAAATAAACGAACACCATCAAATGTATTCCATTGCATATAAAAGCCTCTGATATGAAAATGCTCTTGTGGCAGATTCGGGTCAGGTTTATGCAGATTAAGTTGGAACTAGTAGCTGTTTTTTTAGCTCTTTTACCCAGTGTATGCAAATAAAATCTTATTTTAATTATGTTTTTTCTTTGACTTATCTATTAACTTCAAATTAACTATTTTATTTGAGTTACAACATATATAATTTGTTTTTTAAACATTAGATAGAGCTCATATTCAAATTGGTTTTCTTCTATATTGGGTTTAGTTAAATAGATTTTAATCTCCTGTGTCCTACTGAAAATTTAGCCTGGGCATAAATCAGGTTGTCTTCTCATAGTGTCCTTATTGCAGAAATTGCTAGAATAAATGCAAAATAAAAAAATATACATAATTTGTATTCGGAACTAAAATGTTGGCGAAATAGGTTTTGAATTTGTCATTTGAACACATGTTGTGACAGTTCTTTTTCAACATTTATTTTCAGAATACCTGTGGAAAAACAGAGCATACATATACAAATGGACCCTGTTTGACAACCAGACAGTGACAACTGGTAGTCCTGTTATAATATACAGATGTAGAAATGTTGGGCTTCAGCAGGTTGCTTTGTCCGTTTCTAATCTCGCATCAGAGACTTCAAGTGAACTTGTGTTAAATGTTTCCGAATTGGGTAGTGGTCCTAGACTCACTCATTTGGCCAGCATGGCTGCTGGACAGGCGGTAACCTATACATTTAAGGTAATATTTTCTATGATTGCAGCAATATTCTGTTTTCAATCTAAAAACTACGGCCCTTATTTTCCTCGTGGTCATAGGACTGCAGAGATGGGAAGGTGTCTTCTGTAGAGATAAATCCTCCAAAGCTTAATAGTGCGGAATCTAAGGCATGATCAATTTTAGATCTTCTGTGCATAAGGTTACTAACTCTGGTTGGATGCATTCCAGGAGGTTTCATCACATGACCTCCTGCCTCCAACAGTTCCGACCCCATGCTCTCGCGATTGGTTGGCCAACAGGTACATTCTCACAGCGCACTGCCTTCCCATATCAGTTAGGAAAAGAACGGACTCTTTGTTACCCAATTGGATGATTCTTGACTGTCGGCAAAAACAGCATATCTCAAATATTTTTAGAAAATATACCAAAAGTGTTCAAAGAAAATGCAAAAAACCCCACATTTCTTTAATGCCACTATAATCTTTCTCCCGGGTTGTTTGCAGCATCATCTGGCAGATTAATCTTTAATCACTGGAGACTCCAGGGCAATCCAAGAGGATTGGCAACCTTATGTGTTGGAGGAATAGACTTGATGATCATATGGCTGATTCTCACTACATCATTGTTTTTCTCTTAATGTGCTAATGTAAGTGCCAAATGTACAATGATACAGGATATCTCCTCTGTCGGCCTTCATTTAAAAATATAATTTTCTTCTAAACGAGCTGATCTCTTGTAGAGTTGTGCACGGGGAGTGAAGACCATGTGAAATCTTCAGGTGAAGCAAGGTTAGAGGGTGAGGGAATAATTGTACCAGGGTATCCATGCATAATTCAATCTCCATTTTACAGTCATTCATTCAGTCTTTATTTTTAAATACTTCCATTGTAAATTCCAATGCCCACGTTTATAATGGAAACTGCCAATGTAAACTTGACATTTTGCAGCACCTCCACTGACAGGTAGGTGTAATTACAATACACATTTTACATCTGCATTTTCCGTTATAGGCTGTCAGCTTGGCTCAGTAGGAGCACACTCACCTCTCAATCAGGAGGATGTGGGTTCAAGCTCCATTCCAGAGATCTGAGCACATAATCTAGGCTGAAACGTCAGTGCAGTACTGAAGCAGTGCTGCACTGTAGGAGCTATCGTCTTTTGGATGAGAAGTTAAACTGGGTTGGTTCAGTTGCTTGGGTAGACCTTAAAATTCTGTGGCATTATTTGCAGAAGAGCAGTGGAGTTCTTCTGGTTTTCTGGCCAACATTTATCCTTCAACCAATATCAACAGATTATCTGATCATACATCACATTACTGTTTGTGGGAGCTTGCTGTGTGCAATTTGTCACCACATTTCCCTACATTAAAGCAATGACTATTCTTTAAATGTAATTGTTTGGTTTCCATCACTCTATTCTTCCTTTTTCTGTTTCTCTTCTTTTCTGCTTCTCTTTTCTTTCCTTTTTGAGTGGGAGCTGCTGAATGGCATTGCAGGCAGAGGAGCCTCCAATGGCTGTAGCCTGCATTTGCGGTGATGTTTCAGGGAAAATATGGCCCTCATTGGGAAAGAGATGGGAAGGGAGCTAATCAACCATGCTTCCCACCCTCAACCTTGCCACCATCGCATTTCCTGCTTCAAGGGATATGGGGATAGTGCAGGAAATTGGAGCTGAGGTAGAAGATCAGCCATGATCTTATTGAATAGTGGTGCAGGCTCAAGGGGCCGAATGGCCTCCCCTGCTCCTAATTCTTATGTTCTTATGTTCAGCTTCCCACTATCCCTCCCATTACGACTAACCACTTGTTCCCATCATTAACTCTACCTTTTCTCCTTTCAATTGCTTGCTCAACCCCTGTACCTTGCCTTCCCCCTTGCTTCACTATCTCCCCAGTCACACTCGCTCATCCCCAGAGCACTTTACTCTTATCTCCTTTCTTTCTTATTAACAATAATAATAATTGATAAGGAAAGAGAAAAAAGAATATGAGTAAATTAGCAAGAGACATAAAACAGATTGTAAACGTTTCTATAGGTAAGTAAATAGGAAGAGATTAGTGAAAGTAAACGTGGGCCCATTAGAGGCAGAGACAGGAGAAATTATAATGGGCAATAAGGAAATGGCAGAGACATTAAACAAATACTTTATATCTGTCTTCACGGTAGAAGACACCAAAAACATTCCAGAAATAATGGGGAACCAAGAGTCGAGACAGAATTTTTTATTTTTTATTTAATCGTTCACGGTTTGTGGGTGTTGCTAACCAGGGCAGCATTTATTGCCCATCCCTAATTGCTAGAGAATGAGGAACTTAAAGAAATCAGTACAAGTAAAGACATAGTACTGGAGAAATTAATGGGACTAAGTGGCGACAAATCCCCTGGATCTGACGACTTGCATCCTTGGATTTTAAAGAGGTAACTGCAGAGATAGTGGATGCACTGGTATTAATCTTCCAGAATTCCCTAGATTCTAGAACAATCCACGAGGATTGGAAGGTTACAAACAAAACCCCACTATTTAGGAAAGGAGGAAGAGACAAAACAGGGAACTATAGGCCAATAAGCCTGACATAAGTAGTAGGCAGAGTGCTAGAATCTATTATTAGGGACGTGGTAACAGGGCACTTAGAAAATCATAATATGATTAGGCAGAGTCAACATGGTTTTATGAAAGAGAAATCATGTTTGACAAATCTGTTGGTGTTTTTTGAAGCTGTAACTAGTAGGATGGATAAGGGGGAACCAGTGGATGTAGTGTATTTGGATTTTCAAAACGCATTCAATAAGGTGCCACACAAGAGGGTATTACACAAAATGATTACTCATGGGATTGTGAATCTTTGGAATTCTCTACCCCAGAGAGCTGTGGATGCTCAGTCATTGGGTATATTCCAGACATAGGTTGATAGATTTTTGGAAACTAAGGGTATAATGTGGGAAGGTGCAGTTGAGGGAGAAGATCAGTCATGAACTTGTTGAATGGTGGAGCAGGCTCAAAGGGCCAAATAGCCTACTCCAGCTCCTATTTCTATGTTCTTCCCCTCCTACATTATATTCTTACTTGGTTTTTCTCAAAAAGGCTTTAGTTATTTTCAAAACAAATAAAATAAAATGAGGAAATTTTTTTTTTACCTACCTCTCTCATTATCTTTTTTTTTGCTTGAGTTTTATTTCTATACAAACATCAGGCTTCCCATAACACATGTATTCAGCTTGTTGGACAGCCTTGGCCACAATGCCATCATTCTTCGCCAGCTGACCATCGAATCTCATATCTGTCATAGATGTTAGCAGGTGAAATAATTAGTTGCTTACAAAAATCAATTGCTTTTTTAATAAGTTGAGCTATTAGCATGAAGAAAGTGACTCTGTCTTTCTCTCTCTGCTGGACCACACTGGTTAGATCTTGGAGTACTGCATACAATTCTGGTTGCCATATTATAAAAAGGATATAAAGGCACTGGAGAGGGTGCAGAGAAGATTTACAAGGATGATAACAGAAATGTGAAGGTAGACCTATCAGGAAAGGATGAACACTCTGGGTCTCTTTTTTTTTTGCTTGAAAAAAGAAGGCTGAGGGGTGACCTCAGTAGAACTCTTTAAAATTATGAAAGGTTTTGATAGAGTAAATACAGAGAGAGTGTTTCCACTTGTGGGGAAGAGAATAACTAGAGACTATCAATATAAGATAGTCACCAAGAAATCAAATAGGGACTTCAGAAGAAACTTGTTTACCCAGATAGTGGTGAGAATGTGGAACTTGCTACCACAGGGAGTAGTTGAGGTAAATAGTACAGATGTATTTAAGGGGAGACTAGATAAGCATATGAGGGAGAAGGAAATAGAGGGTTATGCTGATAGAGTTAGATGAGGAAAGATGGGAGGAGGCTCGAGTTGGGCATAAACACCGGCATGGACTGGTTGGGCCGAATGGCTTGTTTCTTGCTCTATATCCTATGTAAACCTCTCCTGCCTCACTCTCTTCCCACTCTTTCCCTCTTCCCCCCAGCTTTTTCACCTCCACTTTCTTTCTCCTTCCCCCTCCTTTTCCTTGCCTTCTCCCTCTTCTTTCCTCTGCCTCTTTCTCCCTTCCTCCTCCTGTCCTTCCCCTCCCCCTCTCCCTTGCCAGCTTCATCCTCTTTCCCCTTCTTTTGCTTTCCTTCCCATCCTCACCCTCTCCCCTCCTCGCTCTCTGTCCTTCCTCCTCACATTGCTTGGTGCTATTATTACCCTCGCTCTATGGCCCTGTCTGACCTGAAAGGTGCCATGGGAGCTTTAAGTATTAAAAATGGTGAATTGACACAACATTAGAATGGTATTGCATCTGTAGATGGTGTTGTGAATGTCATGCAATGACCCACTCTTTCCTCCTCCTTCCCCCTAATAATAGATAAGCATATGATATTTTTGTTGTGTTCAAGTTCATTAATTTTCTGATGCCTTTTGTTTTATAATTTTATATTTTCCTTTCTACTGTCAGCAGTTTTCATCCTCTGGTCTTCCCATTGTGCTTTGTGTTTCATTATTGTTGGTGTCAGGTTTCTTTAATCACCTTAGGCTCCCTTTTTCAGAATATTTCGTCAGACATGGGTGAAGTCGCAATCCACTTTGGTGATGGAAATATGACAAACATTTCTACTTTCAGTTACAATAGGTAAAAAAGTAACTTTTTCACATTTAATGAGAAATTGAAGAAAAAGCTGTTGAGCAATACGGAGACAGCTGACAAGGAAACAATACATATATGTATAGAATAACACAAGAATGATTGCAAATATGTGTAATATAATCGTTTCTGTTCTATCACGGATGGCATTCACTGAATATTATCATCCCATTGGTGTCAATTAGTAGACAAGTAATGAAAACTTTTTCTTTTAACCACTTTTGGTGTTTCACCCAAGGATATTATAAAATAAATTTAATTTGATAAAACTAATTTTAAGATGATTACTTAAGACCGATTGTATTACTCAGATTCTCATTTACAATGATAATGCTCTTAACATGTTCCTCCAAATCCAATCTAACAACTTACAACCTCCCATGGCCTCTGAGACTTCAAATTCCAGGCCAAAGCAGATGTAACTGCTTCTATTCATTCTGACATCCCTGCTGCTCATCTTAGCTCTGAATCACTTGATCTGCTGTCACTAAAACTATTTTTCCATCACATTGCTACATTTATCCTGTAATCTTTCGCCTGCAAGCATCTCTTGGACTTTTCAAGTTTCAGCCAGCCCAAAACTCTGACCTCGCCATCTGACTTCAAATTTCATTGCTTGGCTGACTCCATATGATGATCTCTCACAGGTCTTGGATGGCTTTTGCCTCCATCCTTCAGTATGGCTCTGAACACTGACCTTCCAGTCAGTTATCCCAGATCTCTGAGCACGGTTAGACCATGCGTTCTGACTGGCACAAAGTGAAATTTGCAGTAGCAGAACTCTTCCATCTGAACTCTTATTGTTGTTAATGTTGTAACTATTGTTTCACACAAATAAGCTATTGTGACAGACCCAAGCTTCTTTGCCTCTCTCCTCATCTCCTATCTCTCTCTAGCCATCTCCAGCCCTGACACAATGTAGCCCATTTTGAACAAATAGCACCACTTCATTCCTTCACTCTACCATCACAACTATTTATCATTCCTCCTACAGCCTCCCTCTGATTCAACCTGGGTGTCCTTCATTGGCACACTAGTGGTTGTACCTTGTCCTGGCACCTCACCCTTTCTCTTCTCCTCACTTTCCCTCTAATTGGGCTTGATGTGATCATTATCACCCTCAGAATCTCTGGCTACCCACCCACTTTCCACCATGCATTATATCTTTCACAAACTGCGGTGTTCCCATCATTAACTCATCCTGGGGAGGACATCAACATCGAAAGACAAACTGAAATCTTGCTCACTGATGGCAACTCTTCCCTGTCACCAAGGCTGTGCTGCCATTTTAATGTTCCACCACATCCCATGCACAAGTTATAAGTGCCAGATCACTGGTGCAGCAATTTTGGAGAGGGGATGGGATGAATCTGGAGAAGGCAACCTTAGTGAAAAGAAAGGGGCTGCATCAGTGGAGAAGATGGATACACTAAAGCCTATTGCCTTAGTGATCCAGTACATTGCCAACATTAGAAAAATTCATCTTCTACCACAGTTCATGTCTCTCCTTCAAGACCCCTGGCCCTATGACCTCTGGTGCCTTCCTTACCAAATTCTCTTTCAGTCTTGTCACGTTTCAGGATTTTTTGAACATTTCTTACAAAAAGAAATTGAAAATATGTGTTTGGTTTTAAAGCATAGTCACTTTGCACAGATTGAAAAAGGAAGGCTGCAGGCATTTGGAGAATGTGAATTAAAGTCAGACATTGATACAAACTTCGAGTCTGTCCCATTTAGTTGTGTTGCAAAACAACCGTTAATACTTCCTACCCATCACCAGCCATCCTGGGAGAGGCAAACAACAGATTTCATAGCTGATGTGCTACTTGGGGAATGATCATTTTTCATATGTGGTTGTTAAAAGATTTTATAGAATAACACATGAAGTAATTAACCTGAATGCAAAGTTATAGATAAATTGCTGCTTGACATTATTACTTCCTGATTTAGCTTGTCTTGTCTTGTTGCTGACAGAAACGTTTTATAGTTTCAGCATCAATCACACTTATCTATTTGCCGGAATCTACAGTGTTGATGTCTTCTTCAGTAAGAATGCTGCTACACTGTCCTCAACCATTGTTATTCAGGATCTTATTGGAAACTTGTGCCTTACTGGTCCAAACAACTTGAGACTTGCTATACGGTAAACTCAGGAAATTAGCACTTAAAAATAGCTTACTCCTCTGCAAATAACTAAGTCTTTGAGTTGTTTCTGGGGTGAATATGAATTGGCAGTTAGCTTGCTGCTCACATGTACCATGCATGCATGTTTATTTGGGTTTTGTATTTGGCTCTTTTAAAACATGTATCCCTACCTCTGATAATTAACATCTGCAAAATGCATCTATTTTCATATGGTGTTGCTGTACTTCAGTTAATCTCAGTTTATAGTGGATTAAATTCTGCATCTATGTTGAAAAAGGTGCTCCTGGTAAACATGTTGGCTGGAAACTCATCAGTTGTAGATTTCAAGCAATAGTGATGGGTGGAATCTTCACAATATTATCAGTTTTGACATTGATGATGGGAAACTCAGAAAAGAACCTGATAAAGATAAAAGTGAAAACAAAATTGCGCATATCAGATACAACGATGTCCATAGATATTTAACACAAGAAAATGCCTAATTAGGAGCAAATATTTCCCAAAGTCATCACATTACTGGTTAAGTGATTACGTGGCTCCCATGCAAAGTTACATCCGTCCTGACAATTGTAGATATTATAATTCAAAAATCATACTGGTGACAAAGGTATTTTGCCTGTGCCTTGGTAATGACTTGCATGAAGCATAATGCAAACTCGCTGGGACATAGATACTTATCATCACCACACAAGAGACAGCAGCTAAGGTAATATAAAGTACTGGAGAGAGAGGTCGAATCACTGCAGTTATTACATATTAATTCAGAAAGCCAGAATTCACAACAAAGCATCAACTAACAATCTCACTGCCAAAATGACTGTTCATTCTTTCTGCTGTATCTGAAACTTGGACAGGGAAAGGATTGCCAGATGCTTGAGGCAGCAACCCTGATTATTGTCACAAATATTTGCAAGGTAAAAGTTAGCATACTCATCTTCAATCAACAACAAGTTTGTAGAATATCTGAGTGTAAGGTATCCAAAACAAAATTGGAAAACAAATATGTTGGACTAGTTCGTTCCTGACATTAGCAAGTTTGACTGAGATTATTTCACTTTGTTGATGACAGCAGCCCCAAAATTAACAAGCACAAGTCCAGTCAGAGATCCCTCAAAAGAGGTGGTATGTGCCAGCACTTCCAATACAACATAAGTGCTTCCCAACAGAAATAGCCATGTATTTGGCTGAGACAAGCTGATTAGCTGAAGCATCCTAATCGCTCCAGTAAAGCAAAGCAATTTATTTCTGACTTGTTAATAAGAATTGGAGAAGATTGTGACACCAGAAAAATAAATCACTGTTGCAGCTTTAAATTAAGTGTGGATGTACAGTCACTGAAACATAGATCAAGTGCTGTCGCAGCTGACTCGCCCAGTAATCATGGCTTTTTGTACAGTATAATATGCTGCAGCCGGCATTGCAAGACTGGTTTCTGTAATACAAGTATAACATTCAGGTGAGCTGGTGCTGAGAACAGGGATTGGTCAGGTTCTGTTTTGCTGCAGATTCTATTATCCTCGTCTGAGCGGGAGTGGGATTGAATTGACAAGCGACAGGAAGCTCAGGGTTGTACTTGTGAGCAGAATGGAGATGCTCAGGAAAACAATCACCTAATCTGCGTTTTGTTTCCTCAATGCAGAAGAGACAACATTGTGAGCTTTGAACACAATATACCAGATTGAAGGAAGTACATGTAATCGCAGTCTTGTACAGAACCAGTGTTTGGAGCTCTAGGTAGTGGTATGGGAGGAAGTGAATGGGCAGTTGTTGCATTTCCTGCACTTGTATGGGAAGGTGCCAGGGGAAAGAGAGCAGGCAGAAGAGTGTCATGGAGGGAATGATCCCTTCGGAATGCTGAGCAGGAAGGGAAGGTGTTGTGTATCTGTAAAGCACGCACTCCCATGTTCCGCCACCAGGGAGCTCATCCCCTGAAGTCCCAAGGGTTCACAGCATCCCTTGGGAACACTGTATATAAGCCGGCCCCTAAGACCTGTTCCTCACTCTGGAGTGTCTTATTAAAGACTGAGGTCACTGTTACTTTAACCTCCCTGTGTGCAGCCTCATCTGTGTTAGGAACACAATAACTGGTGACGAGAATACGAATCCAACGCAAAGATGCAGCAAACTGTGGGTATCCTGGAGAAGTTCTCGGAGGGTGAGGACTGGGAAGCCTATGTCGAACGGCTAGACCAGTACTTTGTAGCCAACGAGCTGGACGGAGAAGGAAGCGCTGCAAAAAGGAGAGCGGTCCTCCTCACAGTCTGCGGGGCACCGACCTAAAGCCTCACGAAGAACCTTCTGGCTCCGGTGAAACCCACAGATAAGTCATATGAGGAGCTGTGTACACTGGTTCGGGAGCATCTTAACCCGAGGGAGAGCGTGCTGATGGCGAGTTATCAGTTCTACATGTGCCAGCGATCTGAAGGTCAGGAAGTGGCGAGCTATGTCGCCAAGCTAAGGCGACTTGCAGGACAATGTGAGTTTGATGGCTACCTGGAGCAAATGCTCAGAGACCTTTTTGTACTGGGCACTGGCCACAAGAACCATCCGACGAAAACTTTTGGCTGTAGAGACACCAACCCTCAGCAAGGCCATTGAGATAGCACAGGCGTTTATGCCCACCAGTGATAACATCAAACAAATCTCTCAGCACACAAGTGCTAGCAATGTTCATAAATTAACTGGAACTATGCTTGTGAGCAGAAATGTACAGAGCAGAACCCACAAGTCTGCAACTGCCAGCAGGCCTCCGGTGACCCAGATGACTCAGAGTCCCCAACAAAGGATGAATGGAAGAAAATTCACACCTTGTTGGCGCTGTGGAGACTTCCATTCAGCCTATCATGCCGCTTGAAAGGGTATGTTTGCAAGAGCTGTGGAACAATGGGGCACCTCCAAAAAGCTTGCAAACGAGCTGCAAGCTCTGCAAAACCTGCTAACCACCACGTGGCAGAGGAAGATCGGTCCATGGTGGATCAAAGCAATTTTGAGCCTCAGAGAGGAGGCAGATGCTGAAGTACACGGGGCATACACATTTTCGATGAAATATCCACCTATAATGCTAAACGTAAAATTGAATGGCTTACCCGTAGCCATGGAACTGGACACTGGCGCCAGCCAATCCATCATGAGTAAAAAGATGTTTGAGAGACTGTGGTGCAACAAGGCACTCAGACTAGCCCTGAGCCCCATCCACATGAAACTGAGAACGTACACCAAAGAGCTTATCACTATCCTGGGCAGCGCCATGGTCAAGGTCACCTACGAGGGCACGGTGCACGAACTGCCACTCTGGATTGTCCCGGGCGATGGCCCCACACTGCTTGGAAGGAGCTGGCTGGGCAAAATCCGCTGGAACTGGGATGACATCCAAGCGCTATCACATGTCAATGAGGCCTCATGTACCCAGGTTCTTAACAAATTTCCTTCCCTTTTTGAGCCAGGCATTGGAAAGTTTTCCGGGGCGAAGGTGCGGATCCACTTGGTCCCAGAGGCACGACCCATTCACCACAAAGCACGAGCGGTACTTGATGAGGGAGAGAGTGGAAATAGAGCTGGACAGGCTGCAACGTGAGAGCATCATCTCCCGAGTGGAATTCAGCGAGTGGGCCAGCCTGATTGTTCCAGTACTCAAAAGTGATGGCACGCTCAGGATTTGCGGCGATTACAAAGTAACTATTAATCGTTTCTCGCTACAGGACCAATACCCACTACCTAAGGCAGACGACCTATTTGCGACGCTGGCAGGAGGCAAGACGTTCACCAAGCTCGACTTGACTTCGGCCTACATGACGCAGGAGCTGGAGGTGTCTTTGAAGGGCCTCACATGCATCAACATGCACAAGGGACTGTTCATCTACAACAGATACCCGTTTGTAATTCGGTCGGCTGCAACGATCTTCCAGAGAAACATGGAGAGCCTACTCAAGTCGGTACCACACACGGTGGTCTTTCAGGACAACATATTGGTCAAGGGTTGGGACACTGCCGAGCACCTACAAAACCTGGAGGAGGTCCTCCAGCGACTGGATCACGTAGGGCTGCGGCTGAAGAGGTCGAAATGCATCTTCATGGCAAGAGAAGTGGAGTTTTTGGGAAGAAAGATCGCGGCGGACGGCATTCGGCCCACAGACGCCAAGACAGAGGCTATCAGGAACGCGCCCAGGCCACAGAACGTCACGGAGCTGCATTCGTTCCTGGGACTCCTCAACTATTTTGGTAACTTCCTACCAGGGTAAAACACCCTTTTAGAACCCCTACATGTGTTATTGCGCAACAGTGAGAACTGGATATGGGGGGGAAAAAAACAAGTAATTGCTTTTGAGAAAGCCAGAAACATTTTATGCTCCAACAAGCTGCTTGTATTGTATAGCACGTGTAAAAAACTTGTGCTAGCATGTGACGCGTAGTCGTACAGGGTCGGGTGTGTATTACAACAAGCTAATGTTGCGGGGAAGTTGCAACCTGTCGCCTATGCTTCCAGGAGCTTTTCTAAGGCCGAGAGGGCCTACAGCATGATTGAGAAAGAGGCATTAGCATGTGTGTTCGGGGTAAAGAAAATGCATCAGTACCTGTTTGGCCTCAAATTTGAGCTGGAAACCGATCACAAGCCCCTCATATCCCTGTTCGCTGAAAACAAGGGGATAAATACTAATGCCTCAGCCCACATACAAAGGTGGGCACTCGCACTATCAGCGTATAACTGTACCATCCGCCACAGGCCAGGCACTGAGAACTGTGCGGTTGCTCTCAGTCGGCTACCACTGCCCACCACGGGGGTGGAAATGACACAGCCTGCAAACTTATTGATGGTGGCGCTGTCCGCAGACTTGTTGATGGTCATGGAAGCGTTTGAAAATGATAAATCATCTGTCACGGCCCGCCAGATTAGGACTTGGACCAGCCAAGATCCTCTGCTGTCCCGAGTAAAAAAACTGTGTAATGCATGGGAGCTGGGCCAGGAGCCCTGTTGAAATGCAAGAGCCAACCAAGCCGTTCCAACGGCGAAAGGACGAGCTGTCCATTCAGGCAGACTGCCTGTTGTGGGGTAACCGTGTAGTGCTACCCAAAAAGGGCAGGGAGACGTTCATCTCGGATCTCCACAGCACACACCTGGGTATAGTAATGATGAAAGCGATAGCCAGATCCCACGTGTGGTGGCCCGGTATCGACTCTGACTTTGAGTCCTGTGTACGGCAATGCAGCATGTGTGCTCAGTTGAGCAACGCGCCCAGAGAGAGGCACCACTAAGTTTGTGGTCCTGGCACCACCACCGCCACCATTGAAAGCCTGAGGGCCATGTTTGCCACCCACGGCCTGCCTGACATACTGGTCAGTGACAACGGGCCATGTTTCACCAGTGCCGAATTCATGACCCGCAATGGGATCAAACATGTCACCTCGGTCCCGTTTAAACCAGCCTCCAATGGGCAGCCAGAGTGGGCAGTACAAACCATCAAACATAGCCTTAAACAAGCCACAGAAGGCTCACTCCAAACCTGCCTGTCCCGAGTACTGCTCAGCTATCGCAAGAGACCCCACTCACTCACAGGGGTGCCCCCGGCTGAGCTACTCATGAAAAGGACATTTAAAACAAGACTCTCGCTGGTTCACCCCAACCTGCATGATCAGGTAGAGAGCAGGCGGCAGCAACAAAATGTAAACGATGGTTGCGCCACTGTGTCACGGGAAATTGCTCTGAATGACCCTGTATATGTGCTAAACTATGGACATTGTCCCAAGTGGATCGTGGGCACAGTGATAGCTGAAGAAGGGAGTCGGGTGTTTGTAGTCAAACTCGACAAAGGACAAATTTGCAGACGAGGCTGCGGTTCACAGACTGCCCTGAACAACCCACAGCAGACGCCACCATTTTCGAGCCCACAACACACACCCAAAGGATCAACGACACCACGCTGGACCAGGAAATCGAACCCATCACGCCCAACAGCCCAGCAAGGCCAGGCTCACCTAGCAGTCCTGCAGGGCCAAAAACACGCCAGCCCAACGAGGGCACAGCCAACACACCAGAACAGACATTTGTACCGAGGCGGTCCACCAGGGAAAGAAAGGCTCCCGACCGCCTCATTTTGTAAATAGTTTCCACTTTGACTTTGGCAGGGAGTGATGTTGTGTATTTGTAAAGCATGTTCCGCCACCAGGGAGCTTATCCCCTGAAGTCCCAAGGGATCCCAGCATCCTTTGGGAGCACTGTATATAAGCCGGCCCCTAAGGCCTGTTCCTCACTCTGGAGTGTCTTTAAAGACTGAGGTCACTGTTACTTTAACCTCCCTGTGTGCAGCCTCATCTGTATTAGGATTACATTGGAGGTGGCGGAGGCTGGTAGGCTGGGACAAGGGGAAGCTTATCTGGTTCTGAGACGGGGAGGAGGGGTGAGGGCAAAAGCACAGGGACTGGATGGACTTAATCAATGACCTTGTTAACCATGATGGAAGAGAATCCTCAGCTGGGGAAAAAGGACATTCTGAAAGCTCTGGTGTGGAAGGCGGTATCATCAGAGCAGATGTGGCGGAGACACTGGGAGAAGGAAATGGAGCCCGTACATGAAATTGGATGGGGAGAAGTATAATCCAGGTGACTGTAGGACTCAGTGGATTCGAAATAGATCTCAGTGAACGGCCTCTCCCAGAAATAGAGAAGTCCAGAAAGGAAGGGAAGATTCAAAGATGGATCTCAAAAAGGCATGGGAGTGGTGGAAATTTGAAGTAAAATTCTCTAGATCAGGATGAGAGCTGGAAATGCACAATCAGTTTTGTGTTGATAATGCATGAAACTTGTGACTGATTCCTTCAAAGGATCTGTTATCTGCTAACAGCTGCAGGAGCTCATCGAATAGGTGCTCGAGTCTACAATGTGCAAATTCAGATGTTCTGAAAGACTGTCACACCGTCATAATTTACGCTCAAATTTTGTAGAAACACTTAATTAGTCAGTTTCGTCCCATTTATTTTCAAGATTAAAAAGAGTTACTTTACTCCAGTATCATTAGCAGTGCTCACCCTTGAAATCCTATAGGTTGTGTATGAGTACTTTCTATGAAGTGTTGCCACACAATGGGGTCAAGTTTCAGCCTGAATTGCTCCTATATTTTTGGAGCAACTGGTTTAGAATGGAGTATCTTAGAAATTGCAATTCTCGGCATTTAGTTTGCTCCAGTTCTCGTCAGTTGGAACAGTTTCATTTTGGAACAGATTTTTTTTTCAAAAGTGGGCGTGTCCGGCCACTTACGCCTGTTTTGAAAGTTTAGGCAGCGAAAACTTACTCCAAACTAACTTAGAATGGAGTGTGTAGATTTTTGTACGCTCAGAAAAATCTTGCCTACACTTTTTACAAATCAGGCGTCGGGAACAAGAGCGGGGGAAAGGGAAGTAATTAAATTCTACAAGCATTCAACAGCCTTACTTATACAAATAAAGAGCCATCCTGAATAAAAAATTATAAACAAAGCAAAGACAAAATATTGAATATTCCAACCTGTGTGAAGCAGCAGCAGCCTTCGAGCTGCGGTGCTTCAGGCAGGCCTTCCATGTAGGAGACAGGGGCAACGTCAGTGGCTCGACGGCAGTCGAAGAAACAGCAAGCAGCCTTCGAGCTGCAAGGGTAACTGAGGCCATTCAGCCACGGGATAGGGGCGTCGGCAGTGGCTGACGGCAGCCGAAGACACAGCAAGCAGCCTTCGAGCTGCGAGAGAAGCTGAGGCCATTTGGCCACGGGATAGGGGTCCACGAGACAAATCAACACTTTTCTTTAAGTCCCTTTAAAAATGGCTGAGTGCCAATGTTTCTGGGCTACTGCGCATGCGCGCGCGCTCCAACGTGCACGCGCAGGGCTGCCAGCACGACGTTGCCTCATTTAACTTAGCCTCGCCCCCCTCCACTTGCAGAATCGGCGTGACTCTGTGGCTCCGGCCCCCGCTGCTGTCTGCACGCTGTGCCAAGCTCCCAGGGACCAGCAAGGAGCCGGAGAATTAAGAGGTATTTTTCTGTCATATTTTTAGGCGCGAAAAACGGGCGTCCAGGTCGGGGCTGCGCCGTTCTAGGCGCGGCCCGAAACTTGACCCCAATAAAAGGTCATTACCAAATCTAACTGGTGTGATTTAGATCTGTTGCGGTTTGCTTTTTAAATCTGCCTGGTTAGCTGAGTTCATATTTGGGTTGCTGCCTTTGCATATTCCAAGTAAATAAAGCAAATAAGTGTTTGCACAGACCACCCCACTAAAACTATTTCCATCATTTAAGAAATGTGATTCAAAAATTTGTTTTGGAGATTTAGAAACTGGAATATCGTCTGCCAACATAAAGTAGTAAGCAAGAGAACAGATCTGGCCAACCAGAATTTCTTTTACATGTTTTCCAGTTGTAGGCCTGTTCTGTCATTGTGTCGGTATTCTTACATGTTTTACATCAGTACTTGGTATCAGCTTGTTGGCACACCTCTGTCAAGACCATTAGTTCAACCCCACCATAAGATTTGAGCATATAATCTAGGCTGACATTCAGTCCTGTGTGAGTGCTGTATTGTCAAAGGTGTTGTCTGCTTGTTGAAGTGAACATAAACGATCACATCGTACTATTCAAATTAGAGTGGAGAGCCCTCCCAGTATCCTTGCCAGTGTTGCTTTTCTACATAGTTTCTATTTGTAGTTTTGATCTATTTGGTTTAAATTTATTGCCATTTGTTTTCTATAGTCCACTTCAACTTCCAGTTGCAAAATGGAATGCTAAGCTTGCGAGTGGATCAAACTACATCTTTCTGTGGCTGTACACTGATGGCATAATGAACCATACTATCATCGGTCCAAACCAGGTATGATATAACTTATGTAAATTGTACTGGTGGTATGCTGGAACAGTGCTTTGAAGAACCAATTGAACTAAGATTGATCCAAGTTCACTGAGTTCCTGACCTAACCTTGCAGGCAGATATCAAGTGGACAAGGTTACTTTTCACAATGAAGTACAGATAATTGGGGGGTGGCGACATGACTATCAGCAAAATATCCCACTCTAGAATTCATACGTTTTTTCATTCATACATTTTTTTTAAAAAAGGCAACGCTTCATTTCCTGTTTTGACCACTCACCAACAGTGGATGACTTTTAGCTTTAACTTAGTTGATTTCAACCTAATTAGTTGCCACTGAGACTTAGAATAGAATCAGAGAATCTTTCAGCAGGAGCTAATTTGGCCTCTCGTGCCAGTGCCGGCTCTTTGTAAGAGCTGTTTAATTTAGTCCCACATCCCAGCCTTTTCCCCATATCTCTGCAAATTAGTTCTCTTCAAATACATGTCCAATTGCTTTTTGAAAGTTACTATGGAATCTGATTTCGCCACTCTTTCAGGTAGTGCGTGCCAGATCATAACAGCCCTCTGTGTGAAATAATTTCTCCTCATTTCCCCTCTCGTTCTTTTGTTCATTATTTTAAATCTATGAACTTTGGTTACTGACCCACTCGCCAGTTTCTTCTTACTTGCTCTATCAAAGCCCTTCATAATTTTGAATACCTTTATTAGGTCTCCCCTTACCCTTCTCTGCTTCTCCAATCTCGACACATAACTGAAGTCCCTCATCCCTGGTATCATACGGGGTCAGATTAGGGATGCCACAAGGTGTTAGACTGGACTGACACCAGCAATTGATTCTGGATGAAGCATGTCATTGGAATTTGAGGCAGGATTGGGATGATAATGGGAGTTGGGTCAGGGTTGAGTTAACAGCAGGAATGGCAGGTTATTGAATCATAGTGAGGTGTTAGGTCAGGTTTGGTCAATGCTGATGGGAGCAACTAACAGAGATTATGGGGCCAAAATTGTCCCATTCCTCAAGGCCTGTTACCATCGGAAATCGGTGGCCACGCTGCGGAGTGCCGCCAATTTTTCGTGTAATGGCCGCCATTATCAAAATTCCGCTGTTGCGGTATCCTGGCGGTGATCCACGCCCCCCCCCCTCCCCCACTGCTCCGCTGCTGCCAAGCCGTCCTAAGTGAGTCACCAGAATGCGCACCGCCGATGTTCCCCCTGACAGTGAAATTCCGCCGAAAGAATCTTCCTCCCACCGGGCGGTGCCAAAAAGCTGCTTTTCTCAGGCAGTGCAGTGAGGCTGTGACCTTCTAAAATGGCGGTGCGGCTCCCATTAAAAGGGAGGACGCACTGCTGCTGCTGCCATGTTTTTTTTGTCAGCCAACTGGCACATTGGGCCTACAATTATGCCCCCGGATTCAACTGGGCTGCCAACAGGCAGCCAGGCAGCCTGGCATCCCCTCTTGGGTGCCAGACCACTGGCCCTGTTGAAACCCTCCCTGGTGGTCCAGTGGACCGAACTTTCAAAATTGCACAGGCTCTATCTCCCCTTTAAGAGAAGGGGAGAGCCGTGGTGACGCGGCGCTGTGATGACTGATGACTGACGTTCGCCCCTCAAGTTTGCTCACCGCCGCCTATCCACCCCCGTTATGAGCGACTTCTGGTCCGCCGAAAATAAAAAGTCAAAGAGCGGAATTTCGCTCAAGAGGACACCACATCCACCGTAGCGGTGAATACAGAAGCAATTGGGTGAGAGCGCCCCATTTCCAGTGGTGGTCAATTTCAGCACCTATGACTGCTGTCCCACACATCAACCTAAATCAGTTAGTGCAGTGTTATCTTGCCTACCCTGAACAAGCATTACTTGTTCAGTAAACTGCGGAATTCTCTGTGTCCCGTAATTTGCGGTCAGTTGCAAGGCAAAGGCTTTTGCCGCTGGGTGTGATTTTTATTCTTAGTACTGTTTCTAATTGAGCATGGGAAGAAAATGTTTGGCAATAATAGAAGAAAGGCCTATCAGCATTAGCTCTGAGTTCTCTTCATCTGTTCACTTAGTTATATTGTAGGCAATAAAAAGAGGCTTGTTGTGATTTGTTTTATTTTACACAAAAAGTATATTTAGTAGTGAACACCAAATCAAGATTTGTGACATTTGCACGTGTGACAGACATTTTATGCAGAGCGATGTTTTGAGTATAACAGGCTAGGTGCGAGTCGACTCATTATGTCGATTTGTTTGGAATTAAAAATGTAATTTTAAATAACATTTATTAATTGCCATTTTAATTTGTTTAATTTTACTTTGAGATTTAAAGCTTGTTTTAGTGCAAATAGGTAAAAACATTATAAAATGTGTATTTTTAAAGCATTTGACAAATATTGGATCACAAACATTCAAAATGTTCGGAATTGAAATTTTATAGTTATCACCAGTTCATCAAGGAGAAATGAAGGAAAGTCACTTTCAATGTACGATCTACGCAAACAGTTTAAGTTTGCTTTCCTAACTGTTTGAAGAAATCTGTTTTTGATAACTGCCCCCATAGTGGCTAAATACTCAGCGGTTATTTTGGTCAGATAATGAGTTTAAAAACTACCGATGGCTCTGGATCACTATCCAGGAATCACAAAGTTTGATTCCTTTTAATCAGTGTACCTACTTTGTAGATTACATCATTTGATCAGCTCTTCAGTGACTATCAAAGTCAAAATGTCAGGTCTCTAAGATTTTGGGGAGGTGATCAAAAATCAGATTTCTCCTATCAACCAGGAGATTTAAAAATGATTTGGATAAGTTGCGAATAGACAAATGCTCTAATTGGAAGTACTCCCCGCTACAGCACAGGTTCTTCTTTAACTTTCACATTCGTGCACTTGACAGCTTATTATTTTGGATTGCACTGCTTGTTGGAACTATATCATGTGATAAACAAGAAATGTGTTTTGTTCTTTTTTTCAGTATGTCTTTATTAATTCTTTAGAACCGAAGGTCCACAATGACAAAGTATAATTTAAAACATTAACCAGCATCTTCACTTTTTTCTTTCAGTTGGTTATGGCGATAAACTCAACTGGTTTAATAAGTGTTGAGGTTGTGGCACAGAATGAAGTGAGCCATGCCAGAGCCAGCATGACCACAGTTGCTCAGTATCCTGTCAGGAGTATTACTATTACTGTGGCTCGAGTAGCTCTGAACAAGGCTAGTAACATTGTGCTTAAAATAAAGCCCAAACAAGACTATATTATTGCAATAGATTACGGAGATGGAACATATGACCTTTTCGAATCACAACATCTTAATTCTCAAACCAACTGCTTGGACGCTCCATTTCATTGCTCGAATTTTGCTTTTCACCATACATACGCTGCTGTTGGTCAATACTGTTTGAATGCTACAGTTTCCAATAATGTAAGTACTGTTGCATCAACAACCATTGCTGTTGTTGAGGAGCCCATTACTGGTCTTCAATTGATTCTGAATTCACCAAGAGTGATCAAACTTAAAGACTACATTAATGCAACAGCATCTGTACAAACTGGCACAGAGGTTACCTTTCAGTGGATCATTTCAATAACTCACTCCAACCCTTTTATTCTTACTCAGGAGTAAGTATACAATTGTGTTTGTATCTGTGTGTAAGTATACTTAATTATTGGGGATGTGTATAATCTGTACAATAACAACTGTAGTTTGACATTTGCAATTGGCCTTCGAGTCCAGTATTCTAAACCAGAGTACTCTTTATCGGTTTAAAATCTAAACATTCTCTTCAAACTGCTGGAATAATGAAACTTACATTTGTAAAATTCTTAAATCGTGATATTGTTCCACGATTCCACAATATAGCTTGAGGAACGTTTTGTGTCATCTGCAAATTGTGAAATTGTGCCCTGTACTCCCAAGTCCAAGTCATTAATATATATCAAGAAAAACAGTCATTCGCATACCGACCCCTGGGGAACACCACTGTATACCTCCCTCCAGTCCGAAATACAACTGCTTTCTGTTTCCTGTGATTTAGCCAATTTCATATCCATGCTGCCAATGCCCCTTTTATTCCATGGGCTTCAACTTTGCTGGCAAGCCTATTATGTGGCACTTTTTTGGAAGTCTATATACATCATATCAACCGCATTGCCCTCATCAACCCTCTCTGTTACCTCATCAAAAAACTCTATCAAGTTGTGAAACACGATTTCCTGGTTTTCCTTAATTAATCCACACTTGTCCAAGTGACTGTTAACTTTGTTCTTCATTATCATTTAGAAAAGCTTCCTCACTACCGTGGTTAAACTGACTGGCCTGCAGTTTCTGGGTTTATCCTTGCACCTTTTTTGAACCTGCATCTAAGGAGGATTGGAAGATTATGACCAGTACCTCTGTGGTTTCCTCCTTAACCTCCCTCAGCATCCTAGGATGAGCCCAGTAGTGGTGAACAGTTATTTTTTGGACTGGAGGAAGGTATACAGTGGTGTTCCCCAGGGGTCGGTACTAGGACCACTGCTTTTCTTGATATATGTTAATGAGTTGCAGGGCACAATTTCAAAATTGAAGTCATTACTTTTGCTGGGTTAACCATGTTTGGACAGGGCAGGTTGCTCACATCTTTCCCTATGAATACTTAAAGGAATGCTTACTATTTATGCTGTTCCTCTGTTTTGATACCGTTTGCATTTTTTATGGTTCTCACCTCTTTTCTGGCTGCTCTATTACTGTTAAGGTACTGAAAGAAATTCTTGTTGTTTGGTTTTACCTTTGTTATGTTTTTTTTATTAGGTCAATCTTTGCTTCTCTGATCACTCTTTCAACATGTTTCTCTGTGTACTTGTATCATCCCAATGAACTCCACCCCCTTATTTCTGCCAAATTTGAAACTGTTATTTTCCACCATCATTTCACTTTTAATTTGTTTTTAATCAATTTATGGTCATACCTGTTTAGGCTGAGCCTGCTGGTTCTAGATATGTATTTATTCTGCATACTCAGCATTAGTTGCTCCCATCAGCATTATAAAAGTGTTCAGTTTGTCGTCATTGAACAAACTGCGCAATGACTTTGCTTGATTTCTTTCATTTCGCTCAAAATGAGCCACAATGCCAGAGTGGCACAGGTGAGCTGCATTATATTCTCGAAAACCCCCCTATAGCAGGAGGGCAGAATGGTCGAGGTATGAGAGTTGCCAGTAGCTTGGATTAATAGTGCTGTACTATCAGTCAGTGAAGGTTGGGTTCAAAGAACTGAAATTGGACTCGTATTGGGGTCTCTCACCACCCGTTTTCTCTTCCGACTGAAAGTAGATGTAACCTAACAGTTTGTGTCACAAATAGCTCTCAGACTTCAGGAAATAAATATTCAATCGTTTAAGTCATGCATATTCAGAAATTATATTGTATATTAAAGGCAAGCAAAAACCATAAAGTTATTCAATGAAACATGGATTACATTTTGTAACATTCAGTTGATAGGTAATTGTTGCATAACAAATGAATACAGTGTAATGCTGTTTCTTCTACTAACCAATGTTTCCTTTCTTTCAGAGGCAATCTTATGAGCACAATTAACTACCAAGCACATGCAGGAGGCAACTACTATGTAAAAGTAATAATCTCCAGCCCACTATACAGCAGCCCTTTCAGTCGATTGCTTCCAGGCCTTGTAAAAGTCAGAACTCCAATCATAGGTTTGCAGGCATTATTCCCCTTTAGTACCAATAGTGCAAAGCTTCTGCTACAGCCAGATGGTAGCTATGCCACTCAAATCTTGGGCTTCAGTGTTCATACCTTTGCTGAAGAAGTGAAGTTTTTGTTTGACTTTGGAGATGGTTCACCGCTACTTACTGTCAGTGGAATGCAGAGTAGCTTTGATGGCACATTTGCTTCTGGACGACACAGATTTACCAAAGGTTGGTGTGCAAATTGTACTTTTCTTTGACCCACCCCGACTCCACCAGATACCATCATTATTTGTTGTTCCAGCCCTAGTGCTTAACCCCCACAATCCCCACAGGTTCGACCAGTTCTCTGTCAAGCTGCATTCTACAGGCACAGCGTGTCAATAATGGATAGAATATATGTTCAATCCTACAATATTTCACATGCTGAGTCTCAGATCTGCCAGGTAGCTTATAGTGAGGAAAGTAAAACCAGAGGGAGAGTTACCACGTTTGCTATCTCACACCCTGGATGGGCAGCTACAGAGCAAAGCTGACAGAGAAGGTATCATCTTCTCATCTGTGCATGTTAAAGAGAAACCAAATAGGAGTTGAAGAGAAAAATATCTTGAAGCAGTATACCTGCAAAAAAAAGAAATAATTTCAGAATGTTTTAACTATGTGATTACAATCAAAACTAGTTGTATATTCACTCTGGGAACATTGAGAAGAATTTTAATCGATGCATCTTTTATATGATCATTTTTTAGGAATATTAAATAGAGTACTATCAGCTCAAACAAATTATTTTAGTGTTACAATGTAAAAGATCTTCATTTACAAAAAATCCATAATAGAATCTTGTGTATTTTGATACCCCAGAATCAGAATTCTTTGGCTTACAATTCTGAAATTGCTGCCATCATATGAAGATGTATTTTGCGGTATTGGCACTGAGACAGGTCTACCACTGGAAGCCCACTTAATGTGGGGAGCGGGAAAATGTATGTAGCAGTTGTATTAGAATGGGTTAGGTCGATGGTTGATGGAAAGGGGGATGAAGGGATACGAAATATGGTGGGCACATAAAATTGGGACTACTGCTTGTGTGGAGCATAAACACCAACGGTTTCCACATTGTAGTCAGTAGATTTTGGGTTGAAGCACCACTCCAGAGATTTGAGCGCATAATCCAGGCTGATACTCCAGTGCTGCACTGTCGAAGGTGCAGTCTTTTGGATGAGATGATAATCTGAGGCCCCATCTACCCTCTCAGCACTATTTTCAGAGGAGCAGGGGAATTCTCCTCATCTCCTGGCCAATATTTACTCCTCAAGTAACATCATTAAAACAGATTATCTGCTCATCGCCTCATTGCTGTTTGTGAGACCTCGTTTTGCAAATTGGCTGCCACATTTCCTACATTATGAGTGACCGCACTTCAAAAGTATTGAATTAGCTGTAAGGCACTTTGCGACATCTTTGTGTTAACGGTGCTATATAAATGCAATTCCTTTCCTTTAATTCCTTTGTAAATAATACAAGATTGTTTGTTTTGTTTTCCTGTTTGATTCTCCACTGAAATGTTCTTGGGTCTGTGTCCTTTCAATCACGAAAGCTAGATTCTAATCTGACCATGAACAAACCAAGACAAATGGGAACAGACCTTAGTGTCATGTATGCAACCTTCATACAACTGTAACCTTCATGTAACTGTAACCTTCATGCAACCACACTGTACACTGTATATATGTCCTGGAAATGCACACCTTGACCACAGGGGGTGAACTTGTGGGAAACACTCCTCACCTGGGTATTTAAAGGGAGGTCCCACGCAGGGTCATCACTTCTTGGTCCTGGGAATAAAGAAAGGTCACGCAGTGACCGTGTCTGCAGTACATGCCTCGTGTGATTCAGTAGCAAGGTGCAGGGCCACCACATTTGGCGACGAGAAATGGGAATCACCGAACCACAAGGATGGCCACCGGTAGCACAGAGGAACGTTACTGTGTGGGTGAGGACTGGGACGACTTCGTTGAGAGACTCCAGCAGAGTTTTGTCATGAAGGACTGGCTGGGAGCGGCAGCGGCTGACAAGCGGAGGGCGCATCTACTGACCAGTGTATGCGTTGATGAAAGACCTGCTCGCACCCGAGAAGCCGGCGGACAAGTCCTTCGAAGAGCTCAGCCAGCTGATCAGTGAGCATCTCAAACCGGCGAGTAGCGTACACATGGCCCGGCACCGGTTCTACACACACCTGCGTCGGGAGGGACAAAACATCTCGGACTTCATTGCAGACCTGCGCCACTTGGCCAGTCTCTGGAAGTTCACAGACGCCTGCAGGGGGGAGATGTTAAGGGATTTCTTCATTGAGGGCATTAGTCATGCTGGGATTTTCAGGAAGCTCATAGAGACCAAGGACTTGACTTTAGAAGGGGCGGCGTTGATAGCTCAGACCTTCATGACAGGGGAAGAGGAGACCAAGCTAATTTACGCGCGCAGCTCTGGTTCCAACCAGAGATGGACCAGGGAGTTAACTTGGTGAACGCAGCTCAGGACACCGCAGGCAGGCAAAGGCATTTTGAAACCGGCCAGGCAGCAACAGACGCTAGGGTGGGCCCGCAACAGAGACAATGGAAAGGGGATCGGCAATTCACGCCATCCCGAGGAACAATGCGTCCCGTGATGGGACCATTGACACCCACCATCAGAGCGCTTAGAAACAACCAAAGGGACAATCAGAGAGGAATGCCTGGTAACAGTCCTTTTGTTAACAACAACCTCAGCTCATGCTGGAGGTGTAGGGGTAGACATACTGCGAAAAGCTGCAGGTTCCAGCAATTTATCTGAAGAAATTGCAACATCAGTGGACACTTGGCCAGAATGTGCAGGAAGGCTGTAGCGAGGCTAATCTATGAGACAGAGGAGCCAGACGGGGGGTCTGCAATGCAGGATGATGCTTGGGGCAAAGCCATGGATGCTGAAGTTCAGCGGGTTCATGTGGCTGACGTCCACAGCTCATATACCAAAACGCCACCCATGATGATGAAAGTTTTATTGAATGGCATCCCGATGCGCATGGAGCTGGACACAGGAGCCAGCCAGTCCCTTATGAGCGCCCAATAATTTAAGAGACTATGGCCACACAGAGCTAGCAGGCCAAAACTGGAACGCATTGACACGCAGCTACGGACGTACACCAAAGAGATCATCCCAGTGCTAGGCAGTGCATAATTGGTGGTCACACATAATAGGTCAGAGAACCGGCTGCCACTCTGGATTGTCCCGGGAAACGGCCCCGCACTTTTGGGGAGGAGCTGGCTAGCCGAGATGAACTGGAAATGGGGGAGATGTGCACGCCATTTCATCTGTGGAGCGAAGCTCATGCTCACAGGTCCTACAGAAATTCGGGACACTGTTTCAACCAGGGGTCGGGACTTTCAAGGGCACCAAAGTAGTGATACGCATCACCCCGGACGCCAGACCAGTGCACCACAAAGCCAGAGCCGTATGTGATGCGTGAGAAAATTGAAGTTGAATTGGACAGGCTGCTCAGAGAGGGCATAATCTCAGATGTTGAATTCAGTGACTGGGCAAGCCCCATCGTTCCTGTTCTCAAAGTGGATGGCTCGGTCAGAATTTGTGGCGACTACAAGGCCACCATCAACCGAGTGACACTGGAGGACCAATACCCGCTTCCGAGAGCGGAGGACCTTTTTGCCATGCTGGCAGGTGGCAAGCTGTTCACCAAGTTGGACCTCACTTCGGCCTACATGACTCAGGAACTGGCTGAAGAATCCAAGCTTCTGACCACCATCACGACGCACAAGGGGCTATTTATCTACAACAGGTGTCCGTTTGGCATTCGTTCGGCAGCCGCTATCTTTCAGAGGAACATGGAAAGCTTGCTTAAATCCATTCCTGGAACGATCGTATTCCAAGATGACATCCTAATAACAGGTCGAGACACCGAGGAACACCTCCAAAACCTGGGGGAGGTGCTATGCCGACTGGACCGGGTAGGCTTGCGGTTGAAAAAGCCCAAGTGTGTGTTTTTGGCCCCAGAGGTCAAGTTTTTGGGCAGGAGAGTTGCCACAGACGGGATTCGGCCCACCGAAGCTAAAACGGAGGCGATCCGCCGGGCGCCCAGGCCCGGCAACACATCTGAGTTTCGATCATTCCTGGGACTTTTGAACTATTTCAGGAACTTTCTGCCGAACTTAAGCACATTGTTGGAGCCGTTACACGTGCTCTTGCGTAAAGGTTGTGAATGGTTTTGGGGGGACGGTCAAGAACGGGCTTTCAATAGAGCGCGGAACCTCCTTTGTTCTAACAAGCTGTTGACCTTGTACGACCCCTGTAAAAAACTGGTTTTAACGTGTGATGCATCACCCTTCGGGGTTGGGTGCGTGTTGCAGCAGAGTAATGATGATGGCCGACTCCAACCGGTGGCTTATGCCTCCAGGTCGCTCTCCCAGGCAGAGCGTGGATACGGCATGGTCGAAAAGGAAGCACTCGCTTGTGTTTATGGTGTGAAAAAG
Organism: Pristiophorus japonicus; assembly: GCF_044704955.1. Classification (NCBI taxonomy): domain Eukaryota; kingdom Metazoa; phylum Chordata; class Chondrichthyes; family Pristiophoridae; genus Pristiophorus; species Pristiophorus japonicus. Next base: position 187,519,408 of record NC_091981.1, read on the forward strand.
ATGCACCAGTACCTTTTCGGTAGGCGGTTCGAGCTAGTAACGGACCACAAGCCGTTAACATCCCTGTTAATGCCAATCCGTCAGTTCGCATACAGCGATGGGCTCTCACGCTGGCTGCGTATGACTACACCATACAGCACCGGCCAGGCACCGAGAATTGCGCTGACGCGCTCAGCAGGCTTCCACTGGCCACCACCGAGGGGGTGTCGGAGCAAAGCGCTGAGATGGTCATGGCCGTTCAGGCTTTTGACACCGCAGGCTCCCCAATCACAGCCCGCCAGATCAAAATCTGGACCAACAGGCACCCCCTCCTGTACATGATAAAGAAATGTGTTCTGACTGGGGATTGGCCGCCCGCACACTGGGCGTGCCCCAAGGAGATCAGACCATTTCACTGACGGATGGATGAGCTCTCCATCCAAGCCGACTGCCTGCTATGGGGCAGCTGGGTAGTCATGCCCCAGAAAGAAAGGGAAGCATTCATCAGGGAACTCCACAGCGAGCACCTTGGCATCGTGCTAATGAAGGCCATTGCCCGGTCACATGTATGGAGGCCGGGAATTGACTCAGACCTGGAACACTGGGTTCACAGGTGCACGACGTGTGCCCAGCTAGGCAATGCCCCCAGGGAGGCCCCCCTCAGTCCGTGGCCCCGGCCCACCAGGCCATGGTCACGCGTTCACATAGACTACGCAAGCCCGTTCATGGGGAAAATGTTCCTAATCGTTGTCGATGCATACTCGAAATGGATTGAGTGCATCATATTAAACTCGTGCACGACATCCATCACAGTGGAGAGTCTGCACACGGTTTTCGCGACCCATGGCTTGCCGGACATTCTGGTCAGCGACAATGGCCCGTGCTTCACCAGCAATGAATTCCAGGAGTTTATGTCGGCTAATGGCATCAAACACGTCCGGCCAGCGTCGTTCAAGCCGGCCTCCAATGGCCAGGTGGAACGTGCGGTCCAAGTCATAAAACAGGGCATGCTCCGTATCCAAGGACCCTCCCTTCAGCACCACCTATCGCGCCTCCTGCTGGCCTACAGGTCCCGCCCGCATTCGCTCACGGGAGTCCCGCCAGCGGAACTACTCATGAAACGCACGCTTAAAACACGGCTGTCCCTCATTCATCCAGCCCTGGCAGACATTGTTGAGGGCAAGCGCCAGTCCCAAACCGAGTGCCATGATCGAAACGCAAGGGGGAGGTGTATAGAAATTGATGACCCGGTATTTGTTCATAACCATGCTTTCGGACCCAAGGGGCTTGAGGGCACCGTAATTGGCAAAGAGGGGAATAGGGTCATAGTGGTCAGACTCAACAATGGGCAGATATGCTGAAAACAGTTGGACCAAGTAAAGAAAAGGTTCAGCAAAGACACTGAGGAAACTGAGGAAGAGCATGAGATGTTACCCCACCACTGCCAGTGGACGAGCAACAAGGACATTCACCAACATGCACAGTCCCTGCGGCCAGCCCGGACAGGCCGGAATCACCTCAGGTGACAGAGATGCATGCCAAGGCTCAGCCACCATAGTCCCAACTGCAGCGCTCCACGAGAGAGCGTTGACCACCTGAAAGACTTAACCTTTGACACAAAAAGACGTGAGGGGGGAGGTGATGTCATGTATGCAACCTTCGTACAACTGTAAACTTCATGGAACTGTACCCTTTATGCAATCACACTGTACATTATATATGTCCTGGAAGTGCACACCTTGACCACAGGGGGTGAACTTGTGGGAGACACTCCTCACCTGGGCACTCAGGTATTTAAAGGGTGGTCCCACGCAGGGTCATCACTTCTTGGTCCTGGGAAGAAAGAAAGGTCACACAGTGACCGTTTCTGCAGTACATGCCTTGTGTGATTCAGCAGCAAGGTGCAGGGACACCACAATTAGTAACAACAATAAATTGATATGTTTGTAGAAATCAAACCATTTCTTTAAACAAATAAAGAATACTATATAAATAACATATATTTAAATTTATAAAAGCAAAATAATGCAGATGCTGTAAATCTGAAATAAAAAGAGAAAATGCTGGAAATACTCAGCAGGTCAGGCAGCATTTGAGACTTAATGATTCAAATTGATGACCTTTCATTAGAGATGTAACAGGGAAAGGTGGAAGGGGAGCAAAAAACAAAAGGGATGGTCTGTGATTGGGTGGAAGGCAGAAGTGATCAAATGACAATAGGGATGATGGTGCAAGGCAAAAGGGGATGTAATGGGACAATAAAAGAAACAAAAGATGTGTCTAGAGGATCTGAAAATGACAAAAGCAAAATCATTGCCAACAACTGCTGTCTGAAAAAAATGGGAGCAGTGGTTATGATCTGAAATTGTTGAACTCAATTTTGAGTCCAGAAGGCTGTAAAATGCCTCATCAAAAGATGAGGTCTGTTCTTCGAGCTTCCATTGAGCTTTATTAGAACTGTGTAAGAGGCCAAGGTCAGAGTGGGAGTTGGGCGGAGAATTAAAATTTCAAGCGGCTGGAAGCTCAGGGTCACGTATGCAGACTTAACGGAGTTTGGCAACCAGTAACTAGTGGGGTGCCGCAGGGATCAGTGTTGGGACCCAAACTATTTACAATCTATATCAACGACTTGGAAGAAGGGACAGACTGTAATGTAGCCAAGTTTGCTGATGATAGAAAGATGGGAGGAAAAGCAATATGTGAGGAGGACACAAAAAATCTGCAAAAGGACATTGACAGGCTAAATGAGTTGGAAAAAAATTGTCAGATGGAGTATAGGGCCCAAGTTTCCACATGATTCGCGCCTGATTTTTAGGAGCAACTGGTGGAGAACGGACTATTTTAGAAATCGCAATTCTCCACATTTTTTTTTCTGCAGTTCTAGTCAGGTAGAACAGTTCTAGTTTAGAACAGAATTTTTTCTTCAAAAGGGGGCGTGTCCGGCCACTGACGCCTGATTTGAAAGTTTCCACAGTGAAAACGTACTCCAAACTAAAGTAGAATGGCGCCAGTGAAGATTTTTGTAGAACTGAAAAAACCTGTTCTACACATTAAAAAATCAGGCGCAGGTTACAAATTAGGCGTCCAGAACGAGGTGGGGGGGAAAGGAACTCATTAAATTCGACAATAAATCCTTACTTATACTTCTACAAATATTATACAAATAAATCCAACCTGAATAAACATAAGCCAAGAAAAGATTAAATAAACCATCTTCCTACCTGTGTGAAAGTGCTTCAGCCAGGGAGAATTCTGCAGCTGTTCGTGCCGCTGAGCGAGAGAGGGAGGGAGAGAGAGAAGGGGAGAGGGAGAGAGGGAGGGGGAGAGGGAGAGAGGGAGGGGGAGAGGGAGAGAGAGGGAGGGAGAGAGAGAGGGAGGGAGGGAGGGAGGGAGAGGGAGGGAGAGGGGAGGGGGAGAGGGGAGGGGGAGGGGAGGGAGGGAGAGGGGGGGAAGAGAGGGGGGGATCGGGGAACAGGAGCGGGTGTCGGGTCGGGGGGGGGAGCGGGTGTCAGGTCGGGGGGGGGAGCGGGTGTCGGGTCGGGGGGGGGGAGCGGGTGTCGGGTCGGGGGGGAGCGGGTGTCGGGTCGGGGGGGAGCGGGTCTCGGGTCGGGGCGGGGGGGGAGCGGGTGTCGGGTCGGGTCTCGGGTCGGGGGGGGGAGCGGGCCTCGGGTCGGGTCGGGAGCGGGTCTCGGGGCGGGGGGGGGGAGCGGGTGTCGGGTCTCGGTCGGGGCGAGGGGGAGCGGGTCTCGGGTGTCGGGTCGGGCGGGGGGGAGAGCGGGGGTGTCGGGTCGGGGCGGGGGGGGAGGAGCGGGTGCGGGTCGGGGCGGGGGGAAGCGGGTGTCGGGTCGGGCGGGGGGGGGAGCGGATGTCGGGGCGGGGGGGGAGCGGGTGTCGGGTCGGGGCGGGGGGGGAGCGGGTGTCGGGGCGGGGGGGGGGAGCGGGTGTCGGGGCGGGGGGGGGGAGCGGGTGTCGGGTCGGGGCGGGGGGGGGGAGCGGGTGTCGGGGCGGGGGGGGAGCGGGTGTCGGGTCGGGGCGGGGGGGAGCGGGTGTCGGGGCGGGGGGGGGGAGCGGGTGTCGGGGCGGGGGGGGGGGAGCGGGTGTCGGGTCGGGTCTGGTCGGCGGGGTGGGGGGGGGAGCGGGTGTCGGGTCGGGGCGGGGGGGGGAGAGCGGGTGTCGGGTCGGGGCGGGGGGGGGGAGCGGGTGTCGGGTCGGGGCGGGGGGGGGAGCGGGTGTCGGGTCGGGGCGGGGGGGGGAGCGGGTGTCGGGGCGGGGGGGGGGAGCGGGTGTCGGGTCGGGTCTGGTCGGCGGGGTGGGGGGGGAGCGGGTGTCGGGTCGGGTCTGGTTGGCGGCGGGGGGGGGGCAGCGAGTGTCGGGTCTGGTCGGGCGGGGAGCAGGAGCTGGCCGTGGGAGGAGCCTCATTCACGCAGCCCCAGTGAGGCCATTCGGCCAGGGCTAGGGGCTGCGTGCTTCGGGCCCCTCCCACACAGTTCGGCACCTGGAGCTGCTGCACTTGCGTGCCGACTGTAGCGCGCATGTGCAGAGGTCCCGGCACTGTTTTCAGTGCCGGGACATGGCTCCGCCCCTCCCACAGCTCGTGCTGACTGCGCCGAGGGCCAGAGGACCTGTAAGTCGGTGGAGAATACCAACGATTTTTTTAGGCGCCGTTTTAGGCGCGAAAAACGGGCGCCCAGCTCGGAGGGGCGCCCGTTTTTTTTCTTGTGGAAACTTGGGCCCATAATGTTAGAAAGTGTGAGCTCATGCACTTTGGCAGAAAAAAATCAAAGAGCAAGTTATTATTTAAATGGAGAAAGATTGCAAAGTGCCGCAGTACAGCAGGACCTGGGGGTATTGTGCATGAAACACAAAAGGATAATATGCAGGTACAGCAAGTGATCAGGAAGGGCAATGGTAGTCTCTGGTATTGCAAAGGAGATGGAGTATAAAAGCAGGGAAGTCTTATTACAGCTATATAAGGTATTGGTGAGGCCACACCTGGAATACTGCATGCAGTTTTGGTTTCCATATTTATGAAAGGATATACTTGCTTTGGAGGCAGTTCAGTAAACGTTCACCAGGTGGATTCCAGGGATGAAGGGGTTGACTTATGAGGAAAGGTTACATAGAAAATAGGTGCAGGAGTAGGCCATTCAGCCCTTCGAGCCTGCACCACCATTCAATAAGATCATGGCTGATCATTCCCTCAGTACCCCTTTCCTGCTTTCTCTCCATATCCCTTGATCCCTTTAGCCATAAGGGCCATATCTAACTCCCTCTTGAATCTATCCAATGAACTGGCATGAACAACTCCCTGCGGTAGGGAATTCCACAGGTTAACAACTCACTGAGTGAAGAAGTTTAGACATAGAAACATAGAACATAGGTGCAGGAGTAGGCCATTCGGCCCTTCGAGTCTGCACCGCCATTCAATGAGTTCATGGCTGAGCATGCAACTTCAGTACCCCATTCCTGCTTTCTCGCCATACCCCTTGATCCCCCTAGTAGTAAGGACGACATCTAACTCCTTTTTGAATATATTTAGTGAATTGGCCTCAACAACTTTCTGTGGTAGAGAATTCCACAGGTTCACCACTCTCTGGGTGAAGAGGTTTCTCCTCATCTCAGTCCTAAATGGCTTACCCCTTATCCTCAGACTGTGACCCCTGGTTCTGGACACCCCCAACATCGGGAACATTCTTCCTGCATCTAATCTGTCGAAACCCGTCAGAATTTTAAACGTTTCTATGAGATCCCCTCTCATTCTTCTGAACTCCAGTGAATACAAGCCCAGTTGATCCAGTCTTTCTTGATATGTCAGTCCCGCCATCCCAGGAATCAGTCTGGTGAACCTTCGCTGCACTCCCTCAATAGCAAGAATGTCCTTCCTCAAGTTAGGAGACCAAAACTGTAAACAATACTCCATGTGTGGCCTCACCAAGACCCTGTACAACTGTAGTAACACCTCCCTGCCCCTGTACTCAAATCCCCTCGCTATGAAGGCCAACATGCCATTTGCTTTCTTAACCACCTGCTGTACCTGCATGCCAACCTTCAATGACTGATGTACCATGACACCCAGGTCTCGTTGCACCTCCCCTTTTCCTAATCTGTCACCATTCAGATAATAATCTGTCTCTGTTTTTACCACCAAAGTGGACAACCTCACATTTATCCACATTATACTTCATCTGCCATGCATTTGCCCACTCACCTAACCTATTCAAGTCACTCTGCCGCCTCATAGCATCCTCCTCGCAGCTCACACTGCCACCCAACCTAGTGTCATCCGCAAATTTGAAGATACTACATTTAATCCCCTCGTCTAAATCATTAATGTACAATGTAAACAGCTGGGGCCCCAGCACAGAACCTTGCGGTACCCCACTAGTCACTGCCTGCCATTCTGAAAACTTTCCATTTACTCCTACTCTTTGCTTCCTGTCTGCCAACCAGTTCTCAATCCACATCAGCAAACTACCCCCAATCCCATGTGCTTTAACTTTGCACATTAATCTCTTGTGTGGGACCTTGTCGAAAGCCTTCTGAAAGTCCAAATACACCACATCAACTGGTTCTCCCTTGTCCACTCTACTGGAAACATCCTCAACAAATTCCAGAAGATTTGTCAAGCATGATTTCCCTTTCACAAATCCATGCTGACTTGGACCTATCATGTCACCTCTTTCCAAATGCGCTGCTATGACATCCTTAATAATTGATTCCATCATTTTACCCACTGCCGATGTCAGGCTGACCGGTCTATAATTCCCTCTTTTCTCTCGCCCTCCTTTTTTAAAAAGTGGGGTTACATTGGCTACCCTCCACTCCATGGGAACTGATCCAAAGTCTATGGAATGTTGGAAAATGACTGTCAATGCATCCCCTATTTCCAAGACCACCTCCTTAAGTACTCTGGGATGCAGTCCATCAGGCCCTGGAGATTTATCGGCCTTCAATCCCATCAATTTCCCCAACCCAATTTCCCGACTAGAACATAAGAACATAAGAATTAGGAACAGGAGTAGGCCATCTAGCCCCTCGAGTCTGCTCCGCCATTCAACAAGATCATGGCTGATCTGGCCGTGGACTCAGCTCCCCATAACCCTTAATTCCCTTATTGGTTACAAATCTATCTATCTGTGACTTGAATACATTCAATGAGCTAGCCTCAACTGCTTCCTTGGGCAGAGAATTCCACAGATTCACAACCCTCTGAGAGAAGAAATTCCTTCTCAACTCGGTTTTAAATTGGCTCCCCCGTATTTTGAGGATGTGCCCCCTAGTTCTAGTCTCCCCGACCAGTGGAAACAACCTCTCTGCCTCTATCTTGTCTATCCCTTTCATTATTTTAAATGTTTCTATAAGATCACCCCTCATCCTTCTGAACTCCAACGAGTAAAGACCCAGTCTACTCAATCTATCATCATAAGGTAACCCCCTCATCTCCGGAATCAGCCAAGTGAATCGTCTCTGTACCCACTCCAAAGCTAGTATATCCTTCCTTAAGTAAGGTGACCAAAACTGCACGCAGTACTCCAGGTGCGGCCTCACCAATACCCTATACAGTTGCAGCAGGACCTCCCTGCTTTTGTACTCCATCCCTCTCGCAATGAAGGTAACATTCCATTCGCCTTCCTGATTTCCTGCTGCACCTGCAAACTAACTTTTTGGGATTCATGCACAAGGACCCCCAGGTCCCTCTGCACCGCAGCATGTTGTAATTTCTCCCCTCAAATAATATTCCTTTTACTGTTTTTTTTTCCAAAGTGGATGACCTCACACTTTCTGACATTGTATTCCATCTGCCAAACCTTAGCCCATTCGCTTAACCTATCTAAATCTCTCTGCAGCCTCTCTGTGTCCTCTACACAACCCGCTTTCCCACTAATCTTTGTGTCATCTGCAAATTTTGTTACACTACACGCTGTCCCCTCTTCCAGGTCATCTGTGTATATTGTAAACAGTTGTGGTCCCAGCACCGATCCCTGTGGCACACCACTAACCACCGATTTCCAACCCGAAAAGGACCCATTTATCCCGACTCTCTGCTTTCTGTGAGCCAGCCAATTCTCGATCCATGCTAATACAATTCCTCTGATTCCACGTATCTTTATCTTCTGCAGTAACCTTTTGTGTGGCACCTTATCGAATGCCTTTTACAAATCTAAATACACCACATCCATCGGTACACCTCTATCCACCATGCTCATTATATCCTCAAAGAATTCCAGTAAATTAGTTAAACATGATTTCCCCTTCATGAATCCATGCTGCGTCTGCTTGATTGCACTATTCCTATCTAGGTGTCCCGCTATTTCTTCCTTAATGATAGTTTCAAGCATTTTCCCCACTACAGATGTTAAACTAACCGGCCTATAGTTACCTGCCTTTTGTCTGCCACCTTTTTTAAACAGAGGCATTACATTAGCTGCTTTCCAATCCGCTGATACCTCCCCAGAGTCCAGAGAATTTTGGTAGATTATAACGAATGCATCTGCTAAAACTTCCGCCATCTCTTTTAATACCCTGGGATGCATTTCATCAGGACCAGGGGACTTGTCTACCTTGAGTCCCATTAGCCTGTCCAGCGCTATCCCCCTAGTGATAGTGATTGTCTCAAGGTCCTCCCTTCCCACATTCCTGTGACCAGCAATTTTTGGCATGGTTTTTGTGTCTTCCACTGTGAAGACCGAAGCAAAATAACTGTTTAAGGTCTCAGCCATTTCCACATTTCCCATTATTAAATCCCCCTTCTCATCTTCTAAGGGACCAACATTTACTTTAGTCACTTCTTTCCATTTTATATATCTGTAAAAGCTTTTACTATCTGTTTTTATGTTTTGCGCAAGTTTACCTTCGTAATCTATCTTTCCTTTCTTTATTGCTTTCTTAGTCATAGGATTTCCCTCAATTCCTCCTTCTTACTAGACCCTCTGACCCCTTTTATATCCGGAAGGTTGTTTGTGTCCTCCTTAGTGAATACTGAACCAAAGTATTTGTTCATCTTAGTACTAAATGGCCTACCCCTTATCCTAAGACTGTGTTCCCTGGTTCTGGACTTCCCCATTATCAGGAACATTCTTCCCGCATCGAACCTGTCCAGTCCCGTCAGAATCTTATATGTTTCTATGAGATCCCCTCTCATCCTTCTAAACTCCAGTGTATAAAGGCCCAGTTGATCCAGTCTCTCCTCATATGTCAGTCCCGCCATCCCAGGAATCAGTCTGGTGAACCTTCGCTGCACTCCCTCAATAGCAAGACCGTCCTTCCTTAGGAGACCAAAACTGAACACAATATTCCAGGTGAGGCCTCACCAAGGCCCTGCACAACTGCAGTAAGACCTCCCTGCTCCTGTACTCAATTCCCGTTGCTCTGAAGGTCAACAAACCATTTGCCACCTTCACCGCCTGCTGTACCTGCATGCCAACTTTCAATGTCTGATGATCCATGACACCCAGGTCTCGTTGCACCTCCTCCTTTCCTAATCTGCCTCCATTCAAATAATATTCTGCCTTCGTGTTTTTGCCCCCAAAGTGGATAACCTCATATTTATCCACATTATACTGCATCTGCCATACATTTGCCCACTCACCTAACATGTCCAAGTCACCCTTCAGCCTTTTAGCATCCTCCTCACAGCTCACACCGCCACCCAGTTTAGTGTCATCTGCAAACTTGGAGATATTATACTCAATTCCTTCATCTGAATTATTAATGTATATTGTAAAGAGCTGGGGTCCCAGCACTGAGCCCTGTGGCACTCCACTCGTCACTCTCTGCCATTCTGAAAAGGACCCGTTTATCCCGACTCTCTGCTTCCTGTCTGTCAACCAGTTCTCACTCCATGTCAGTACATTACTCCCAATACCATGTGCTTTGATTTTGCACACCAATCTCTAGTGTGGGACCTTGTCAAAAGCCTTTTGAAAGTCCAAATATACCACATCCACTGGCTCTCCCTTGTGCACTCGACTAGTGACATCCTCAAAAAATTCCAGAAGATTTGTCAAGCATGATTTCCCTTTCATAAATCCATACTGACTTGGACCGATCCTGTCACTGCTTTCCAAATGCGCTGCTATTTCATCTTTAATAATTGATTCCAACATTTTCCCCACTACTGATGTCAGGCTAACCGGTCCAACATTACCCGTTTTCTCTCTCCCTCCTTTTTTAAACAGTCATGTTACATTAGCTACCCTCTCGTCCATAGGAACTGATCCAGAGTCGATAGACTGTTGGAAAATGATCACCAATGCTTCCACTATTCCTATGGCCACTTCCTTAAGTACGCTGGGATGCAGACTATCAGGCCCCGGGGATTTATCGGCCTTCAATCCCATCAATTTCCTAAACACAATTTCCTGCTTTGTAAGGATATCCTTCAGTTCCTCCTTCTCACTAGACCCTCGATCCCCAATATTTCTGGAAGGTTATTTGTGTCTTCCTTCGTGAAAACAGAACCAAAGTGTTTGTTTAACTGGTCCGCCATTTCTTTGTTCCCCATTATAAATTCACCTGAATCTGACTGCAAGGGACCTACGTTTGTTTTCACTTATCTTTTTCTCTTCACATATCAATAGAAGCTTTTGCAGTCAGTTTTTATGTTCCCAGCAAGCTTCCTCTCATACTCTATTTTCCCCCTCCTAATTAAATCCTTTGTCCTCCTGCTGTATTACAAAATTCTCCCAGTCCTCGGGTTTGCTGCTTTTTCTGGCCAATTTATATGCTTCTTCCTTGGATTTAAGACTATCCTTAATTTCCCTTGTTAGCCACGGTTGAGCCACCTTCCCCGTTTTATTTTTACTCCAGACAGGGATGTACAATTGTTGAAGTTCATCCATGTGATCTTTAAATGTTTGTCATTGCTTATCCACCGTCAACCCTTTAAGTATCACTCATCAGTCTATTCAAGCCAATTCACGTCTCATACCATCGAAGTTACCTTACCCCAAGTTCAGGATCCTAATCTCTGAATTAACTGTGTCACTCTCCAGCTTAATAAAGAATTCTACCATATTATGGTCACTCTTCCCCAAGGGGCCTCGCACAACAAGATTGCTAATTAGTCCTTTCTCATTACACATCACCCAGTCTAGGATGGCCAGCCCCCTAGTTGGTTCCTCGACATATTGGCCTCGAAAACCATCCCTAATACACTCCAGGAAATCCTCCTCCACCGTATTGCTACCAGTTTGGTCAGCCCAGTCAATATGTAGATTAAAGTCGCCCATGATAACTGCTGTACCTTTATTGCACGCATCCCTAATTTCTTGTTTGATGCTGTCCCCAACCTCACTAGTACTGTTTGGTGGACTGTACACAACTCCCAGTCGTGTTTTCTGCCCTTTGGTATTCCGTAGCTCCACCCATTCAGATTCCACATCATCCAAGCTAATGTCCTTCCTTACTTTTGCATTAATTTCCTCTTTGGACTGGCTGTCACGTCACCTTTTGATTTCTTTCTACTACTTTTTTGCCTTCTCTCCCAGTTGCAGCTGCACCAGCTGGCCTTTATAGGCCGCTGCGACGTCCCCGAACCTCTTGCTGTGACATCACACTTCGTTTTCTTTTCCTCCCAGGTCGGGGAGTCAGCACTGGTGGGGAAAACAAGACAAAGCAACACCTCCCGCTCCCGCTTGCTCGAACTCTCCCACTTACCAAACTCTTACCTTTGCACTCTGACCTGCCGTTGAGTAGGTTGGGCCTCTACTCATTGGAATTCAGAAGAATGAGAGGTGATCTTATCGAAACGTACAAGATTATGAGGGGGCTTGACCAGGTGGATACAGAGAGGATGTTTCCACTGATTCGGGAGAATAAAACTAGAGGGCATGATCTTCGAATAAGGGGCTGCCCATTTAAAACAGAGATGAGGAGAAATTGCTTCTCAGAGGGTTGTAAATCTGTGGAATTCGCTGCCTCAGAGCTGTGGAAGCTGAGACATTGAATAAAATTAAGACAGAAATAAACTGTTTCTTAAACGATAAGGGGTTATGGGGAGCGGGCGGGGTAGTGGAGCTGAGTCAGCCATGATCTTATTGAATGGCGGAGCAGGCTCGAGGAGCCGAATGGCCAACTCCTGTTCCTATTTCTTATGTTCCACAAAGCGATCACCCAGTCTGCATTTGGTCTCTCCAATGTCGCGGAGACCGCATCGTGAGCAGTAAATACAGTATATTAAATTGAAAGATTTAACTAAATCGCTGTTTCACTTGGAAGGAGTATTTGGGGCCCTGGATGGTGGGAAGGGAGGAGGGAAAAGGGCAGGTGCTGCATGAAGATGCCGTGGGATGGGGAAGGAGTTCTGGGGATGATTGAAGAGTGGACGAGGGTGTCACAGAGGTCACGGTCCCTTCGAAATGCTGAAGTGGGAGGGCATAATGTATTTTGTGGTGGCATCATGTTGGAGATGGCAGAAGTCGTGGAGGATGATCCGTTGAATATGGAGGTTGGTGGGGTGGAAGGTGATGACAAAGGGCACCCTATCATTTGTGACTTTGATAAGGGCCATTTTAGTGCTGTGGCCGGGGTGGAGTCCGGATTGATGTGGTTAAAACATAGAGTTGCGGAAAGGATGGGCACGGATTTGGGAGGTGACAACACATTCAAGGACTTTGGAGATGTCAGGGAGGTTGGAGATGGGGCAGAACCTCCGTTCACTGACCATACTGCCTTGCTCTGAGAGAGTTTTCACTCACAGATAAAAAACAGTTATTTCAATTATTGCTATTGCTTGCTTGTTGTAAAGTTAGATAATTGTAAATATATATCTCTATTTTGCTGATGGTGTTGTCATCTATATTTGAAACTTTGTTTGACAGAGGGTGTGTTCTACATCACAGTCTCAACTTTCAATGAGTTCTACAATGCTACAAATGAACTTGGTGCTTATTTTGTGCAAATGGTTGCAGAAGGCCTGGTACTGACCATGAATTCCAGTGTTATTCACAAAAATGAAGTCATTCTCTTCAGTGCAATGCTGACTAAAGGAACTAATGTGATATACAGCTGGAATATGGGTGATCAGACTTCCTATGTGGATGAAGGTAAGAAATCCTATATTGTGCTGGCAAAGGTTGTAAAGGTTTGAGAGGAGGGGAACATGATCTCATTAAGATGTTGTGCAAGAAGTATCTTTTCAAGGCATTTGTTGCTGCTTTCCAGGTATCAACAAAACAGAATCCACGAGAAAACACTAAACATTAAAAGACCACGGGCTGGAAATTCAGTTGTGTAGCGCCTCTGATAGCCCCCCAGAAGGGCAGTAATGTGTGTCGAATTGCTTACAGTCCTGTTGCGTAGCTTGCAGTGCCCCGCCGGAAAATTTGATGCCAGTTTTGTGGCAGTGCCGAACGCTAACGTCTCGCTCAGTACTTTCATTCAGATCATGGTGTCAGTCGTCGCGCACTGTCCTGATTACGCCCCGCTCGCAAAATTGGGTGCATCTGTCTCATTTAGCGTCTGCCCCGAATCACGACAGAGAAACCAGGTGGTTCCATGGCCTGTTGGTGCTATCTGCAGCCTATTTAAAGGGAGGGAGGAGGATAAAAAAATCTAAGAGCATATTGAGCACAACGTATCTGCACAGTACGCTGCATGAACCTCTGAGTTTAAATCAGGAGAATTATCTACCATTACAGGGTCCTTACAGCTTGTGTGAAACAATGCATTACTAGTTCACCAGCACAGCCTACTCCATGCTCTGGTTAGGCAGTGTGGAGATACAAGGGCCATTGGCCATGCATGGCCATGAATGAGGAGAGGCCATGGACATCTGGACAGGAGGCCTTATCCCCCACGAGTTTGCAGGCAGCAACGCTCATACCTCCACCTCTCTGAGGAGCAGTGTGTGAGAAGGATGTGCTTCTGAGAGGAAGTGCTGAGAGTGATATGCCATCTCCTACAGGCAAACCTGCAGGCTCACATCAGGAGGAGGAGGAGCACAAGGAACAGGAGCCTGGCGAGGCCCCGAATGGCCAGCCACGCCAGGAGGAGCACCATCCACGGTGGAAGTAGTGTGGCAATGCAAGAGCCACATGTCAGCGGCTCATTATGCATCGGGTCTCTTGAATGGAGGAAGCTGGGGGATGCAGCTAATACTGACCGTACAATGAGTATAGGAAATAAGGCAGATGAGCTGAGAGCACAGATAGACACTTGGCAGTACGATATTATAGCCATTACTGAGACATGGCTGAAAGAAGGGCAGGTATGGCAGCTCAACATTCCTGGTTACAGGGTTTTCAGATGGGAAAGAAAGTGGGTGGGGAGGGGGTAAAAAAGGAGGGGGGGTCGCAGTATTAATTGAAGAAACAATGATATGTTTGAGGGATCATCAAAGAAGGCCATATGGGTTGAATTGAAGAACAAAAAGGGGCTGATCACATGACTGGGAGTGTACTATAGACCCCCAAACTGTCAGAAGGAGATAGAAGAGCAAATATGTGGGCAAATTGCTGCAAAGTGCAAAAACTATAGCGCTGCAATAGTGGGGAATTTTAATTATCCTTGTATTAACTGGAAAAAAAGCAAGAGAATGGTACAGAGGGTGCAGAATTCCTAAAATGCATTCAGGAGAACTTCTTTAGCCAGTATGTAACAAGCCCAACAAGGGAGGGGGCGGTTCTGGACTTGGTTTTGGGGAATGAAGAGGGGCAGGTGAAAGGGGTATCAGTGGGAGAGCATTTTAGTGCTAGTGATCATAATTCAGTAAGATTTAGGGTAGTTATGGAAAAGGACAAAGGAGGACCAGGAAAAAAAGTTCTCAATTGGGGTAAAGCCAATTTTGCTGAGCTGAGATGGGATTTGGCCAAGGTAGACTGGAAACGGCTACTTGATGGTAAATCAGTGTCAGAGCAGTGGGAGGCATTCAGGGAGGAGATCCTGAGGATACAGAGCAAGTATGTTCCCTTAGAGAAAAAGGGTAGGGCTAACAAATCTCAAGCCTCCTGGATGTCAAGGGACAGACAGGGTAAGATAAAGAAAAAAACAGAAGCTTATGACACATTCCTAAACTCAATATTGCAGAAACTCTAGAGGAGTATAAGAAGTGCAGGGGTGCAATTAAAAAAGATATCAGGAAAGCAAAGCGAGAACATGAAAGAATGTTGGCAAGTAAAGTCAGGGAAAACCCAAAGATGTTTTATAAATACATTAAGAGCAAGAGGATAACTAGAGAAAAAGTGGGGCCTATTAGAGAACAGAAAGGAAATCTGTGTGTGGAGGCAGAAGATGTGGGTATGATTCTTAATGAATACTTTGCATCTGTTTTTATAAGAGAGGGGCGATGCAGACTTTGCATGGAGGGAGGAGGAGTGTGAAATATTAGATGAGATAAACATAGGGAGAGAGGAATTATTAAGGGGCTCAGCAGCTTTGAAATTGGATAAATCCCCAGTCCCGGATGAAATGTATCCCAGGCTATTATTAGCAGCAAAAGAGGAAATAGCAGAGGCTCTGACCATCATTTTCCAATCCTCGCTGGCTTCAGGTGTGGTGCCAGAGGACTGGAGGATTGCTAATGTTGTACCTTTGTTTAAAAAGGGAGAAAGGGATCGACCGATTAATTACAGGCCAGTCAGTCTAACCTCAGTGGTGGGAAAATGATTGGAAAAAATCGTGAGGGACAGGATAAATCTTCATTTGGAAAGACATGGATTAATGCGGGACCGTCAGCATGGATTTGTTAAGGGAAGGTTGTATTTGACTAACTTGATTGAATTTTTCAGAGAGGTAACCAGGAGGGTCGATGAGGGCAGTTTGTAAGATGTAGTGTATATAGATTTTAGCAAAGCTTTTGATAAGATCCCACATGGCAGACTGGTCAGGAAAGTAAAAGCGCATGGGATCCAAGGCAAAGTGGCAAGTTGGATCCAAAATTGGCTCAGAGTCAGGAAGCAAAGGGTAATGGTTGATGACTGGAAGGCTGTATCCAGTGGAGTTCCACAGGGCTCAGTGCTGGGCCTCTGGCTTTTTGTAGTATATATCAATGACTTGGACTTGAATGTTGGGGATATGATTAAGAAGTTTGCTCATGACAGTAAAATAGGCGGTGTGGTTGATATTGAAGAAGAAAGCTGCGGATTGCAGGAAGATATCAATGAATTGGTCAGATGGGCGGACAGTGGCAAATGGAATTCAATCCAGAGAAGTGTGAGGTAAATTTCAGGAGATCAAAAAAGGCAAGGGAATAAATGGTGCGACACTGAAAAGTGTAGAGAAACAAATTGATCTTGGAGTGCAGGTCTACAGATCCCTAAATATAGCAGGCCATGTAGATAGAAACATAGAAATTTACAGCCCAGAAGAAGGCCATTTCGGCCCATCGTATCCACGCCAGTCGACAAAGAGCCACACGGCCCTTAATCAGCAGCACTAAAGGTTAGATTTAACCTATGAACAATGACGGAAAGGCAAAGAGCACTCAGCCCAATCAGTCCGCCTCATACACTGTGACATCCCTTACAGAAACAGAGAAAATAGGTGCAGGAATAGGCCATTCGGCCCTTCGAGCCTGCACCACCATTCAATAAGGTCGTGGCTGATCATTCACCTCAGTACCCCTTTCCTGCTTTCTCTCCATACCCCTTGAACCTTTTCGCTGTAAGGGCCATATCTAACTCCCTCTTGAATATATCCAATGAACTGGCATCAACAACTCTCTGCGGTAGGGAATTCCACAGGTTAACAACTCTCTGAGTGAAGAAGTTTCTCCTCATCTCAGTCCTAAATGGCCTACCCGTTATCCTTAGACTATGTCCCCTGGTTCTGGACTTCCCCAACATCGGGAACATTCTTCCTGCATCTAACCTGTTCAGTCCCGTCAGAATTTTATATTTTTCAATGAGATCCCCTCTCATCCTTCTAAACTCCAGTGAATACAGGCCCAGTCGATCCAGTCTCTCCTCATATGTCAGTCCTGCCATCCCGGGAATCAGTCTGGTGAACCTTCGCTGCACTCCCTCAATAGCAAGAACATCCTTCCTCAGATTAGGAGACCAAAACTGAACGCAATATTCCAGGTGAGGCCTCACTAAGGCCCTGTACAACTGTAGTAAGACCTCCCTTCTCCTATACTCAAATTACCTTACTATGAAGGCCAACATAGCATTTGCTGCCTTCACCACCTGCTGTACCTGCATGCCAACTTTCAATGACTGATGTACCATGACACCCAGGTCTTATTGCACCTCCCCTTTTCCTAATCTGGCGCCATTCAGATAATATTCTGCCTTTGTGTTTTTGCCACCGGAGTGGATAACCTCACATTTATCCACATTATACTGAATCTGCCACTCGTTTGCCCACTCACCTAACCTGTCCAAGTCACCCTGCAGCCTTTTAGCGTCCTCCTCACAGCTCACACTGCCACCCAGCTTAGTGTCTTCTGCAAACTTGGAGATATTACACTCAATTCCCTCATCCAAATCATTAATGTATATTGTAAATAGCTGGGGTCCCAGCATTGAGCCCTGCGGCACTCCACTAGTCACTGCCTGCCATTCTGAAAAGGACCCGTTTATCCTGACTCTCTGTTTCCTGTCTGCCAACCAGTTCTCTATCCACGTCAGTACATTACCCCCAATACCATGTGTTTTAATTTTGCACACCAATCTCTTGTGTGGGACCTTGTCAAAAGCCTTTTGAAAGTCCAAATACACCACATCCACCGGTTCTCCCTTGTCCACTCTACCAGTTACATCCTCAAAAAATTCTAGAAGATTTGTCAAGCAGGATTTCCCTTTCATAAATCCATGCTGACTTGGACCGATCCCATCACTGCTTTCCAAATGTGCTGCTATTTCATCTTTAATAATTGATTCCAACATTTTCCCCACTACTGATGTCAGGCTAACCGGTCTATAATTACTTGCCTTCTCTCTCCCTCCCTTCTTAAAAAGTGGTGTTAGATTAGCTACCCTCCAGTCCATAGGAACTGATCCAGATTTGATAGACTGTTGGAAAATGATCACCAATGCATCCACTATTTCTAGGGCTACTCCCTTGAGTACTCTGGGATGCAGACTCTCAGGCCCCGGGGATTTATCGGTCTTCAATCGCATCAATTTCCCGAACACAATTTCACGCCTAATAAGGATTTCCTTCAGCTCCTCCTTCTCACGAGACCCACGGTCCCTTATTGCATATACCTTCTTAACCACCTTATCCACCTGGCCTGCTACTTTCATGGATCTGTGGACAAGCACTCCAAGGTCCCTTTGTTCATCTACACTATTAAGAGGCCTACCGCTTAATGTTTATACCCTTTCCTTATTAGCCCTCCCAAAGTGCATCACTTCTCTGAATTAAATTCCATTTGCCACTGCTCTGCCCACCTGACCAGTAGAATTAATATCCTCCTGCAGCCCATGACTTTCCTCTTCATTATCAACCACACAGCCAATTTTAGTGTCGTCTGCAAACTTCTTAATCATACACCCTATATTCAAATCTAAATCGTTGATATATACCACAAAAAGTAAGGGACCCAGTACTGAGCCCTGCGGCACCCCACTGGAAACATCCTTCCAGTCACAAAAATGTCCATCAATCATTACCCTTTGCTTCCTATTTCCAAGCCAATTTTGGATCCAACTTGCCACTTTGCCCTATATCCCATGGGCTTTAACCTACATGACCAGTCTACCATGTGGGATCTTATCAAAAGCCTTGCTAAAGTCCATATATACTACATTGTATGCACTACCCTCATCGACCCTCTTGGTTACCTGCTCAAAAAATTCAATCAGATTAGTCAGACATGATCTTCCCTTAACAAATCCGTGCTGACTGTCCCTAATTAATCCTTGCCTTTCCAAATGCAGATTTATCCTGTCTTTCAGGACTTTTTTCCAATAATTTTCCCACCACTGAGGTTAGGCTGACATGGTGGTTTAGAAGGCATATGGAATACTTGCCTTTATTAGTCGAGGCATAGACTACAAGAGCAAGGAGGTTATGCTGAAATTGTATAAAACACTGGTTAGGCCGCAGCTGGAGTACTGTGTGCAGTTCTGGTCACCAATGACAGGAAAGATGTGATTGCACTGGAAAGGGTGCAGTGGAGATTTAGAAGAATGTTGTCTGGACTGGAGAATTTTGGCTATGAGGAAAGATTAGAGATGCTGGATCTGTTTTCTTTGGAACAGTGGAGGCTGAGGGAAGACCTGATTGAGATGTATAAAATTATAAAGGCCGTGGATAGAGTGGATAGGAAGGTCCTGTTTCCCTTGGCAGAGGGGTCAACCAACAGGGGACATAGATTTAAAGTAATTGGGGGAGGTTTAGAAGAGATATGAGGAGAAATGTCTTCACCCAGAGGGTAGTGGGGGTCTGGAACTCACTGCCTGAAAGGATGGTAGAGGCAGAAACCCTCACCACATTTAAAAAATACTTGGATGTGCACTTAAAGTGCCGTAACCAGCAGGGCTATGGACCAAGAGCTGGAAAGTGGGATTAGGCTGGATAGCTCTTGGTCGGCCGGCGCGGACCCAATGGGGCGTGAGTCCGGGGATCAGCAGAGGCCTATAAAAGGCCGCGAGAGTCAGCGGGAGTTCGTGGTCGCTGAGGCATGAGTCCGGGGATCAGCAGAGGCCTATAAAAGGCCGCGAGAGGCAGCGGGAGTTCGTGGTCGCTGAGGCGTGAGTCCGGGGATCAGCAGAGGCCTATAAAAGGCCGTGAGAGGCAGCGGGTGTTCGTGGTCGCTGAGGCGTGAGTCCGGGGATCAGCAGAGGCCTATAAAAGGCCGCGAGAGGCAGCGGGAGTTCATGGTCGCTGAGGCGCGAGTCCGGGGATCAGCAGAGGCCCATAAAAGGCGTACTTGTGCAGCTACAGGAAGAAGACAAAAAAGAAGTAGAAAGAAACAGAAAGGTAACGTCACAGACTCGGGGGTAAATGATTGGCTGGTGATTGGTGAGTAGCTTTTCTTTTTCTTTTTTATATTAGTCAGTAACTTTTAACATTGTTGTTGCCAATTTAAATGTATCTAAGGGTTAAGTCATGGCAGGAGAGCTCGGTCGGGTGTTATGCTCCTCCTGTACCATGTGGGAACTCGGGGACACTTCCGGTGTCCCTGACGACTACGTGTGCGGGAAGTGCATCCGCCTCCAGCTCCTGACGGTCCGTGTTGCGGAATTGGAGCTGAGAGTGGATTCACTCTGGAGCATCCACGATGCTGAGAATGACGTGAGTAGCACGTGTAGTGAGTTGGTCTTACCGCAGCAGAAGGGTCCGCAGCCAGATAGGGAATGGAAGACCAGCAGGAAGAGTAGTGCAAGGAAGGTAGTGCAGGGGTCCCCTGTGGTCATCCCCCTGCAAAACAGATATACTGCTTTGAGTGCTGTTGGGGGGGATGACTCATCAGGGGAGGGCAGCAGCAGCCAAGTTCATGGCACCGTGGCTGGCTCTGTTGCACAGGAGGGCAGGAAAAAGAGTGGGAGAGCGATAGTGACAGGGGATTCAATGGTAAGGGGAATAGATAGGCGTTTCTGCGGCCGCAGCCGAGACTCCAGGATGGTATGTTGCCTCCCTGGTGCAAGGGTCAAGGATGTCTCGGAGCGGGTGCAGGACATTCTAAAAAGGGAGGGAGAACAGCCAGTTGTCGTGGTGCACATTGGTACCAACGACATAGGTAAAAAAAGGGATGAGGTTCTACAAAACGAATTTAAGGAGCTAGGAGCTAAATTAAAAAGTAGGACCTCAAAAGTAGTAATCTCGGGATTGCTACCAGTGCCACATGCTAGTCAGAGTAGGAATCGCAGGATAGCTCAGATGAATACGTGGCTTGAGCAGTGGTGCAGCAGGGAGGGATTCAAATTCCTGGGGCATTGGAACTGGTTCTGGGGGAGGTGGGACCAGTACAAACCGGACGGTCTGCACCAAGGCAGGACTGGAACCAATGTCCCAAGGGGGAGTGTTTGCAAGTGCTGTTGGGGAGGAGTTAAACTAATATAGCAGGGGGATGGGAACCAATGCAGGGAGACAGGGGGAAACAAAAAGGAGGCAAAAGCAAAAGACAGAAAGGAGATGAGGAAAAGTGGAAGGCAGAGAAACCCAAGGCAAAGAACAAAAAGGGCCACTGCACAGCAAAATTCTAAAAGGACAAAGTGTGTTAAAAAAAAACAGGCCTGAAGGCTTTGTGTCTTAATGCAAGGAGTATCCGCAATAAGGTGGATGAATTAACTGTGCAAATAGATGTTAACAAATATGATGTGATTGGGATTACGGAGACGTGGCTCCAGGATGATCAGGACTGGGAACTCAACATCCAGGGGTATTCAACATTCAGGAAGGATAGAATAAAAGGAAAAGGAGGTGGGGTAGCATTGCTGGTTAAAGAGGAGATTAATGCAATAGTTAGGAAAGACATTAGCTTGGATGATGTGGAATCTATATGGGTAGAGCTGCAGAACACCAAAGGGCAAAAAACGTTAGTGGGAGTTGTGTACAGACCTCCAAACAGTAGTAGTGATGTTGGGGAGGGCATCAAACAGGAAATTAGGGGTGCATGCAATAAAGGTGCAGCAGTTATAATGGGTGACTTGAATATGCACATAGATTGGGTTAGCCAAACTGGAAGCAATACGGTGGAGGAGGATTTCCTGGAGTGCATAAGGGATGGTTTTCGAGACCAATATGTCGAGGAACCAACTAGGGGGGAGGCCATCTTCGACTGGGTGTTGTGTAATGAGAGAGGATTAATTAGCAATCTCATTGTGCGAGGCCCCTTGGGGAAGAGTGACCATAATATAGTGGAATTCTGCATTAGGATGGAGAATGAAACAGTTAATTCAGAGACCATGGTCCAGAACTTAAAGAAGGGTAACTTTGAAGGTATGAGGCGTGAATTGGCTGGGATAGATTGGCGAATGATACTTAAGGGGTTGACTGTGGATGGGCAATGGCAGACATTTAGAGACTGCATGGATGAACTACAACAATTGTACATTCCTGTCTGGCGTAAAAATAAAAAAGGGAAGGTGGCTCAACCGTGGCTATCAAGGGAAATCAGGGATAGTATTAAAGCCAAGGAAGTGGCATACAAATTGGCCAGAAATAGCAGCGAACCCGGGGACTGGGAGAAATTTAGAACTCAGCAGAGGAGGACATAGGGTTTGATTAGGGCAGGGAAAATGGAGTACGAGAAGAAGCTTGCAGGGAACATTAAGGCGGATTGCAAAAGTTTCTATAGATATGTAAAGAGAAAAAGGTTAGTAAAGACAAACGTAGGTCCCCTGCAATCAGAATCAGGGGAAGTCATAACGGGGAACAAAGAAATGGCAGACCAATTGAACAAGTACTTTGGTTCGGTATTCACTAAGGAGGACACAAACAATCTTCCGGATATAAAAGGGGTCAGAGGGTCTAGTAAGGAGGAGGAACTGAGGGAAATCCTTATTAGTCGGGAAATTGTGTTGGGGAAATTGATGGGATTGAAGGTCGATAAATCCACAGGGCCTGATGGACTGCATCCCAGAGTACTTAAGGAGGTGGCCTTGGAAATAGCGGATGCATTGACAGTCATTTTCCAACATTCCATTGACTCTGGATCAATTCCTATCGAGTGGAGGGTAGCCAATGTAACCCCACTTTTTAAAAAAGGAGGGAGAGAGAAAACAGGGAATCATAGACCGGTCAGCCTGACCTCAGTAGTGGGTAAAATGATGGAATCAATTATTAAGGATGTCATAGCAGCGCATTTGGAAAGCGATGGCATGATAGGTCCAAGTCAGCATGGATTTGTGAAAGGAAAATCATGCTTGACAAATCTTCTGAAATTTTTTGAGGATGTTTCCAGTAAAGTGGACAAGGGAGAAACAGTTGATGTGGTATATTTGGACTTTCAAAAGGCTTTCGACAAGGTCCGACACAAGAGATTAATGTGCAAAGTTAAAGCACATGGGATTGGGGGTAGTGTGCTGACGTGGATTGAGAACTGGTTGTCAGACAGGAAGCAAAGAGTAGGAGTAAATGGGTACTTTTCAGAATGGCAGGCAGTGACTAGTGGGGTACCGCAAGGTTCTGTGCTGGGGCCCCAGCTGTTTACATTGTACATTAATGATTTAGACGAGGGGATTAAATGTAGTATCTCCAAATTTGCGGATGACACTAAGTTAGGTGGCAGTGTGAGCTGCGAGGAGGATGCTATGAGGCTGCAGAGTGACTTGGATAGGTTAGGTGAGTGGGCAAATGCATGGCAGATGAAGTATAATGTGGATAAATGTGAGGTTGTCCACTTTGGTGGTAAAAACAGAGAGACAGACTATTATCTGAATGGTGACAGATTAGGAAAAGGGGAGGTGCAACAAGACCTGGGTTTCATGGTACATCAGTCATTGAAGGTTGGCATGCAGGTACAGCAGGCAGTTAAGAAATCAAATGGCATGTTGGCCTTCATAGCGAGGGGATTTGAGTACAGGGGCAGGGAGGTGTTACTACAGTTGTACAGGGTCTTGGTGAGGCCACACATGGAGTATTGTTTGCAGTTTTGGTCTCCTAACTTGAGGAAGGACATTCTTGCTATTGAGGGAGTGCAGCGAAGATTCACCAGACTGATTCCCGGGATGGTCGGACTGACCTATCAAGAAAGACTGGATCAACTGGGCTTGTATTCACTGGAGTTCAGAAGAATGAGAGGGGACCTCATAGAAACGTTTAAAATTCTGACGGGTTTAGACAGGTTAGATGCAGGAAGAATGTTCCCAATGTTGGGGAAGTCCAGAACCAGGGGTCACAGTCTTAGGATAAGGGGTAAGCCATTTAGGACCGAGATGAGGAGAAACTTCTTCACCCAGAGAGTGGTGAACCTGTGGAATTCTCTACTACAGAAAGTAGTTGAGGCCAATTCACTAAATATATTCAAAAGGGAGTTCGATGAAGTCCTTACTACTAGGGGGATCAAGGGGTATGGCGAGAAAGCAGGAATGGGGTACTGAAGTTGCATGTTCAGCCATGAACTCATTGAATGGCGGTGCAGGCTCGAAGGGCTGAATGGCCTACTCCTGCACCTATTTTCTATGTTTCTCTTCCATGCTGTAAATTTCTATTCTATTCTATTCTATTCTATTCTATATGCCACCATAACGGCACATCTCTGTTAAAATCCACAATCAGACACAAGACGCCAATGCAAAACAGTCAAAGTAAAATGTTATTGATGACACCAACATAGTCGGCTCAAACACCACAGCCAAACCTCTCTCCAACAAGTAACAAAACAAAACACAACGTCCTGTTGAAAGAGCATCAAACACACAATGAAGTTAAACAATGTATGGACAAAGGTCCTTTCCATTAGTCATCTCACAACAGCATCCATGTGGCATATTAGTCTCACACACTCACAACAATAGGCTGCGTCAAACAATGCAATGACATATTTAAAGCCATTATTTAGACGATGAATACACCTGGTGGGCAAAGTCCTCACTCAGATTTCCAGTTACATTTGCCTCCCCTTACCTTTACTCCCCTCCCACGCCTCGTGCTCCTTCTCAATGTCACCTCAGTGCCTACAGCAAGGCTGCTTCAGGGCTATTGTGTGTGTGGGGCAGACAGTACAGATGGCCTAGCAGGACGCTCTGGGTCTGGAAGGCCCGACTGCAGACGGCACTGCTTCAGCATCGGTGGCAACAGTCTGGGCATGGCTCGGGTGTGGACGCGGCAGGTACAAAGGCGGAGTGGCAGTGGTGGGAGCTGGAATGCTGTCATCTTGAGGAAAGAGAGCACCTTTCATTTCCAGCGGCCCACTGCCACTCACCCGGGGCGGAGCGACAGCATCCAGAGCAGGATGTGTGAGCACAAATTGCTGAACTGCTTCAGCACCGTCACTTCCCCGACAGACTGTGGGGAACACAGAGATGATGGCAGCAGTCTGTGTGTGCATGGCATCACTCTGTGACTGACTCAGGGCACACTGAACCTGAAACGCAGCAGTCTGCGAGTTCATGTCAGCAATCACTGACAGCGTCACATCACGAAGTCCTTGTGAGGCTTGGGCCTGTGATGTGATAGCTGCTGCCACGTCAACCATGGCATGTGCCATCCCCACTGGGACTCCACTATTGCTCGTTGGGCCCATCTTCCTCTGTAAGCGGGCAAGGTTGGGCTCATTGGTCTCCTGACAGATGTGGGCAATGCTTGAGGCAGCCTCCCCCACACTCACAGCAAGTGTGTCCATGCTCTGCGGGATCTTCTTATGAGCTCGTGCTGCATTTGTCTGGTCTCCCTGGACAAAGCCTCCAAGTCCAAGTCCACATCTGACTTTCTCTCAGCAGGACTCCTGGTCATACTCACCCTCCATGGTGCTGGCCTCCGAGTTTCCCCTCGCACTCTGCGTTGCTGTAGGCCACTGGGGCCAGGAGTCTCAGATTCCTCAAACCCCATGAATTCAGGCTCCTCCACTGATGTGGTGTCCCCACTCGGTGGGACTGATGGAGTGTCCCGCTCAGTGACCAAACTGTCGTCCCCTCCCTCGTCATCTCCCCCATCGGCCAATGCAGCAGCATCAGGGGCAGGCTGCCGCGCTTCTGGCACAAAGCAACAGACGTGTGGTTATCAGCAGGGGAGAGGGCAAGGAGATAGAGGAAAGTGGCATTGGACATTTATATCTAGAGGGGATAGGCCAAGTAATATCAGGGGTCACGGAACTCGCATGTCGCAAACGCCATTCACATACCGTCACTACCCAGAGGGGGCTCTGCCTCGTCACCGGCCATCGGGTGCCCAGGAGAGCCGACACTCACTCCTCGACCTCAGTGAGGTCCTGCAGATCAGGCTCACCACCTCTATTGCACTGCTGCTCCCGACGATTATGTGCCAATTTCTCCTGCAATAAGAAAAAGAAGGTGTGAGTGAGTCTGCAGCTCATCGTGTGCCACATATGCCTGCTATAGCAGAATAGCTCCGACTGTCTGGAAGTGTAATGATGTCCATAATAATCTGCGTAGTTGCACACAGAGCATGCGGGAAGGATGAGTTGAGGTGAGAGCCATCTAGGATTGCAGTTCAGGCTGACATTTTGCAAATGCATATCACGTCAAAGAGTATTACGAGGAGGGGTGAGACTGATGAAGGAACAAGAAGCTGCGCGACACTTGCATGCACAGGGCATGGCTGGTGAACTGAGCCTCCACTTTTCAGGTGGCTTGACCAACCCACACCATGGGCTGGGACACATCGAGAAGGGGCAGGTACTGCAAAGGCTTACATTGTGTGAAACATTGAGTTTGAAATCATGACATTGGTGCATTAATATAAAGAGTACTCACCCTGATGCCTCTCGTGCGGTCATTAAACGTCTTGCGACATTGTATCGCAGTTTGCAGCACTGTGTCTCTAGCTGAGACATTCTGTGCCGCATCCCTCCAAGGCTTTCATTAAACTCGTAGGATGGGCCTCCTTCCTACGGAAAGCTGCAACACATGCCACCTCCTTTCAACAGCCTCTATCAATGCCTCAGCGGCAGTGGCTGAGAAACAGCGTGCACGATGATGACCTTTCAGAAACTCCTTTTTCCCGCGCTACTTAAAGTGCACAGTTGGAAATGCGCATGCGCATACTAACAGTGCCGCAACTTTAAGATTCGACTGGATCTGGGATCTATCGGGGCAGGGGGGCCTCAGAGCATGCGTATTTCGCTTCGCATTTTATAGCTGAGGTTATCGGTTGCAGCGCCCAAGAACAGGTGTGGAATGCCTTATTTAGCGCCCACTTTCCCTCTTACTGACTTTCAAAAAGATTTCCCAGTCGGAAGCGCAAACATTTAGAGGGTGCTCTACTTACCGCCCCACCAGGAATAACGCCGCAAAATGGCCAGAACTGAATTTCCAGCCTCACTTTTATAGCATTTCACTGTTGTTCTTTTTACGTGATTCATGTTTGGACCCCATTTCTGTATTTCAGGTCCTGTAATTAAGCACAAGTTTTTGTCTGCTGGAATCTACAATGTCACAGTAAATGCACGGAATAAAGTGGGAATGGTCTCGACTTATGTCACTGTAGCTGTACTCTACAGAATGCAGCGTATGAAATACCTCTATTGTCTCATTTACATGTGTTGAATAGCACATTTTTTTTAGTCGTGCAAATAATAGGCGGGGCGGGGAAGGTGCGGGCGCGGGAATGGGACTGATTGGTGCACCAGGTTAGAACACTGCTTTTTGCATCTGGAACGTGGGTTTAATTGCAGCCCAAGTTGACAGGATAAATGTCTCCTTATCTTGCTGATTGTAAGGATCCTGTGCAAAATGGGTTTGGGCACTTTAAACATAGTCTGTACCCACACACAAAACTGCCCAGAATTTGACAATATATTGGTAATCTCGCTTGGAGAAACCACAAAAATAGCTGGTCTAGGAAATCACAACATTACCGTAGGGGATTCATTTCTGAGATTCGATCGAATCCACAATGTTGGGATAAAGAAGAGAGAACTTCATTCTCCAAGGGACTGCCTAATACTCCTATAGGATTGTTCAAAATGGAAAACTCTTATATATTCCAGTATTAACATTTCTCATCTTGATGAAGACAAACTTCAACATTTAAAAATGTTACAGTAGAAAAATTCCGGGGTAAAAATTCACCTCCGCCCGAAACCACCTGTTTTTAAGTTTTTTTTCCGCCGCGGAGGTGCCGTCGATATTCGGCACTTGGATGTTTTTTCCTGCTCGGGGCGGATATCATGGTGGCTGAGGGACGTATGCCGTGGTGGCTGAGGGGTAGATATCGTGGTGGCTGAGGGACAGATGCCGTGGTGGCTGAGGGACAGATGCCGTGGTGGCTGAGGGGCGAATGTCGCGGTGGCTGAGGGGTAGATATCGTGGTGGCCGAGGGATGGATGCCGTGGTGGCTGAGGGGCGAATGTCGTGGTGGCTGAGGGGCGGATATCGTGGTGGCTGAGGGGTAGATATCGTGGTGGCTGAGGGGTAGATATCGTGGTGGCTGAGGGGCGGATGCCGTGGTGGCTGAGGGGCGGATGCCGTGGTGGCTGAGGGGCGGATGCCGTGGTGGCTGAGGGGCGGATGTCGTGGTGGCTGAGGGGTAGATATCGTGGTGGCTGAGGGGTAGATATCGTGGTGGCTGAGGGGTAGATATCGTGGTGGCTGAGGGGCGGATGCCGTGGTGGCTGAGGGGCGGATATCGTGGTGGCTGAGGGGTAGATATCGTGGTGGCTGAGGGGTAGATATCGTGGTGGCTGAGGGGTAGATATCGTGGTGGCTGAGGGGTAGATATCGTGGTGGCTGAGGGGTAGATATCGTGGTGGCTGAGGGGTAGATATCGCGGTGGCTGAGGGGTAGATATCGTGGTGGCTGAGGGGCGGATGCCGTGGTGGCTGAGGGGCGGATGCCGTGGTGGCTGAGGGACGGATGTCGTGGTGACTGAGGTGTAGATATCGTGGTGGCTGAGGGACGGATGCCGTGGTGGCTGAGGGGCGTATGCCGTGGTGGCTGAGGGGCGAATGTCGTGGTGGCTGAGGGGCGGATGCCGTGGTGGCTGAGGGACGGATATCGTGGTGGCTGAGGGGCGGATGCCGTGGTGGCTGAGGGGCGGATGCCGTGGTGGCTGAGGGACGGATGTCGTGGTGACTGAGGGGTAGATATCGTGGTGGCTGAGGGGCGTATGCCGTGGTGGCTGAGGGGCGGATGCCGTGGTGGCTGAGGGGCGGATGCCGTGGTGGCTGAGGGGCGAATGTCGTGGTGGCTGAGGGGCGGAAGTGCCCTTGCAGCGGGTCACCCATCAGCGCCGCGATAATTACGTCAGCATGACGCATCACAATGTCTCTCCCCCTCAGTTAAAGGGGATAGCCGCTGCGAGCTCTGCATATTGTTAAGTTAGTTTCGCTGGGCCATCAGGGAGGGTTTCGGCCAGGCCAGCGGCCTGGCACCCAAGACGGGGTGCCAGGCTGCCTGTTGGTGACCAGGCCGAGCCCGGGGGCATAATTGTTGGATGGCCTGGCAGTCAGCCGATAATTAAAAATTAAATTGCATCGCTGGCAGCGTCACCTCCCCTTTAAGATTTTCATCAGCAGATGAGCTGAGGCAGAGGTGGAGACAGACGATGTTACAGTAATGGAAGTAGGGGGTCTTAGTGATGGAGAGGATATTATGGGTTCGAAGCTCAGCACAGCGTCTAATAGGACGCCAAGGTTGCGAATAGAATGGGCTCTTTCATTGTTTTGGACCACACATGAAGACGGGCCATTATGGCATGGTACCTGAGCTGTACCTCAGTAAAATTAACTAAATAAACTAAACATTGAACATTAAAGACAAGATGCTGTTAATTTTTTGATTTGAATTCGTCAATTGTCTGTGTTAATGTCAATATAGAAACTATAAGCTATTTTCTCTGGGTTCTATTGTATAGTTAATAATAGATCGTTATTATTATTAGATTATAGATTTAATTAAATCTTTAAATTAACCAACTATATGTTGTTTTACAGCCGTTTCTATCACTACAAACAAGACTATATATGCTACCTATTCTGACATCGTATTCACAGCAATAACTACAGAGGATGACCCACTGCAGTTTGTCTGGTATTTTGGAGACAAGCTTCCAATGAAAACTACATCACGAAGTATAACCACAAGTTATTCAACTCCAGGGAGGTACAGATAAGCTACTACTTTTGGGGTCAAGTTTCGGGCCGCGCCTAGAACGGCGCAGCCCCGCGACCCACGCCTGATTTCCGCGCTCAAAACCACGCCGATAACTTACCTTGGTCTTCTCCACTCCCTCAGGTCAATCCGGGCCCTCGGCGCGGCGCAGCACGAGCTGTGGGGGGCGGAGCCAGGTCCCTGCGCTGAAAACAATGCCGGGACCTAGCGCGCATGTGCAGTAGCTCCAGGCGCCCAAAACTATGTTGGGAGGGGCTCGAAGCACACCGCCACTAGCCCTGGCCAAATGGGCTCACTGGAGCGGCGAAAATCGGACTGGACCTCCCTCCTCCAGCTCCTGCTCTGGCTGTGGCTCAAGTTCCCCTCGTTCAGCTCACACTTCCTCTGGCTCTCTCACGCTCCCCACCCACCCCCCCCCCCCACCCCGAGCTCCTGCTCCACTGCCATCTGCCCCACCCCGAACTCCCGCTCAGCTGCCATCCGCTCCCCCCCCTCCCCCCGAGCTCCCACTCCGCTCCGGCTCCCCCCCTTCAGGTCCGGTCAGCTCTCTCTTCCTTCGGCGGGGCCCACCCGCCCGGCATCTTGCTGGGGGCGGGCCCCGCCCAAAGTTTTCGGCCCGGCTTCTTCTCGTCGGCTCGGCCCGTTCAGCCTCCCCCCTCTCCATCTCCCTCTCCCTCTCTCTCTCCCCCTCCCTCCCTCCCTCTTTTGTTTGATTTATTGGTTGGTTAATTGATTTATCATTTATTATTGATGATGGCTCTTTATTTGTAAAAATGATGTGTTTCATGTTTGTAAACTTCCCTCCCCCCCGCTCCATCTCTCTTCCTTACGCCTGATTTTCTAAGTGTAGGCAAGGTTTTTCTGAGCGTACAAAAATCTACACTTACTCCATCTAAGTTAATTTGGAGTAAGTTTTCACTGCCTAAACTTTCAAAACAGGTGTAAGTGGCCGGACATGCCCCCTTTTGAAAAAAAAATCTGTTCCAAAATGAAACTGTTCTGACTAGAACTGGAGCAAACTAAATTCCGAGAATTGCAATTTCTAAGATACTCCATTCTTAAACAGTTGCTCCAAAAAAATAGGAGCAACTCAGTCCGAAACTTGACCCCTATGTAACTATAATGTAAAAGCACAAGTTGTGTTCAGAGAATGAACCATGGGTCTGAAATTCTGACGGGCCTGCTATGCCAGCAGAAGTTTGATGGAGGGCACTGGAAGTCCACCCTGAATTCTGAGAATGGGATTGTTTCCAGAGTCAGAACAGGCAGCCCCCACCTGTAAGGGCACCTCAGTGGCAACTGTCCCAATTGGTTGGAGGTGAGCAGTCTGGCCCATAACTGCTTCACTAGGAGTTCCACGAGGCCTGGCCAAAAATTTAAAGAAGGTCAACAAATCTTCAACTCCTGAAGGAGGCTTTAGGTATTTATTTGATCCCCTCTGGTACTGATTACCATATTCTGAACAAGGTCGAGGCTCTCCATGGAGCTCTCAGCTGGTAAGAGTTCCATTGATTCCTTATAAATACATATAAGGTGGGATTCCAGGGTAACTTGGGAACTTCCCCAGACACGCTCCCTTCACATGAGGTGGGGGCCATGAGGAAAACTCGCTGCCCTCCCACTGGAATTTAAGACTGGCCTTGGAATGGAGCAGAATCCGAGCGGGATCAGCCACAAATTCCTGTCTCTACCTGTTGAACCGCCACCCTCTCTCTGGCATTGGGCCCGATTAGAATTTTGGGCCTCAGGTGTTTATAAATTCAGGAGTTTTGTTCCAATGCTGTCAGTTCTGATCTGCAGTAAATCTGCCTCAAAATTAAACACACATCTGTCACATCATGCCTTTCGAGATTTTCATCAACGATATCGCACTGAAAGGAATCTCACACTTTTGGGGCAAATTTAATAATTGGCTGATATAAATATCTGATTGACGAAATGCGAACAAATAAAAAGCAATTCAATTCAGTTGGTAATGAGGTACAAGTAAGTTGCAGAAAACTGAGCAGTCATTTTTTTTACCATAACTACCAATCTTGAATCATAAAAAACTGACCAATTGTACTCGAATACATTTTTGAAGCTGGTTTGAACAATCATTTCAGACAGCTACAAATTTACCAATATAATGACTGTTTAAAAATAAGGGCCCGAAGTTTCTGTGAGTTTGCGCTGTTTTTGTTCAGTGCAATTCGCAAAAAATTGGCCAAGCCAGCGCAAAAGAATTTCAAGTGCAAATTACATCCAGCGCAAATCGAGTTGTGCAGCAGTTTATAAAATATTGCGCTAGAAGCAGACTCCGGCAAAAAATTTGCCACAACCCCAAGGTGAATTAATCACCATTGGGAGTTTCCGCTAATTGCGCTTATCTGCGGCCTTCGAGAAGGCTCTTAAAATTAAGCTGGATTTTTTAGGCGCGATGACACTAATAGGCATGTTTTAAAAGCTTCCAAATATATATTTTTTAATTTACTTAGAAACTGACTGTAGTACCCCAGTATAACTAGCAAATAGTTTTTAAAGTCATTTTTAGTTGTTTAAAATCAGGTTACTCACAGGTGATGGACCAGACATTGATTTTAAAATGCTTATTTTTGTGATAAACCCATTTTCAGCTGTATTTATAAAACTGCACCAGGTTACCACTTAAATATATCAAGGAATATTTTGTAAAGCAAACATTTTTTTTGAAGAAAATTACATTCTAAGATACTGTGCCAGATTGCGATGGTTCATGACAAATTTTACATTTGGTGCTGTGCAAATGGGTTTGACCAGAAACCTGAGAAAATAAATGCTTCTCAAAATTAGCGCAATTTTGGCCACAATTTGTGCCCAGATTGCCGATTGCGCCTGAAATGGAAACTGCAGGACAAGATTCCTGTAAACAAAATAAAATATTCAGAATAAAATAGTCACTTAGTAGTAACAGTTTCAGGCAGGAGAAGATCTCCAGTCCATCGAACCATCCACAGTATTCCCTTGGTGCATTTCCAATTACCCTGAATGCTGACAAGAACCTGTCTAGTTCCTTCTTGAAATTCATTAAGGTTTCTGTTCCACATATTTATCACTCTTTTAATAAAAAAAAGTTGCTCCTGCATATCCTATTTTCTTTTGGTACATAGAATTGCATGGAATATACAGCACAGAAACAGATCATTCCGCTCAAATTGTCTGTGCTGGTGTTTATATTCCACATGAGTGGAATATAAACACCATTCCATCTATCTCATCTCAGCCATTCAGCATATCTTTCTATTCCTTTTTCTCTCATATATTTGTCTAGTTTCCTTTTGAAAGCATCTAAACTATTTGCTTCAACCACTTCCTGTGGTAATGAGTTCCATATCCTAAACACTCTTTGAGTAAATACATTTGTCCTATTTCCCGATTAGATTTATTAGTAACTATTTATGGACCCTAATTTTGGATTCTCCCACAAGTACAAACATTCTCTCCGCATCTATCCTGTCCAGCCCATTCATAATTGTCAAGACCTCTGTCAGGTCACCTTTAAGTCTTCTCTTTTCTAAATCAAAACTTTGTTCAATCTTTCCTGTTTGCTGTAAGCTCTCAGTTCTGTTACCATCCTTGCAAATCTTTTTTTGCACTTTTTGTGTCACTGCTTCTCTGTCCCTTTTTTAGTATGGAGCCCAGAATGGTGCATAGTCCTCTAAATGCTGCTTGACCACGGTCACAGAATCATAGGGCCCAAGTTTCGGCCTCAGTTGCTCCTGATTTTTTGGAGCAACTGGTGTAGAACGGAGTATCTTCGAATTTCAAATTCTCAGCATTTAGTTTTCTCCAGTTCTAGTCAGTTAGAACAGTTTCACTTTGGAACAGAATTTTTTTTTCAAAAGGGGGCGTGTCCGGCCACTTACGCCTGTTTTCAAAGTTTCGGCAGTGAAAACTTACTCCAAACTAACTTAGAATGGAGTAAGTGAAGATTTTTGTACGTTCGAAAAATCCTTGTCTACACTTTAGAAAATCAGCCGTAGGTTACAAATTAGGCATAGGGAATGGTGGGGGGGTTTAAAGGGAAGTTTACAAACATTAAACACTTCAGTTTTACAAATAAAGAGCCATCATCAATAATAAATGATAAACACATCAATAAATCAACCAATAAATCAATCAAAAAAAATTAATAAAAAATTAAAAAAAATTAAAAATCAATAAATAAAACATTTTCTACTTACCGACTGCAGCACCGGGAGTCCTCCAACAGCGTGCTGGGACGGTCCCCCCAGTGTGTCTCTGTCAGTGTCTCTATCTCTCTGTCTGTCTGTCTATGTGTGTCTCTCACTCTCTGTCTGTCAGTGTCTGTGTTTCTGACAGCGAGGGGAGAGGGAGAAGGGGCGGGGGGAGGGGGAGAAGGGGGGAGAGGGGAAGAAGGGTGGGGAGAAGGGGGGGAGGGGGAGAAGGGAGGTGGGGGGGGAGGGGGAGAGGGAGAGGGGTGGAGGTGGAGAGGGGGGAACGGGGAGAAGGGGGGAAGGGGGGAGAAGGGGGAGGGGGAGAGGGGAGAAGGAGAGAGGATGTAGGGAGGGAGGGAAGGAGAGAGGATGTAGGGAGGGAGGGAAGGAGAGAGGAGGGAGGGAAGGAGAGAGGAGGGAGGGAGAGAGGGAAGGAGAGGAGAGGGAAGGAGAGAGGAGGGAGGGAGAGAGGGAAGGAGAGAGGAGGGAAGGCGAGAGGAGGGAGGGAGAGAGGAGGGAGGGAGAGAGGGAAGGAGAGAAGAGGGAGGGAGAGATGGAAGGAGAGAGGAGGGAGGGAGAGAGGGAAGGAGAGAGGAGGGAGGGAAGGAGAGAGGTGGGAGGGAGGGAAGGAGGGAGGGAGGGAGGGAAGGAAAGGGGGGAGGGAGGGAGGGAAGGAGAGAGGGAGGGAAGGAGAGGGGGGGGGCGTGGGGGAGGGAGAGAAGGAGGCTGAACGGCCGGGCCCAGGACCTCGGGCTAGATTTACAGGTAGGTGGCATCAGGTCTCGGACGGAGTCGTGGAGGTCCGGGGGGGGTGGGGGGGGGGCGGGCGTTAGAGAGAGTCGCGGTGGTCCTGGGGGGGGTGGTGGGGGAAGAGAGAGTCGCGGAGGTCCGCGGGGGTGGGGGAGGTGGGAGAGAGTCGCGGAGGTCCGGGGGGGTGGGGGGAGGGGGGGAAGAAGAGAGTCGCGGAGGTCCGTGGGGGAGAGAGTCACGGAAGTCCGGGGGGGGTGGGGGATAGAGAGTCGCAGAGGTTCGGGGGGGGGGGAGAGAGAGTTGCGGAGGTCGGGTCCCCGGGGGGATGGGGGTGGGGAGCAGGTGTCGGGTCCGGGGGCGGGAAGCGGGAGTCAGGTCGGGTCGGGAGGAAGCAGGAGCTGGGCGTGGGAGGAGCCTTATTCATGCAGCCCCAGTGAGGCCATTCGGCTCGGGCTAGGGGCTGCGTGCTTCGGGCCCCTCCCACACAGTTTTGGGTGCCTGGAGCTACTGCACATGCACGCCCACTGTAGCACGCATGTGCAGCGGTCCTGGCACTGTTTTCAGCGCAGGGACCTGGCTCAGCCCCCAACAGCTCGTGCTGCGCTGCGCCCGGCTACAGAAGACCTGCAGGGAGCCGGAGAATAGGGAAGTTTTCTTTAGGCGCACTTTCTGGCGCGAAAAACGGGCGTCCAGGTCCGGGCTGCACCGTTTTAGGTGCGTCCCGAAACTTGGGCCCATTGAAACTTATAGCACAGAAGGAGGCCATTCGGCCCGCCGTGCCTCTGCTGGCTCTTTGAAAGAGCAGTCGTGCTTAGTTCCAATCCCAACCAATTGTCCATAAGTTCCTCATCCTCAAGTACCTGTCCAACTCCCTTTTCAAATTATTGATGGAATCAGCTTCCACTACCTTTTCAGGTGGAGCATTCCAGAGCCCAACAACTCTGAGTGCAAATACTTCTCCTCGTCTCTCCTTTAGATCTCTTTCCAATGATTTTGAATTAATGACCTCGAGTTGTTGACCTTGTCAGGGGGAATACTTTTTCCTTATTTCCTCTATTAAAGCCTCTCATTCTATTAGGTCACTGTTGTGTATGGGGAAAGAGTCAGACTGAACACTGAGCTCAAAGTAAAGTGTGACCTTAGTCTTTTATTGCAGGTCTTCAGAGTGCCTCTCCAACCTGTGAAGCCTTCTTAAATACCTGTGCTCCCAAGGGATTATGGGATTCCCTGGGACTCCGGGGAATGAGCCCTCTGATGGCTGTACAGAGTAAATACAAGTCCATATATATAACAGTCACCTCTTTACCTTCTCTGTTCCAAGGAGAAGAGTCCTAACTTTTCAACCTCTCCTCATAACTGAAGTCTCTCATCCCTAGTAACATCCTGGTAAACCTTCTCTGTACCCTTTCTAATGCCTTTACATATTTTCTGAAATGTGGTGCCCAGAATTGTCCACAATACTCCGTCTCAAGCCTAAACAGTAATTTATAAAGTTCTAGCATGATCTCTTTGCTTTTATATTCTATTCCTCTATTTATAATCCCAAGTAACCCGTATACTTTTTTAACCACCTTATCAACTTGCACTGCCACCTTTAAGGATTTGTGTATATGGACACCAAGGTCTCTCTGCTCATCTGCACTTTTCAAAAACGTGCCATTTATAGTATACTGACTTTCCATATTAGTCCTCCCAAAGTGCAGCGCTTCACACTCCACAGTGAACTCCACCTGCCATGCTTCTGCCCATTTCAACATCCTGTCTAAGTTATCCTGAAGCCGATAACTATCCTCATCATAATCTACTACTTTGCTAAGTTTTGTATCATCTGCTAACTTTATAATGCTACTCCCTACACCTGAGTGTAGGTCATTTATAAAAATTGAAAAGACTAATGGACCTAAAACTGATACTTGGGGAACACCACTGCAAACTACATCCCATTCTGAAAAACATCCATTGATCACCACCCTTAGCTTCCTGTCACTGAGCCAACTTTGTATCCATACCACCACTTTCCCTTAAGACCAAGGGCTTCTATCTTCTGAACAAGCCTCCTTGATAGCACTTTGCCAAATGCCTTCCGAGAGTTTATATATACAACATCCACTGCATTACCTTGATCAACCTTCTCTGTTACCTCATTAAAAAATTCAATCAAGTTAGTCAGACATGATTTACCTTTAACAAATCCATGTTGGCGCGCCTTAATTCACCCATGCCATTCCAAATAGAAATTTATTTGGTCCCTGATAATGGTTTCCAATAACTTCCTTTCAAGGCGGACTGGCCTGTAGTATTATGATTTATCCTTCTCTCCTTTCTTGAATAGTGCTATAACATTACAACCCTTCAGCCCTCTGGCACTGCTCCTGTATCCAGTGAGGATTGAAAGGTTGTGACCAGTATATCTGCTCTCTCTACCTTTGCTTCTTTCAGCAACCTAGGATGCATTCCATCTGGATCAGGTGACTAGCCCACTTTCAGTAATAATCTTTTTGGTACATCTTCTCTAGCTACGATTCATCATTATCATCATCATCATCATCCTGTCCATAACTTCCCTCTGCTTTTTTAGTTTAACCTTCACGTCATCCGCTTTCTTTGTGAAGACAGGTGCAAAGTACTCATTTAATACTTTTGCCATGTCCTCTGCTTTTGCATCAAAATTTCCCAACATTTTCCCTAGCAATAAAAACAGAAAATTCTGGAAATACTCAGCAGGTCAGGCAGAATCTGTGAAGAGAGAAACAGAATTCAGGGCCGAAATTGCCCACCTCCTTAAGGTCCATTACTGATTCGCACATGTTGCCACCCCTTCAGGTAGGCGCTGACCCCTTACTTCCCGGCGGGGATCCCTTTCTGCCCCGCGAGGGAAATTGCCCCATAGGAGCAGAGCAGCCACCAGTCGGTGCCCCTAGCATCTTTTCCCGGCAGGAAGCTGCCAGTGGCTGGGCGGCGTATCTGCCCTTAAAGGGGAGGACGCACCGCCACGGCCACCATTTTATTTTAATTGTCGGACGACTCGGAAGTCGGCCTGACAATGGCGGCTACAGGTAGTCCGGCACCCCTTCTTGGGTGCCAGACTGTTGGCCTGGCCGAAGCCCTCCCTAGTGGCTCAGTGGGCACCACTAAAGCGGCTGCAGAGCTCGCAGAGGCCCTCCTGTTTAACTGAAGGGGAGGGACGTTGATATGCGTCAGTGCGATGCGACACATCCGCGTTGCGCTGACAACACCGCCTGCCTTCCACCCCACCCCCCGCCCCGCAGCTGCCCGAAACACCACCCCGACCAAAACTCAAAACAAAAAGAGGGCAACATCCCACTATTCTCCTCCCCAAGGATTGGGGTGGAGAATAATCATTTAATTTCAAAAGGTGCGTCCCGTTTGGGGCGAAGGGCAATTTCGTCCCCTAAATGTTTCAGGTCAATGACCCTTCCTCAGAACTGGAAAAGGTTAGAGATGTAACAGATTTTTAAGCAAGTGTAGCGGCAGCGAAAGGGGGGAGGGGAGGAAAGAACAAAAGGGAAGGGGTATGATAGGGTGGAACACAGAAAAGATTAAAAGACAAAAGGGATGATGGTGCAAGGCAAAAGGAGATAGTAATGGGACAAGTTAAGAAACAAAAGATGATTCTAGATAAGGCATAAGTGGCAGTGGCAGAATCATCAACAGCTGCCATGTGAGCGAAAAAAAACTAGGGGCAGAGATTATGGTCAGAAATTGTTGAACTCAATGTTGAGTCCAGAAGGCTGTAAAGTGCCTAATCGAAAGATGAGGTGCTGCTCCTCACTTATGTTGGACTTTGTTGGAACCCAGTATAAGAGGCCGAGGACAGAGACCAGAATGGGAGTGGAGTGGAGAATTAAAGTGACAGGTGACTGGAAGCTCGGGGTCACGCTTATGGACTGAATGGAGATGTTCCGCAAAGTGGTCACCCAATCTGCGTTTGGTCTCCCCAGTGTAGAGGAGACCGCATAGTGAGCAGTGAATACAGTATACTGAATTGCAAGAAATACAAGTAAATCACTGTTTCACCTGGGAGGAGTGTTTCCCTAGCAAACTGCTGACATATGTTTCAAAAATGTTTTGGGTTTCAATGTAATGTTTCCTACTAATCTTTGCCTGCTGTATTAACCTTTTCAATTCGCTCCTGTACTTTGCATAATCTTCTTGGTTATTAACTGAATCTTGCTCCTGACATTTGTCATAAGCCTCCTTTTTCTATTTTATTTTAACTTTTACTTCCTTTGTCATCCAGGGCACATTAGCTTTGGATGCTCTATCTTTTCCCTTTTAAAGAAATATGCCTAGTTTGTAGCTGGACTATCTCTTCTCTGAATGCCCTCCATTGCTCTTTTACTGCATTACCATTTTCCATACCTCGGGCAGACATCGATAACGAGGTCCAACACCGCCTCCATTGTGCCAGCACAGCCTTCCGTCACCTGAGGAAGAGAGTGTTTGAAGACCAGGATCTCAAATCTGGCACCAAGCTTATGGTCTACAGGGCAGTAGTGATACCTGCCCTCCTATATGGCTCAGAGACGTGGACTATATACAGCAGACACCTCAAAGCGCTGGAGAAGTACCACCAGCTATACTTCCGCAAGATCCTGCAAATCCACTGGGAGGATAGCCGCACCAATGTCAGCGTCCTCGCCTAGGCCAACATCCCCAGCATCGAAACGCTGACCACACTCGACCAGCTCCGTTGGGCGGGCCACATCGTCCGCATGCCCGACACGAGCAAGTGCTTTACTTGGAATTCCTATACGGCAAGCGAGCCCCAGGTGGGCAGAAGAAACGCTTCAAGGACACCTCAAAGCCTCCTTGATAAAGTATAACATCCCCACCGGCACCTGGGAATCCCTGGCACAAGACCGGCCAAAGTGGAGGGAGGGCGCTGAGCACCTAGAGTCTCGTTGCTGAGAGCATGCAGAAAACAAGCGCAGACAGCGGAATTGGCGTGCGGCAAACCAGGCTCCCTACCCACCCTTTCCTTCAACCAGTGTCTGTCCCACCTGTTAGAGACTGTAATTCCCACATTGAACTGTACAGCCACCTGGGAACTTTCAGAGCGAAAGCAAGTGTTCCTCGATTTCAAGGTGCTGCCTATGATGATGATGATGACTGCTTTACCCTGGAATCACCTTTTCCAGGACGTCCGCAAGCTGGAGCTGGAGTCACATGACTCTGAGCAGCCAATCCAGGTGCAGTATTTTCTCATTCATAATAATGAGAACTCCGTAAGTAGGGGTTCCCATTATTATGATTGAGAAACACCTCCCCCAAACACCAAAACACAAATAAAAAATAGAAAAAATATTGAAGTTTAATTTAAATTAAAGTTATTAATGTCTTATAAAAAATTATTTTTCCGATTTTTTAAAAAGTTTTTTAAATTATTGTTCAAAATAAACTTACCTCAGTGGGCAGAGTTTTTAACGTTAAAATGTGTTTTTTAAATTTTATTTTACAATGTTTTTGTATGTTTTAAAACTTTTACGCCTGTAAAAGTAGGCAATGCGCTTGCTTTTTACCAGGCGCAAGACTTTTCAGGACATCCGCTGGGCAAGAGAAGGGTAAATACCGCAATCTTGCCAATGGGAATGTCCTGGCTGTGGCGATATGGAGGATCTGTCAAGCCAGAGCTTGACCGATCGGTAAAACCGGTTTTCAGTGCATGCGCATTGTGTGCTGAAAACCAGCTTTTGCGATGCCTTCCTGAGTCCGTACATACTCATCCGAAACACTTCATAGACCCTATGGTTGACGGTGTCAAAGGCCTTTGTAAGATCGAAAAAGGCCATGTATAAGGGCTGGCGCTGCTCCCTGCATTTTTCCTCCAGTTGTCGCGCTACAAAGTTCGAGCAGCGGGAGTCCGGGGCAGCATCGGAGAAGCCTATAAAAGAACCAACAGTTGGCAGAGGCGGGAGTTCGAGCAGCGGGAGTCCGGGGCAGCGTCAGAGAGGCTAGCTCATGCTGGTGCAGGGGCAGAAGGTAAACAAAGAAGTAGAAAGAAATCGAAAGGTGATGTCACAGCCAAGGGGGGAAAGTGATTGGCTGGTGATTGGTGAGTAGTTTTTCTTTTTCTTTTCCCTATCAGTAGGTAACCTTTATCATTGTTGTTGCCAAATTAAGTTAATCTAAGGGTTAAGTGATGGCAGGAGAGCTCGGACATGTGTCATGCTTCTCCTGTGCTATGTGGGAAGTCAGGAACACTTCCAGTGTCCCTGATGACTAGATATGCGGAAGTGTACTCTGCTGCAGCTCCTGACAGACCGCATTGTGGCACTGGAGCTGTGGGTGGATTCACTCTGGAGCATGTGCGATGCTGAGGATTCCGTGAATAGCACGTTTAGTGAGTTGGTCTTACTGCAGGTAAAGGTTACTCAGGCAGATAGGGAATGGATGACCAACAGGAAGAGCAGTGGAAGGAAGGTAGTGCAGAGGTCCCCTGTGGTAATCCCCCTCCAAAACAGATACACTGCTTTTGATATTGTTGGGGGGATGACTCATCAGGGCAGGGCAGCAGCAGCCAAGTGCATGGCACCGTGGGTGCCTCTGCTGCACAGAAGGGCAAGAAAATGAGTGGGAGCGCTATAGTGGTAGGGGATTCTACTGTAAGGGGAATAGATAGACGTTTCTGCGGCCGCAATCGAGACTCCAGGATGGTATGTTACCTCCCTGGTGCAAGGGACAAGGATATTTCGGAGCGGTTGCAGGACATTTTGAAGGGGGAGAGTGAACAGCCAGTTGTCGTGGTGCATATAGGTACCAACGATATAGATAAAAAATGGGATGAGGCCTTAAAAGCTGAATTTAGAGAGCTAGGAGTTAAATTAAAAGTAGGACCTCAAAGGTAGTAATCTCAGATTGTTACCAGTGCCACGTGCTAGTCAGAGTTAGAATCGCAGGATAGCTCAAGTGAATACGTGGCTTGAGGAATGGTGCAGAAGGGAGGGATTCAAATTCCTGTGACACTGGAACCAGTTCTGGGGAGGTGGGGCCAGTACAAACTGGACGGTCTGCACCTGAGCAGGACCGGAACCAATGTCCAAGGGGGAGTGTTTGCTGGTGCTGTTGGGGAGGGGTTAAATTAATATGGCATTGGGATGGGAACCTATGCAGGGAGACAGAGGGAAACAAAATGGAGACAGAAGCAAAAGACAGAAAGGAGATGAGTAAAAGTGGAGGGCAGAGAAATCCAAGGCAAAAAACAAAAAGGGCCACTGCACAGCAAAATTCTAAAAGGGCAAAGTGTGTTAAAAAGACAAGTCTGAAGGCTCTGTGCCTCAATGCGAGGAGTATTCGTAATAAAGTGGACGAATTAACTGCACAGGCAGCAATTAATGAATATGATATAATTGGCATCACGGAGACATGGCTCCAGTGTGACCAAGGCTGGGAACTCAAAATCGAGGGGTATTCAACATTCAGGAAGGATAGACAGAAAGGAATGATGTGGAATCTGTATGGGTGGAGCTGCGGAATACCAAAGGGCAGAAAACGCGAGTGGGAGTTGTGTACAGACCACCAAACAGTAGTAGTGAGGTTGGGGACAGCATCAAACAAGAAATTAGGGATGCATGCAATAAAGGTACAGCAGTCATCATGGGCGACTTTAATCTACATATAGATTGGGCTAACCAAACTGGTAGCAATATTGTGGAGGAGGATTTCCTGGAGTGTATAAGGGATGGTTTTCTGGACCAATATGTCGAGGAACCAACTAGAGGGCTGGCCATCCTAGACCGGGTGATGTGTAATGAGAAAGGACTAATTAGCAATCTTGTGTGAGGTCCCTTGGGGAAGAATGACCACAATATGGTAGAATTCTTTATTAAGATGGAGAGTGACACAGTTAATTCAGAGACTAGGGTCCTGAACTTAAGGAAAGGTAACTTCGATGGTATGAGATGTGAATTGGCTAGAATAGACTGTCGCGTGATACTTAATGGATTGGCGGTGGATAGACAATGGCAAACATTTAACGATCACATGGATGAACTTCAACAATTGTACATCCCTGTCTGGAGTAAAAATAAAACGGGGTTGGTGGCTCAACCGTGGCTAACAAGGGAAATTAAGGATAGTGTTAAATCCAAGGAAGAGGCATATAAATTGGCCAGAAAAAGCAGCAAACCTGAAGACTGGGAGAAATTTAGAATTCAGCAGAGGAGGACAAAGGGTTTAATTAGATGGGGGGAAATAGAATATGAGAGGAAGCTTGCCGGGAACATAAAAACCGACTGCAAAAGCTTCCACAGATATGTTTAGAGAAAAAGATTTGTGAAGACAAACGTAGGTC
The DNA here is from genome assembly GCF_044704955.1 of Pristiophorus japonicus. Classification (NCBI taxonomy): domain Eukaryota; kingdom Metazoa; phylum Chordata; class Chondrichthyes; family Pristiophoridae; genus Pristiophorus; species Pristiophorus japonicus. The sequence continues at coordinate 187,562,271 of NC_091981.1, forward strand.
CCTTGCAGTCAGATTCAGGTGAATTTATAATGGGAAACAAAGAAATGGTAGATCAGTTGAACAAATACTTTGGTTCTGTCTTCACGAAGGAAGACACAAATAACCTTCTGGTAGTACTAGGGGATCGAGGGTCTAGTGAGAAGGAGGAGCTGAAGGTTATCCTTATTAGGTGGGAAATTGTGTTAGGGAAATTGATGGGATTGAAGGCCGATAAATCCCCGTGGCCTGATAGTCTGCATCCCAGAATACTTATCAAGAGGGAATTAGATATGGCCCATTACGGCTAAAGGGATCAAGGGGTATGGAGAGAAATCAGGAAGTGAATGATCAGTCATGATCTTATTGAATGATGGTGCAGGCTCGAAGGGCCGAATGGCCTACACCTGCACCTATTTTCTATGTTTTTATGTCTGTTGTGCCCCGTAGGGGACGAAATCCACGCTGTGATTTCGGGACGTGCTCCTCGGCCACAGGGAGAATACAGTTGAGGAGATCTCGAACGACAACTTTCCCAGTGGCTGATCGCAGGGAGATTCCCCTGTAGTTGCTGTAGTCGGACATGTCCCCTTTTATAAAGATGGTCACGATCACTGCATCTCTGAGATCTCCCGGCATGTTCTCCTCCCTCCAAATGAGAGAGATGAGGTCATGTATCCACGCCAAAAGCGCCTCTCTGCCATATTTTAGCGCCTGGTGACAAGTTGGATCCAAAATTGGCTTGGAGGTAGGAAGCAAAGGGTAATGATTGATGGATGTTTTTGTGACTGGAAGCATGTTTCCAGTGGGGTTCCGCAGGGCTCAGCACTCCTGCTTTTTGTGGTATATATCAACGATTTAGATTTGAATATAGGGAGTATGATTAAGAAGTTTGCAGACGACACTAAAATTGGATGTGTGGTTGATAATGAAGAGGCAAGTCATGGGCTGCAGGAGGATAGCAATGTACTGGTCAGGTGGGCAGAGCAGTGGCAAATTCAGAGAAGTGTGAGGTGATGCACTTTGGGAGGGCTAAAAAGGAAAGGGTATACACATTAAGCGGTAGGCCTCTTAATAGTGTAGATGAACAAAGGGACCTTGGTGTGCTTGTCCACAGATCCCTGAAAGTAGCAGGCCAGGTGGTTAAGAAGGCACACGGAATGCGTGCCTTTATTGGCCGAGGCTTAGAATATAAGAGCAGGGAGGTTATGCTTAAATTGTATAATTGGTTCGACCACAGCTAGAGTATTTCGTGCAGTTCTGGTCACCGTATTATAGGAAGGATGTGATTGCACTAGAGTGTGCAGAGGAGATTTACGAGGATGCTGCCTGGAATGGAGAATCTTAGTTATGAGGACAGATTGGATAGGCTGGGTTTGTTCTCGTTGGAACAGAGGAGATTAAGAGGAGACCTCATTGAGGTGTACAAAATATTGAGTGGCCTGGACATAGTGGATAGTAGGGTCTATTTCCATTGGTGGAGGGGTCTATTCCTGGGGTGGGGGGGCATAGTTTTAAGGTGGTTGCTGGAAGGTTTAGAGGGGATTTGAGAGGGGGCTTCTTTACGCAGAGGGTTGTGGGGATCTGGAACTCACTGCCTGGAAGTGTGGTGGATGCAGAAACCCTCACCACATTTAAGAGATGGTTGGATGGACACTTAAAGTGCAGTACCCTGCAGGGTTACGGATCTAGAGCTGGTAATTGGGATTAGACCGGATGACCTTTTGTTGGACCTAGCAGATATAATGGTAAGTACTGCAAGGAATATGGCCAGGGTGATCTCCTGGACTAGTTTCAATCACCTGGATGGGTCGGAGAGGAATTTTCCTCAATTATTTTTCTTCTCCCTAAATTAGCCTGGGTTTTTAATCTGGTTTTTGCCTCTCCCAGGAGATCGCATGGCTCCAGTTGGGGTGGAGTGTAGAATGTTTTAGTATATTCTAAAACTTTCTACACTCACCCCAACCGCAGTTGTGGTGAGGCGGACTAATTGGGCTGGGTGCTCTTTGCCTTTCCGTCATTGTTCATAGGTTTATATGTAACCTTTAGGGCTGCTGACCAAGGGCTGTGTGGCTCTTTGTTGGCTGGCGTGGAGACGATGGGCCGAAATGGCTTCATTATGCGCTGTAACCTTCTATGTTTCTGTGTAAATGGAGGCAGAGAACTTGAGGAAGGGAACGGAAGAGTCGGAGATGAAGATGGACCATGTGAAGGCGAGGGAGGGGCAGAAATTGGAAGCAAAGTTTATGAAATTTTCAAGTTTGAGCCAAGAGCAGGAAGTTCTTCTTAATATGGGTCACAGTGCTTCCAGAGGCAGTAGATCTACCTCATTTATATTGCCAAAGTTGGGACTGTCAGAGGTAACTTGCATTAGTACATACGTGGGAATCAATAGTAACCTACAAGGATTGTAATGTTTTGGGAGCTTGGTGCTCAAATTCGAGCACTTGAAGGAGTTTAAGTTACTTAATTGGACTTTGTTGCACGATTGCTTGCAGAGCATGTCAATCACAAGTCCCTCCCCTGTTAATTTTTGTTTCAGTACTTCTGCAGAAGTCCTGATGGCTTGATCCCCTCATGAAATGGCAGCTGGTTACACTGTTGGTCGAATTTCCATTGCTGTCTCTGCACTCGCTTTAGAATTATTGCAGAAAAGCTTAATGTGGATCACAGTGATTCCAGAGGCAGTCGTTATACCTCATTAACGTTGCCAAGTTGAGATTGCTGATGTTAGTATTGCACTAGCTTGCATTAGTGTTAGCGCAAATGTTTTCCTTCAAGAATCACTCGACACTCTGGGTCGGTTCCAATGCCAAAACGGCTTTTTATTACGCCGGCGGGGAAGAAGCCTCTGGTCTAGATCCAGGCACCTCCACCGAACAAAGAAATTCATCGATATTTATATGTTTTACAATAGTTCATTACAGTTACTCAGCCCACTTCGGCTGGACACAATCCAATCATAACGATTATAGATTACATATAGGTTTCTTTAACCCAATAGAATTCCCCTGATACCTCAGGGGCTGTATGTTCGGTTCTTGTCAGCTCGGGCTGATTAATGACCTCGTTATGTCAGGTAGGCCCCCCCCTTATCTCTGTTCCTCGGGGCTCTGCTGTGCAAAGTCCTTGATTAAGGACATTCCATACCAGGTACTATAATGGTTCGTTATAGTTATCTTGTCTCAAGCGGATGATCCAAGGCATTCCCGGTAGTGGGCCTCACTCGGTCATTGCTCGGTCAGCCTCAGTCAACAGTTCATTGCTTGACTAACTGAGTTCCCATCATGCTTGGGCAGCCATTTTATATGTGGCCACTTTAAACCTATATGAGTTTAGATATATTTAGCAGGTGCCTAATGCCTAGCGTTTTGATATATTCAGCAGGTGCCTAATGCCTACAGCAATTAGTAAATTGGAATCAAAAGTAAACTACAAGGATTATAAAATACATTTTTCTTTTGTAAACGAAGGTGATTATTTTGGATTAACTTTATTATGACATAAATCCGTAAACCTATAAAATAAACATCAGGTTTGGGGGCATATATGATATTGAGTGGGTTCAGTAAATTGTAACTAAAGCTATTTGTGTTTTTCAGGTACAATGTGATCGTAAATGCCTCAAATCAGATTAGTTCTTTCACTTCAAACATCTATCCTGTAGAGCTACAGCAGATAGTTGAGCCAAACAGGCTTCGAATGAACAATCAAGATCTGACCTCAGTTCTCTTAAACTCCAGTGTTGCTGTGGAAGTGCACATTAACGATGGAACCAATCTGTCTTATCTGTGGAGTTTCGGTGACGGTACGATGATGATTGGGAACAGACAGGAGTATCACAGTTATGATAGGTAGGCAGATTCTACTGTTAGGCTAAAATCTTTAAGGAGGCTTAGAGAGAAAAACATGCCAACATGTTTGTGGAAAAGGATTCTTTGTATGGTACTGATAAAAGTAAGTATGAATTTTTTTTTTCAAGCTTTGTTTTTTAAAGTTAAAGGGAATTAATTTATCTGCTCATGTGTTGCGATTTGAACTGCAGCTCAGCCAGTAAAGATAACGTCCTGTGCGCTGCAGAGCCATATAGAATGCCCCCAGGACTGATTTCAGCTGGGATTGTAACTATTCAGCCAGTGTTCCTGCTCCTAATCTCTATCTGGTGACTCCTGCTAGAAAGTGTATGAGTGGACATCAGGTGAATGCAGGATTGGGCTTCGTTTTGTTGCCCCACCTTCCCCCCACCCACCCCTTCGATCAAATTTCTTGCTAACTGTATAAGCTGATGTGAAGAATGACTGCTGGGATATGGTATCGTACCCTAGCAGGCATCTGTATCTTCAGGAGAAAGGAGTAGTAGTGATCATTTACAGAGCAGCATTGGCTATTTTCTGCAACAAAGGTGGGTGCTAGCAGATGCAGAAACAGTAAACTGTCCACTTCTAAAATGGTAGCTGCAGAGAAGTGCCAGCAACAGAGGAAGGTTTGCTGAAGATATTAGGGGAAAGGTTATGGATAAATGCCACTAGAAAAGGACATTTGCCTGTTGAGTGACATGGTAGAGGAGGGGGGGGGACAGTGGGTGGGGAGGTGGAGTGGGGTCGGGGGGAGGTTTGGGGCATGCAGGGCAGGTGCACAATAAATGGTGTCATAAGGATTACACAGTGACGTGAAGAAAAGACTGATGCTCCTGTGGACGTCTTTCAATAGGAACGAGTCATGTTATCTACAAACTTTGTCGCCACCAAAAATGTTGCTAATTTGTGCTGTGTGATTATCAGCATGCTGCTACTTAAATGAAGACTGGAGCAAAGTGAAGCACTGTCACAATAATGATTTCTGCATGGGCAAAAGTCATCTCTGAAAGTGCTCTCAAACATTTGACAAACATTTTACAGGCTGAAAGCCAGTGTGAATTTCAACTGTTGCCTCAGGGCAATATCAGGAAACTATTGCTGTTAATGTGATCAAGGTTGTTTTATTTAACATTTCACCTCATTTATAGGAACCAAATCAAATAGTGTAACATTTAAAAATGTGATTACTGTACTTGACCAATATAGAGTTACTGAAGAATTGCATCACACACTTAACACAACTTCAAAGCATCTGGTCTTTGAAAATAACCTAGCTATTTTCTGTCATGTGCAAGTTTCAGAAGAGAAACGTATATATATTTTGCGTGACTGGGATTAACTTATTTATAACTTTTTTTTTACAGGGAAGGAGAATTTACAGTCAAAGTCGTCATCTTTAACAATGTGAGCTCTGCCTCACTCTCTGGCCAGCTCTTTGTTATTTCTGAGAATTGTCAGCCTCCTCCAGTGAAAAGCTATGGCCCGTCCAAAATAGAGGTACAATCAGCTATCATTTCCTTATGAGGATATCAGAATTAAAATGTACATCTCCTTTACAATCAAAAATAATCACTATAAAATGGAAACTATACAAACAAATTCGATATGCATAAATTACAAAAGTACAAGTGAATCTCCCATCATATTGCACATGGGCAATCAAGACCAAGTGCAGACAAAGATTCGTGGGAAAGCGGGTTGTGTAGAGGACACAGAGAGGCTACAAAGAGATTTGGATAGGTTAATCAAATGGGCTAAGGTTTGGCAGATGGAATACAATGTCGGAAAGTGTGAGGTCATCCACCTTGGGGAAAAAAAACAGTAAAAGGGAATATTATTTGAATGGGGAGAAATTACAACATGCTGCGGTGCAGAGGGACCTGGGGGTCCTTGTGCATGAATCCCAAAAAGTTAGTTTGCAGGTGCAGCAGGTAATCAGGAAGGCGAATGGAATGTTGGCCTTCATTGTGAGAGGGATGGAGTACAAAAGCAGGGAGGTCCTGCTGCAACTGTACAGAGTATTGGTGAGGCCGCACCTGGAGTACTGCGTGCAGTTTTGGTCACCTTGCTTAAGGAAGGATATACTGGCTTTGGAGTGGGTACAGAGACGATTCACTAGGCTGATTCCGGAGATGAGGGGGTTACCTTATGATGATAGATTGAGTAGACTGGGTCTTTACTCGTTGGAGTTCAGAAGGATGAGGGGTGATCTTATAGAAACATTTAAAATAATGAAAGGGATAGACAAGATAGCGCCTGGTCGGGGAGACTAGAACTAGGGGGCACAGCCTCAAAATACAGTGGAGCCAATTTAAAACTGAGTTGAGAAGGAATTTCTTCTCCCAGAGGGTTGTGAATCTGTGGAATTCTCTGCCCAGTTGAGGCAGTTGAGGCTAGCTCATTGAATGTATTCAAGTCACAGATAGATAGATTTTTAACCAATAAGGGAATTAAGGGTTATGGGGAGCGGGCTGGTAAGCGGAACTGAGTCCACGGCCAGATCAGCCATGATCTTATTGAAAGGCGGAGCAGGCTCGAGGGGTGAGATGGCCTACTCCTGTTCCTAATTCTTATGTTCTTATGTTATGTTCTTATGTACTCAGGTGAAGCAAGCTAGAGAACATGGGCTTTTTTTGCACTTCGGAGGATAAGGGGGAGGGGGAAGAGGCAGATGAGAGAGAAATGAGGGATAGGGGAAGGAGTATGGGAAGGAGAGAGGAGAACAAAGAGAATGAGGAAATGGTGGGAGAGAGGCAAGAGAAGCTAGCAAATTCTCTCAGCAGGGGAGGGTGCAGTACTCCACTAAGCTTTGATTTGGGTCCGGGGTGGGTGTGGGGGAGGTGGTGGTGGGATAGTTGTGGTTGCCTTCACTTCCTCTTGCATATATCGGGGGGGGGGGGGGGGGGGGGGCGGGGGCGGGGTGTGATGAGCTGGCCATTTGTTGTCCTGTCCCTGAATTTTTTCCCAACAGTTTCCTCATAGTTGGGTTAATGGTGGAGGTAGCCTGGGAGGTATTGTGTTTAGGCATCTCTCCTTGCTCCAACCTTAGATTCTGTTATCAGGGAGAGAAAGGGGGATGGTACTGCAGCCTTCATTTTCTTCTCGGTGGGATTGGTTCAGCTACTCGGCTCATCTTCCTATGACCAGCTGCATAGCTTCTTTGGTTGCTGGAAGCTTCAATTTTGAGATTTTCATTCACTAAAGTGGGTAGAAATGATGCTCATTCTTCAGCATTGTGGTTTGCCTGCTTCTGTAGGGATAGTGTGGGTGCCAGAGATGCCACAGTCGCTGTATCTCAAATTGCTTTACAGGGGTCTCGGGTGAGTGAAGTGAGAACAGAATTTAGGAGAATGGCCAAAAGCTCAGTCGAAGAAGTATGTTTCCAGGAGATTTGTGAGGTAGAGACAGGTGGTAAGGTGGAAGGGTGTAGAAATGTCCAGAGTACAAGGATGAAGATACTGCCAAGAAACCACATTTAAAACCATGGATGGATAGAAACATAGAAAATAGGTGCAGGAGTAGGCCATTCGGCCCTTCGAGCCTGCACCACCATTCAATAAGATCATGGCTGATCATTCCCTCAGTACCCCTTTCCTGCTTTCTCTCCATACCCCTTGATCCCCTTAGCCGTAAGGGCCATATCTAACTCCCTCATGAATATATCCAATGAACTGGCATCAACAACTCTGCGGCAGGGAATTCCACAGGTTAACAGCTCTCTGTGAAGAAGTTTCTCCTTATCTCAGTCCTAAATGGCCTATCCCTTATCCTAAGACTGTGTCCACTGGTTCTGGACTTCCCCAACATCGGGAACATTCTTCCAGCATCAAACTTGTCCAGTCCCATCAGAATCTTATATGCCCTCTCATCCTTCTAAACTCCATAAAGACCTAGATGATCCAGTCTCTCCTCATATGTCAGTCCAGCCATCCCGGGAATCAGTCTGGTGAACCTTAGCTGCACTCCCTCAATAGCAAGAACTTCCTTCCTCAGATTAGGAGACCAAAACTGAACACAATATTCCAGATGAGGCCTCACCAAGGTCCTGTACAGCTGCAGTAAGACCTTCCTGCTCCTATACTCAAATCCCCTAGCTATGAAAGCCAACATACCATTTGCCTTCTTCACCGCCTGCTGTACCTGCCTGCCAACTTTCAATGACTGATGAACCATGACACCCAGGTCTCGTTGCACCACCCCTTTTCCTAATCTGCCGCCATTCAGATAATATTCTCCCTTTGTGTTTTTGCCCCCAAAGTGGATAACCTCACACTTATCCACATTATACTGCATCTGCCATGCATTTGCCACTCACCTAACCTGTCCAAGTCACCCTGCAGCCTCTTAGCATCCTCCTCACAGCTCACACCGCCACCCAGTTGAGTGTCATCTGCAAACTTGGAGATATTACACTCAATTCCTTCATCTAAATTATTAATGTATATTGTAAAGAGCTGGGGTCCCAGCACTGAGCCCTGCGGCACTCCACTAGTCACTGCCTGCCATTCTGAAAAGGACCCGTTTATCCCGACTCTCTCTTCTGTCTGCCAACCAGTTCTCGATCCACATCAGTACATGACCCCCAATACCATGTGCTTTGATTTTGCACACCAATCTCTTGTATGGACCTTGTCAAAAGCCTTTTGAAAGTCCAAATACACCACATCCACTGGTTTTCCCTTGTCCACTCTACTAGTTACATCCTCAAAAAATTCCAGAAGATTTGTCAAGCATGATTTCCCTTTCATAAATCCATGCTGATTTGGACCGATCCTGTCACTGCTTTCCAAATGCGCTGCTATTTCATCCTTAATGATTGATTCCAACATTTTCCCCACTACTGATGTCAGCCTAACCGGTCTATAATTACCCGTTTTCTCCCTCCCTTTTTAAAAAGTGGTATTAGATTAGCTACCCTCCAGTCCATAGGAACTGATCCAGAGTCGATAGACTGTTGGAAAATGATCACCAATGCATCCACTATTTCTATGGCCACTTTCTTAAGTACTCTGGGATGCAGACTATCAGGCCCCGGGGATTTATCGGCCTTCAATCCCATCAATTTCCCGAACACAATTTCCAACCTAATGAGGATATCCTCATTAGACCCTTGGTCCGCTAGTACTTCCGGAAGGTTATTTGTGTCTTCCTTTGTGAAGACAGAACCAAAGCATTTGTTCAATTGGTCTGCCATTTCTTTGTTCCCCATTATAAATTCACCTGAATCCGACTGCAAGAGACCTACGTTGGTCTTCACTAATCTTTTTCTCTTCACATATCTATGGAAGCTTTTGCAGTCAGTTTTTATGTTCCTGGCAAGCTTTCTCTCCTACTCTATTTTCCCCCTCTTAATTAAACCCTTTGTCCTCCTCTGCTGAATTCTAACTTTCTCCCCGTCCTCAGGTTTGCTGCTTTTTCTGGCCAATTTATATGCCTCTTCCTTGGATTTAACGCTATCCTTAATTTCCCTTGTTAGCCACGGTTGAGCCACCTTCCCTGATTTATTTTTACTCCAGACAGGGATGTACAATTGTTGAAGTTCATCCATGTGATCTTTAAATGTTTGCCATTGCCTATCCACCGTCAACCATTTAAGTATCATTTGCCATTCAATTCCAGCCAATTCACGCCTCATACCATCGAAGTTACCTTTCCTTAAGTTCAGGACCCTAGTTTCTGAATTAACTGTGTCTCACTCCATCTTAATAAAGAGTTCTACCATATTATGGTCACTCTTCCCCAAGGGACCTTGCACAAGAAGATTGCTAATTAGTCCTTCTTCATTACACATCACCCAATCTAGGATGGCCAGCCCTCTAGTTGGTTCCTCGACATATTGATCCAGAAAACCATCCGTAATACACTCCAGGAAATCCTCCTCCACCGCATTGCTACCAGTTTGGTTCGCCCAATCAATATGTAGATTAAAGTCACCCATGATAACTGCTGTACCTTTATTGCACGCATCCCTTATTTCTTGTTTGATGCTGTCCCTAATCTCATTACTACTGTTTGGTGGTCTGTACACAACTCCCACTAGCGTTTTCTGCCCTTTGGTATTCCGTATCTTCACCGATACCAATTCCACATCATCCAAGCTAATGTCCTTCCTTACTATTGCATTAATTTCCTCTTTAACCAGCAATGCCACCCCGCCTCCTTTTTCTTTCTGTCTATTCTTCCTAAATGTTGAACACTCCTGGATGTTGAGTTCCCAGCCTTGTCACCCTGGAGCCATGTCTCCGTGATGCCAATTACATCATAAACGTTAACTGCTATCTGCACAGTTAATACGTCCACCTTATTCTGAATACTCCTCGCATTGAGGCACAGAGCCTTCAGGCTTGTCTTTTTAACACACTTTGCCACTTTAGAATTTTGCTGTAATGTGGCCCTTTTTGCTTTTTGCCTTAGGTTTCTCTGCCCTCCAGTTTTACTTTTCTACTTTCTGTCTTTTGCTTCTGCCCCCATTCTACTTCCCTCTGTCTCCCTGCATAGGTTCCCATCCCCCTGGCATATTAGTTTAACTCCTCCCTAACAGCACTAGCAAACACTCCCCCTCGGATATTGGTTCCGGTCATGCCCAGGAGCAGACTGTCCGATTTGTACTGGTCCCACCTCCCCGGTTCCAATGTCCCAGGAATTTGAATCCCTCCCTTCTCCAACACTCCTCAAGCCACGTATTCATCTGAGCTATCCTGCGATTCCTACTCTGACTAGCACGTGGCACTGGTAGCAATCCTGAGATTACTACTTTTGAGGTCCTACTTTTTAATTTAGCTCCTAGCTCCCTAAATTCGTCTCGTAGGACCTCATCCCATTTTTTACCTATATCGTTGGTACCTATATGCACCACGACAACTGGCTTTTCACCCTCCCTTTTCAAAATGTCCTGCACCCGCTCCGAGACATCCGTGACCCTTGCACCAGGGAGGCAACATACCATCCAGGAGTCTCGGTTGCGGCCGCAGAAACGTCTATCTATTCTCCTTACAATACATTCGCCTACCACTATAGCTCTCCCACTCTTTTTCCTGCCCTCCTGTGCAGCAGAGCCACCCACGGTGCCATGAACTTGGCTGCTGCTGCTCTCCCCTGATGAGTCATTCCCCCCCCCCCAATAGTACCCAAAGCAGTATATCTGTTTTGCAGGGGGATGACCTCAGGGGACTCTTGCACTACCTTCCTTGCACTGCTCTTCCTGTTGGTCACCCATTCCCTATCTGGCTGTGTACCCTTTACCTGCGGTAAGACCAACTCACTAAACGTGCTATTCACATCATCCCCAGCATCTTGGATGCTCCAGAGTGACTCCACCCGCAGCTCCAGTGCTGCAATGTGGTCTGTCAGGAGCTGCAGACGGATGCACTTCCAGCAAACGTAGTCGTCAGGGACACCGGACGCGTTCCTGACTTCTCACACATTACAGGAGGAGCATAACACGTGTCCGAGCTCTCCTGCCATGACTTAACCCCTAGATTAACTTAATTTGGCAACAATAATGCTAAAAGGTTACTTACTGATAAAGAAAAAGAAAAACTACTTGCCAATCACTTACCGCCTTGGCTGTGACGTCACCTTTTGATTTCTTTCTACTTCTTTTTGCCTTCTCTCCCAGCTGCAGCTGCACCAGTAGGCCTTTATCAGCCTCCCGAAGTTGCTCCTCAATCTCCTGCCTCTCCGACTGCCTCACAAACTCCCCGCTGGCCTTTATATGCCTCCCGATGTTGCTCTTCGATCTCCCGCCTCTACGACGGGATGTGAAGTGCCGTGGGTCATTTTGCTATGTTAACATTTTTTTTAATGAAATTTTGTTTTTTAGATTGTACAGAGAGATTGAGTAGCTGGAGAGTCCAGAACTAGGGCTTATAATCTCAGGATAAGGGGTTGGCCATTTGGGACTGGGAGGAGGAGAAACTTCTTCACTCGAAGGGTTGTGAATCTTTGGAATTCTCTTCCCCAGAAGGCTGTGGATGCTCAGTCACTGAGTATATTTAAAACAGGGATCGATAGATTTTTGGACACAAAGGGCATCAAGGGATTTGGGGATAGGGTGGGAAAGTGGAGCTGAGGTAGAAGATCAGACATGATCTTATTGAATGGTGGAGCAGGCTCAAGAGCAGTATGGCCTATTCCTGCTTCTATTTTTTATGTTTTTATGTTGTTATAGTACTTTTCACCTCCCCCAGAAATCCCAAAGCACTTCACAGCCAACGAATTACATTTAAATTGTGATCGCTGGTCTGTTGGCAAAGACAGCAGCTAATTTGTGCACAGCAAGATCCTGTTATGTTGGTGAGGACACCACAGGAGAATTCCCTTCTCTGAATAGTGCTGTGAGATATTTTAACCTTTGCTTGGACGAGGTTTAATATGTGATCCAAAAAGCAGTATTTCTGACAAAGCAACACTCCCTCACTTCTGCACTTCAATGTCAGACTAGGTTATGTGCTCAGCTATTTGAAGGGGGCTTGAACCAGAGACCAGAACAAATTGTTGTTTCGAATACTGATCACCATATAAACACTAGGGGGGAGAAATTGGGGCCATTTGTGCCCCCGGGAGATAAGCTAAATGGTACAATTATATGGGATTATAACAGCAGCGGGACCTGGTGGGTGTAGCTAAACAAACCTTTGAAGGTGGCAGGACAAATTGAGAAGGCTGTTCAGAAAACTTATGGGATCCTTGGCTTTATAAATAGAGACATAGGCCCAGATTTTGCGGTCGGCGGCATAACTGAGGATTAGGCCGCCGGTATCCGAACCAAATGTGCTCTTCGCTGCTGGGAACCCTCCTCCGAGAAGTTGCTGTCAGATGCTGCAGAGTTCAGCGCAGCGTAGTGGCCTGGGGTGCACCTTGTGCATAAGTATAACTAGGATCACGTGGGCCAGTGCTCCAATCAGCAAACGGCAGGCATCTCATTCACCTCCAGTTTCTCAATCATGAGCCAAGAGAATATAATTTTTGTTGTGGGAAATTCTTGAGCTTTTTCTCCAGAATCGCCTTCTGTAATAATCCTATGGATCATATGTAAATTCTTGTAACATTCAAGTAAAATGCAGCAACTTTCTATTCGCATCCAAAAATAAAAATAGAGGGTATATGTCAGGCTACAGCGGAATGTTATTTTGTATATAAGTTGTGAGGTAGTTCGTCTAGTCTGGTTAGAAATGGCACAAAAATCATATTCCACACTTGCTGTGTTGATCTCAATTGAGTACTCTGGCATAATTGCAATACATTGGCTTTACAGCATTCAACTGTAAAATAGATCAGGATTTATTCAATTTAAAACACCATTTACGATGACATTTTGGGAAGTGTTTTCTAATCTGATGGGTGCTGTCAATGCCTGTGTTTTCTGAGGTGAGGTGCATAAATGTGATATGTTCTATTACTTTTACCTACCTCCATACACTTAACCAAGGCTGTTGTAAGCCAAGATAAGCAAAAGGACATGTCCATTTCCGACCTCAGGATCTCAAAGATAGCAGCCTCACTTAGAACACCACCCAGTTGGAACTTGACAGATTGCAAGTTCAGGATTTAGCACATGCGCAAGCACATACAGAAATCCCAAACTTGATGCCCATTTCAAAGACAGTATGACAACATACTCTGAGAATACCCATCATACTGATGGCAAATTCTGCCCCATCGAGTACAAAATGATGCTCAGCGATAAACCTTTGCCCATCCCCCGAAAAGTTAAGATGCTCATTTGAAAAGAACACGAGTAACTTAGTGCTTGCATTAGCTGCTGTTTATATTTAAAATGTTCTTTGTTTTAATATTTAAGAATAAGATTCTGCAGCTATTATAATATGAATAATGTCAGGATGGATAAAACTAAAGAAAATAATATATATGACATCTGCGTGGCTCTTATGAAATGTAAATGCAGTTGTCAACTTAATGTAAATCTCTGAAATGTTGCTCGAATGAGACCACTTTTTTCATGCAGATCAGAAGATACCAGTCCTTCAAGCTTGGAGTTACGTTTGAGAGTGAGTTTGTCTGTAACATCTCGAGAGGTATTCAGTACAGCTGGTCCTTCTTTGAACAAGATCGTTCGCTGGTCACACTATCACAGGTTGATGTTAGCAAACAGTTTATACTCATTCCAGGCTATTTGTTGGATTATGGAATCTATCTTGCAATTGCCAGGGTAAGAAATCAGTCTGACAATGTAATGTGCATGAGTTGCCACTACAAAAATGCTTCTAATTTAATAGCACTTAATTCAAAGTGTTTTGAGTTAAAGGGGAAAGAAAGGCATTTTTACTTGGTCCAGTGAATGATACTGGTGTTATGGAACATTTTGCATGAACTGTTCGAAAAATACTGGAGGTACATAAGATTGCCCAGATCAAAACAATCCTGTAGAATTTATAGTGAAGCACAGGAATCTGAAAAGAGAAGCATTTGCCATTAAATTAAGATATTGACAGATCAGAAGATAATAGGTGCTTGGATGGTTTTACAATATATATTTTTTTAATTTACTCAATTTTCTTATTTTTTCAGTCTTGATAATTTTAAAATATGGTAAATGTGCTTCCAATCAAATGTTCAAAGAGATAGGGACTATCTCTTTGCTATATAGGGCTGATTAATTTGAATAGTGGAAGATCAAGGGGATCACTATTTCTAGACCTGTTTAGAGCGTCTGGTCATAGAATCAGCCTGTATATCCCACAGGTTCACAGAACACTTTTAATGTAGGCAGTCTGAGCATTCGGTAATCCTCAAAAGACAATTAACTGTAAATTCTAATAAATTAAGAGTTGCTTTTGTATGCCTTCATGTTTTTCAGAAACATCCCAAAACACCAGACAAAATTAATGATTTGAAATGCAGTTATTGTGGTGAATGTACAAGCCATTTTGCACACATTTAGGGAAGAATATTAACTTGGAATACCAGGAGTATTCGGTGCTCCTCTTTGAATAGTGCCATTGGATCTCAAACATCCACCTGAACCACCCCAGAACAGGCAGACAGGCCGTGGTTTAATGCCCCATCCAATGCACAGATCCTCAGACAGTATAGCACTCCTTCAGTATTGCACTGAAAGATCAGCCTGGGTTATGTACTTAAGTCCAGGAATGGGGATGAATAATGATGACGAGAAAGATCGAATTTAGTTTTAAGTTAACTATTTACTGGAATTATGACGGGATGGTTCAAAGAGCCTGGAGGATTTTAAGTTATCTCTACAACTGTTGTTTTTCATAATTCTATTGCTCTGGAAACGAGGGAAAAGGAACAGAGGAGGGAATTTATTTGGGAACCTTATCTGTTTTATAAATTATTTTGAATGAGTAGTCGTGTATCGTGGAATTGCACAACGTAAATAGTTTTAAATTACTTTCCTAATGCAGGTTCAAATCGTTGGCAGTGTGGTTTATAATAACTACACTGTAAGTGTTGAGATCCTTGCTACCCCACCAGTGAGTGTGATTTCAGGTGGTACACAACTCTTCATAGCCTATAAGCATGAGTCCATCATTAGTTTGAATGGATCAGAATCATTTGATCCGGACTATCCAGGCACTGCAAACCTAAGGTGAGCCATATTGGGAACTAGTTTCATGATCCAATTTAATTGAGAAACAGCATTTACATGGGATCTTTAACACACAAAAGATCCCAAGACCCTTACCGGAGTGTGGGAAAATAAATAGGAATAGGTAAGAGAACATTTAGCAAGCCACGGAGGGAGATGTCAGGAAGCGTGATTGAAAGCTTGTCAAAAAGATACTTTTGGAAAAGGTTTTCATAAGTAGAGAGAGAAGAGGACTGTAGGAGGGTTTTAGGGATGAATTTCCACAGAGTATGTCCAAGCCAGTAGAAGGCCTGAACATTAGTCGCAGGGCGAGAGCTGAACAGAGTCGGAGAATGAGGGGTGTGGAAGGGGATATAATGCTGGAGGAAATTTTGCTGGTAGAGTGGGGCTAATGGTGTGAAGGGATTTGAAGGACAAGGATTTCAATTTACTGTGTTGAAGGATTGCGAGCTAATGTAGGACATTGAGGATGGGGAAGCGGGTAATGGGTGAGTGGCGCCTGACAGCAACTGTTTTAGACCAGTTGGAGGGTAGAGAATGGGAGGTCAGTGTGAAGGATATTGGAGAACTCAAGGCTCGAGATGACCATCAAATCAACAAGGGCTTCAGCTAAGGTAGGGGCTAAAGTAGACAATGTTGTGGAGCTTGAAGTAGGTGGTTTTGGTGATGGATAGGATGTGGAATCTTAAGCTTAGCTCTGGGTTAAATAAGATGATAAAATTTTCCATGGTTTGGTCCGGCCTGAGTAAGTAGATGATTTTGACTCCAGAGAGCTAGGTCTGGTGATGAATGCCTAAATCAGCTGTGTGCCAGGTGCACTCCAGTTTGCGGCCCTCGGACCTGAGGGAATGAAGATGGGAGACAGAAGGGGTGGGAGATTGTAAGTGATATGACAGGAATGAGGATGTTGAAGGTAGTGATTTAACAAATGTATAGCAGCATAGGTTTCTTGACCGGTGAAAGGGTGTAGGAGAGGCATTTAGGGGTTTAAGTGAATTAGTGTTTTATTTTGCCATGGGTGGATCATGTGGATAATGGGGATGGTGGAAGCTGGGGCCATGTGGGTGATATGCGAGACAAAGAAGTGGTCAGAGTTGGCCTTCCCAGCAGTCAAGCTCATGAGCCGGGAGGCCATGAGAGATGACTAGGTCAAGGAGTAGACATGGGTATAGGATCATAGAATCATAGAAATTTACAACACGGAAGGTGGCCATTTTGGCCCATCATGACCGCACCAGCCGACCAATCCCACTTTCCAGCTCTTGGTCCGTAGCCCTGTAGGTTGCGGCACTTCAAAGTGCACATCCAAGTATTTTTTAAATCTCGTGAGGGTTTCTGCCTCTACCACCCTTTCAGGCAGTGAGTTCCAGACCCCCACTACCCTCTGGATGAAGAAATTTACCCTCGTATCTCCTCTAAACCTCCCCCAATTACTTTAAATCTATGCCCCCTAGTTGTTGACCCTTCTACCAAGGAAAACAGGTCCTTCCTATCCACTCTACCCAGGCCCCTCACTATTTTATACACCTCAATCAGGTCTCCCCTCAACCTCCTCTTCCAAAGAAAACAGACCCAGCAGGGTATGGGTGGGAGGAAATTTTTGTGAGATGTGAGAGTGACTGAATCTACGAAGGAAGTGATCTCTGAAGAGAAAAAGCTGGGGTAGCTTAGATGTAGGCTGAAGTTACCGAGGATGAAAACTTGCTTGATGCAAAGATTAAAGGAAGAGACATATGCAAAGATTGGCATGAGGCTTGGAAGGACAGTACACAACAAGATTTTGAGCAAATGGAATCGGGTGAGGTGCTAGGAGGATAAGGTGTCAGGTTAAGATGGAACTTGACAATAAAGGCAATGCCACCACCATGGTGATTTGGAGGATGCAAGTCTCGCAATGTGTAGCCAGGTGGGGAGACTTTGGTGAGGGAGAAGGAATTTTTGTCCATAAGTCAGGTTTCTGTCAGTGCTAGGGTGTCAATACATTTATCGATGATGAGATCAGGGATGGCAAGGGCCTTGTTAGAGAGAGAACAAACAATCTTAGCATGATATGGAGCAGGGCATTTAGTGATGATCCACCAGCAAGGTTGAGGGCATCATAAGAGTTGGATGAAAATGGGGAGGAGGTTAGAGAAGGTAACCCAATGAGCAAGTTAGTCACCGGGAACAGAGGATGAGACAGCTGGAGTTGCTGCTCAGAGAGCCGCAACAAATGCTAAGGTGAAGAATATCGAGCAATGTCATGGGAGGTCATGTGCCTGACCGAGGGACTCGAGCTTGTTAGAAGAGAAACTCGGCTGAGAAATAACATTGAATAAGAGGAATATCAAGAGAAGTATTTTTCTGGAGAGGGGTAGGTGTGGGCTTGGGGTGGGGAGGATGGGGGGAGAGGGATGGTTTGCGGGGGTCGGCGGACGTAGGTGGTGGGGACAGACATCAAATTCACCAGATCCGGTGTTAAATGTTACCTTCAGTGGAAAAGAATGCTGGTATTCGAACTCCGACTCTTCACCAGAAGAGTTATCAATCCTCATTCTAATCTTGATTGAAAGTTGAATTTGCTTGACAGCTTTGCCAGGTCTTTGTGCATTGTGCATGAAAAAGGGTATTTGGTGCGGTGGCGGGGAGGGGGTGTTCAAAAAATGCAGGATTCAGTCACAATCCCTTGAATGTATAACTACCATTTTTTTTTAAATTAAACTGCACAATAATAACTTTAAAAAATATACTTATTTGGAAAAATTATGAGTAAGATTTTCTGAAGATTCTACTTTATTACCTTACAGTATTGTACAACATTAAAAAGACACACTACCAATTGTTTTTTTTCTATAGAAAGCTAAACTTACAAAAATTTCAACAATGCTACCTTTTTTCATGGCTGTCAGAACATGTAAAGAGAAACTTGAATCATTGTCAGTAATTTGTTTATGATTTTCATTTATTGCACGTTTTAAAATAAATTGTCTTTTCACTCCCATCATCATCATAGGCAGTCCCTCGAAACGAGTATGACTTGCTTCCACGCCAAAAAAGGATGAGTTCACAGGTGTTTCAATGAAGGACCTAATATTCCAGGTCCTGAGCTACATCGTGAAGGGTGGAAGATGCCTGTGCGTGGATTTTTTTAACGTGGGGTGACTGTTGCACACCAGCCACCACACGGGCTTGACAGAGCTAGGCCTTGGTCCAATGGCAAGGGTTATCCAAGACAACTGGAGACCTGCTCTGCTGCACGGACCTACTGCGCACACATATCGCAGTGTGGGCTGGCCCATGCTGCCCCTGGACCCTCGCCTCTTCTGAGCCCCGAACTCACGCCTCTCCTGGGCCCCGATCACGTTCCTCTACAATCTCTCGCCGCTTCTTTGCCCCAACCTTGCTGCTCCTGCTGTACCTGTCAAAGCTCCAATCACCCTACTGGACCTTGATGATGTCACTCTTCGCTGCCGTCGCCCTCCTGCACCAGCTCGCGCTGCTCCCTGAAATAGTATGCCTCCACGCTGCTCCCGAGGCCGCTCGCCGCTCCTTTTATGGCCCCGACCTGCCGTTGGTGTTCTCACGAAGGTCGGGGCCTCCACGCTTGCCTTCTACAGGTAGGGCAGTCCTCCTAACCTAGCATAGAAGCACAGGAGACTGTTCAATCTATCATGTATGTGCCAATCCTTTCCTAAAGTCACCCAAACTGACTCCCATTACCCTCCTTGCTTCCTATAGCACTGTAGCTTTGTCTGCTTCGAACATTTACCCACTTTTTCTTCAAAGGGTACAATTTTCTCTGCCTCAATTTCTCCTTATGGCAAAGCATTCAATGCTCTAAGCACACTCTGCATTGGGAACTTCGTAACCACTGTCCTGATTTTCACAGTTAATGTTTTATATTGATGCCCCATCGTCACCGACTCCCGAACCAGAGGAAATAATCTTTTCCCATTCTTCGTATTGAAACCTTTCGCAATTTCAAAAACCTCTATTATTTTCTGTAGCCTTCTCTGCTTCAGTGGAAACAGTCTCAGTTCTCAAGTCTGCCTTCAGAACTATTGTTTCCAATCCATGGTATCATCCTGTTCAATCCATGCTGTTTGGTCACAATGACATTAATGTCTTTTTGATGTCTTTTTGATTTGCTCCAAACTGCATATTGTACTCTAACTGCAACTTAACAAATACATCATTACCTCTTCACTGTTGAATTCTATGACCTTATTTATAAAGCCCAAAATGCCACTGCCCCTTTTGTATAGCTTTGTCTAGAAATTCGGAAAATAGTTCTCTGACTGTTTTTTGGCAATATTTGAGGATTGGTTTTTTTTTTACCGTCGGAAACTGCTATGACGGAAGGCCGCAAAATTTGCCAGACGGTGACTGGCAGTAGCAATAGCAGTAAAATTCGGTTTTGCACGATGGAATTTGTGCGCCAGAGCCGAATTCAGCGGTATTTAAAAAACGGACCTTCTGCCCATGCGCAAGTATTTTTTTTGTCGCCGATTTTTTTTTTCTAAATATTTTTCCCGATTTGTTTTTTTACCCATGATTCTGGTCCAATGTCAGGGTGTGCCCATGCATTTGCAGTACACGCAGCTCTCAATCATTGATTTTTCAGGAAAAGATGCAGCTTGTTGATCAGAGCAGGCAGAGGGCCAGAAAATGTAATTGTGAAGTGAATGAGCCACTTAAAGCAGCTGTTGAGAGTAGATGGGGCGAGTTTAACAGGAGGGGTCGAGGTAAACCCTCACCCACCCATTGTAAAAAGATTTTGGACCGTTGTTGCTGAGGAGGTGTCCTCAATGGATGACATTCCCAGGGACTACCAACAATGCAGGAAGAGGTGGAATGACCATTGCGGGGTCGTGAGAGTAAGTAATATTTTTATTCATACACTCCTTGATTACTTAAATTGTAAATCTGACACATAAGAACATAAGAACATAAGAATTAGGAACAGGAGTAGGCCATCTAGCCCCTCGAGCCTGCTCCGCCATTCAAAAAGATCATGGCTGATCTGGCCGTGGACTCAGCTCCACTTACCCGCCTGCTCCCCATAATCCTTAATTCCCTTATTGGTTAAAAATCTATCTATCTGTGATTTGAATACATTCAATGAGTTAGCCTCAACTG
The DNA here is from genome assembly GCF_044704955.1 of Pristiophorus japonicus. NCBI lineage: Eukaryota > Metazoa > Chordata > Chondrichthyes > Pristiophoridae > Pristiophorus > Pristiophorus japonicus. The sequence continues at coordinate 187,582,794 of NC_091981.1, forward strand.
CTTCCTTGGGCAGAGAATTCCACAGATTCACAACCCCCTGGGAGAAGAAATTCAATCTCAACTCGGTTTTAAATTGGCTCCCCCGTATTTTGAGGCTGTGCCCCCTAGTTCTAGTCTCCCCGACCAGTGGAAACAACCTCTCTGCCTCCATCTTGTCTATCCCTTTCATTATTTTAAATGTTTCTATAAGATCACCCCTCATCCTTCTGAACTCCAACGAGTAAAGACCCAGTCTACTCAATCTATCATCATAAGGTAACCCCCTTGTCTCCGGAATCAGCCTAGTGAATCGTCTCTGTACCCCCTCCAAAGCTAGTGTATCCTTCCTTAAGTAAGGTGACCAAAACTCCAGGTGCGGCCTCACCAATACCCTGTACAGTTGCAGCAGGACCTCCCTGCTTTTGTACTCCATCCCTCTCGCAATGAAGGCCAACATTCCATTCGCCTTCCTGATTACCTGCTGCAGGTCCCTCTGCACCGCAGCATGTTGTAATTTCTCCCCATTCAAATAATATTCCCTTTTACTTTTTTTTTCCAAGGTGGATGACCTCACATTTTACGACATTGTATTCCATCTGCCAAACCTTAGCCCATTCGCTTAACCTATCTAAATCTCTTTGCAGCCTCTCTGTGTCCTCTACACAACCCGCTTTCCCACTAATCTTTGTGTCATCTGCAAATTTTGTTGCACTACACTCTATCCCCTCTTCCAGGTCATCTATGTATATTGTAAACAGTTGTGGTCCCAGCACCGATCCCTGTGGCACACCACTAACCACCGATTTCCAACCCAAAAAGGACCCATTTATCCCGATTCTCTGCTTTCTGTTAGCCAGCCAATTCTCGATCCATGCTAATACATTTCCTCTGACTCTGCGTACCTTTATCTTCTGCAGTAATTTTTTGTGTGGCACCTTATCGAATGCCTTTTGGAAATCTAAATGTACCACATCCATCGATACACCTCTATCCACCATGCTCGTTATATCCTCAAAGAATTCCAGTAAATTAGTTAAACATGATTTCCCCTTCATGAATCCATGTTGCGTCTGCTTGATTGCACTATTCCTATCTAGATGTCCCGCTATTTCTTCCTTAATGATAGCTTCAAGCATTTTCCCCACTACAGATGTTAAACTAACCGGCCTATAATTACCTGCCTTTTGTCTGCCCCCTTTTTAAACAGAGGCGTTACATTAGCTGCTTTCCAATCCGCTGGTACCTCCCCAGATTCCAGAGAATTTTGGTAGATTATAACAAATGCATCTGCTATAACTTCCGCCATCTCTTTTAATACCCTGGAATACATTTCATCCGGACCAGGGGACTTGTCTACCTTGAGTCCAATTAGCCTGTCCAGCACTACCTCCCTAGTGATAGTGATTGTCTCAAGGTCCTCCCTTCCCACATTCCCATGACCAGCAATTTTGGCATGGTTTTTGTGTCTTCCACTGTGAAGACCGAAGCAAAATAATTGTTTACAGTCTCAGCCATTTCCACATTTCCCATTATTAAATCCCCCTTCTCATCTTCTAAGGGACCAACATTTACTTTAGTCACTCTCTTCTGTTTTATGTATCGGTAAAAGCTTTTACTATCGGTTTTTATGTTTTGCGCAAGTTTACTTTCATAATCTATCTTTCCTTTCTTTATTGCTTTCTTAGTCATTCTTTGCTGTCGTTTAAAATTTTCCCAATCTTCTAGTTTCCCACTAACCTTGGCCACCTTATACGCATTGGTTTTTAATTTGATACTCTCCACGGCTGGTTATCCCTTCTCTTACCACCCTTCTTTTTCACTGGAATATATTTTTGTTGAGCACTATGAAAGAGCACGTTAAAAGTCCCCCATTGTTCCTCAATTGTGCCACCGTTTAGTCTGTGTTCCCAGTCTACTTTAGCGAACTCTGCCCTCATCCCACTGTAGTCCCCTTTGTTTAAGCATAGTACGCTCGTTTGAGACACTACTTCCTCACCCTCAATCTGTATTACAAATTCAACCATACTGTGATCACTCATTCCGAGAGAATCTTTTACTGGGAGATCGTTTATTATTCCTGTCTCATTACACAGGACCAGATCTAAGATAGCTTGCTCCCTTGTAGGTTCTGTAACATACTGTTCTAAGAAACAATCCCGTATGCATTCTATGAATTCCTCCTCCAGGCTACCCCGTGCGATTTGATTTGACCAATCGATATGTAAGTTAAAATCCCCCATGATTACTGCCATTCCTTTTTCACATACCTCCATTATTCCCTTGATTATTGTCCGCCCCACCGTGAAGTTATTATTTGGGGGCCTATAAACTACACCCACCAGTGACTTTTTCCCCTTACTATCTCAAATCTCCACCTACAATGATTCAACATTTTGTTCATTCGAGCCAATATCATATCTCACAACTGCCCTGATATCATCCTTTATTAACAGAGCTACCCCACCTCCTTTCCCTTCTTGTCTATCCTTCTGAATTGTCAGATACCCTTGTATGTTTAATTCCCAGTCTTGGCCACCCTGCAACCACGTTTCTGCAATGGCCACCAAATCATACCCATTTGTAATGATTGTGCCGTCAACTCATTTACTTTATTTCGAATGCTGCGTGCGTTTAGGTAGAGTGTTTTAATACTAGTTTTTAAACCATGATTTTTAGTTTTGACCCCTCCTGCAGCTCCTTTATATTCATACATATTGTCCCTTCCTATCACCTTGTGGTTTACACTTACCCCAGTGCTACTCTGCTCTGTTGCCTCCTGCCTTTTGCATTCTTTCTTAAGGTCCTGTTCATCTGCGCTCTCACCCATTCTAACTAGCTCAGAGCCCTCTCCTGGGTTCCAAACACTCCTCGCATTGAGGCACCGAGCTTTCAGGCTTGCCTTTTTATTACACTTTGACCCTTTAGAATTTTGCTGTACAGTGGCCCTTTTTGTTTTTTGCCTTGGGTTTCTCTGCCCTCCACTTTTACTCATCTCCTTTCTGTCTTTTGCATCTGTCTCCATTTTGTTTCCCACTGTCTCCCTGCATTGGTTCCCATCCCCCTGCCATATTAGTTTAACTCCTCCCCAACAGCACTAGCAAACACTCCCCCTAGGACATTGCTTCCGGTCCTGCCTAGGTGCAGACCGTCCGGTTTGTACTGGTCCCACCTCCCCCAAAACCGGTTCCAATGCCCCAGGAATTTGAATCTCTCCCTGCTGCACCACTGCTCAAGCCACATATTCATCTGTGCTATCCTGCGATTCCTACTCTGACTAGCACGTGGCACTGGTAGCAATCCTGAGATTACTACTTTTGAGGTCCTACTTTTTAATTTAGCTCCTAGCTCCTTCAATTCGTCTCGTAGGACCTCATCCCTTTTTTTACCTAAATCGTTGGTACCAATGTGCACCACGACAACTGGCTGTTCTCCCTCCCTTTTCAGAATGTCCTTCACCCGCTCCGAGATATCCTCGACCCTTGCACCAGTGAGGCAACATTCCATCCTGGAGTCTCGGTTGCGGCCGCAGAAACACCTATCTATTCCCCTTACAATTGAATCCCCTATCACTATCACTCTCCCACTCTTTTTCCTGCCCTCCTGTGCAACAGAGTCAGCCACGGTGCCATGAATTTGGCTGCTGCTGCCCTCCCTTGATGAGTCATCCCCCTCAACAGTACTCAAAGCGGTGTATCTGTTTTGCAGGGGGTTGACCGGAGGGGACCCCTGCACTACCTTCCTTGCATGCTCTTCCTGCTGGTCTTCCATTCCCTAGCTGGCTGTGGACCCTTCACCTGCGGTAAGACCAACTTGCTACACGTGCTACTCACATCATTCTCAGCATCGTGGATGCTGCAGAGTGAATCCGCCCTCAGCTCCAATTCCACAACGCGGTCCGTCAGGAGCTGGAGGCGGATACACTTTCTGCACATGTAGTCATCAGGGACACCGGATGTGTCCCTGAGTTCCCACATGGTACAGGAGGAGCATATCATGTGTTGCTGTAGGTAGACTTAGTGTTGCACCTTATTTGCCATGAATGATCTTTACACATTATTAAGATTGCTTTGAGATCTTAAAAGATGTTTGTGCACTTTGATGTCTTCTTCCTGAACCACGTACAGCTTCCAGGGCCATTAAACCGTGGACTGTATTAAATGCACACAGTATGGTATCAGTGCTTTGATGGCTATCTGTGTGTGCTACAAGAGCAGGATGGCAATCTAGTAACCATTGCTGTTGTCATTTTTGCAGAAAAAGCCGTCACACAATCAGCGCGAGCAGCAACGGACAAGTGGTGGTCCATCCAATACGCATCCCTTGACTGACCTGTAGGAACGCGTGGCAGACTTAATCGGTGCCCACGGGAGATCAACCACCCATGAGGATGCTGAACCTATGGTCGGAACTGAGGGTGATGTCATGTAGTGTCTGTGGACTCGGGTTTGGGTAATGTCATGTAGTGTTTCTCGACGACATATAATGCAGTAGTGGTGGTCCTTCAAATAAGCCTGCGCTGTGTGATCTTACTCATGTCACTCTGTCCCCTCCCCTGTTGCTAACCATTCGTCCATTGTTTTCTATTTTGCAAATGAGGATTCTGAGGCACCACATCGTCCTATGCAAGCCTCCACCTCAGCCCATTGTATGTGGGTCGTAGAGGAAGATGAGGGGCGCGCTGAGATCCCTCCACAGGAAGCTGTTGCGGGGGGATGTTGGTGGAGGGGGTGAAGTGGGTAGAGGGAGCGCTGCAGTCACAAGTTCCTCGGAAGAAGCCACGTTTACAGGCTTTGTCCCATCCAAGGCAGCGGGCCAAATGGTGTGCAGCAACGCACCCCCCCCAGGATAGAACCCCGTATGCCGTCTCTGCGGAGGTTGGGTTGGCAAAGCCGGTCTGCTGAAAGACAGGCAGACGCACACCTGGACATGGTGGGACTGTCAAGGGAGAGCATCGAACTCAGTCGAGAGTTCTCCAGGCCCTGGGTGGCATTTCTGGCAACATCGCCGCACAATCTGAGACAATCTGCGGACATGTCGCAGATGGCTGCTGCGATACGGGTGAACACTGAGGCTGTCAATGCCCTGCGGCAATTGATGGTCTCGACTTTTGGCACTGCAACCCCCAGTGTCATACCACCCAGACCGACAGCACCTGTGAATGTGGAGGCAGAACATGGGCCTTCTGACTCAGAAGCCGGGCCTTCCATACCCCGAGCTTCTCCATGGGGGTCGAATAGCATCTCCATTGTTTCTCCCCCAACAACAGCAGTGCCCTGTGCACCTTGCTGCACACCGTCTTGGTCCCAACACAGGTAGGGGTAGGGGCAAGAAGCGAGTGGGGTGGGGGAAAAGTGGCCGCAGTTAAATAGAAGTTTTGTGCCGGGGGGGGCGGGGCGGGGTTGTTGTCACTGTTTGTTTTGATTATTTTATAAAAGTTTTACAAATTGTTTCAAGTAGAAAATGTATTTAAGTTTCACAATTAAAGTTTACCAAGTCTTACAATGTACAAATGTTTCATAAATGTAACAATGTTTTATCAATTCTTTTGTTCAACTTAACCATTCTTGTATCGTGTCTCATTTGTAGAATAAGAGGGGTAATAGTCAACATGGTGGGATTGAGTGGACAGGCAAAGGTGAAACGTGCCTTTCACTGTTCAAACAAAGCATTGATTTATGAGCTGCTGATGTAAGACTTTTGCAGCAGCGAAAGCTCCACGTGGCCTCCCCTGTCATGGTGGTGGGGGTGGTGGCATAGGTTCATTGCCAGGCTCCTTGTCCTCCTCCTCCTCCTCCTCCTCCTCCCCTCTCTCCTCAGGTTGGTCCTGCAATCCCCATTGACAATTCCTATCCCCTCATGATGGCTAAGTTGTGTAGCATGCAGCACATCACAATGAACTCAGCGACCTGCTGAGGGGAGTATTGCAGGCAGCCTCCAGAGTGGTCTCGGCATCGGAAGCGCTGCTTGAACACTCCAATTGTCCTTTTGATGATGTTGCATGTGGCTATATGGGTCTCATTATTGCAATGTTTGGCCTATGTCTGAGGGCGGTGGGGGGGCGCCGGTCATGAGCCAGGTGGCGAGGCCATAACCTTTGTCCCCCAGCATCCAGCTTTGGCCTTGTGGCTGACACTCAGGTCAGAGACACTGCAATCACACAAGATGAAAACATCATGGATGCTCCCTGGAAACTGGGCATTGACTGCCATGATGCGCTGAGTATGGTCGCAGACGCTCTGTACGTTGAGCGATTGAAAGCCCTTTCGGTTTCGTTAAACCTCTGGCTCCTCTAACTAAAGGTGCTTGCAGGACGATGTGCGTACAATCAAATGGCACCCTGAACCTTGGGGAAGCCAGAAATTCGTGCAAAACCTGCAGCCTTCTCATTCTGTGCCTCCCTGGTCATTGGGAACTTTATAAAGTCCATCCTACATGCGTACAATGCAGTAGTCACCTGGCGAATGCAGCTATGTGAAGTGAACAGCGAGATGCAGCATATGTCCCAGGGCCGTAGTAATACACGCCCTCCTGTATGGCTCAGAGACGTGGACCATGTACAGTGGGCACCTCAAGTCCCAGGAGAAATACCACCAGCGATGTCTCCGCAAGATCCTGCAAATCCCCTGGAAGGACAGACGCACAAACACTAGCGTCCTCGTCCAGGCCAACATCCCCAGCATTGAAGCACCGACCGCACTTGATCAGCTTCGCTGGGCAGGCCACATAGTTCGCATGCCAGACACGAGACTCCCAAAGCAAGCGCTCTACTCGGAACTCTTCCACGGCAAATGAGCCAAAGGTGGGCAGAGGAAACTGTTGTGTATGGAGAAAGAGTCAGACTGAACACTGTGAGTTCAAAGTGAAGTGTGACCTTAGTCTTTTATTGCAGATCTCCAGAGTGCTTCTCCAATCTGTGAAGCATCCTTAAATACCTGTGCTCCCAAGGGATTATGGAATCCCTCGAGACGCCAGGGGATGAGCCCTCTGGTGGTTGTACAGAGTAAATACAAGTCCACATATAATACAGAAACGTTACAAGGACACCCTCAAAGCCTCCCTGATAAAGTGCGACATCCCCACTGACACCTGGGAGTCCCTGGCCATAGACCATAATAAATGAAGAAAGTGTATTCGGGAGGGCGCTGAGCTCCTCGAGTATCGTCGCTGAGAGCATGCAGAAATCAAGCGCAGGCAGCGGAAAGACCGTGTGGCAAACCAGGCTCCCTACCCACCCTTTCCCTCAATGACTATCTGTCCTACCTGTGACAGAGACTGTGGTTCTCATATTGGACTGTACAGCCACCTGAGAATTCATGCTAAGAGTGGAACCAACTCTTCCTTGATTCCGAGGGACTGCCTATGATGATGATGATATGTCCCCTGCTGATGCCTGAAAGGAGCCGGAGGCATAGAAGGCAAGTGCTGCAGTCATCTTCGCCTTGACAGGCAGTGCAGTCCTATTCCCATTGGTAGGCTATAGGTCTGCCTTTATGAGCTGGCATATCTTTGTGACCACTTCTTTTCGGAAGCGCAGCCTTCTAACGCACTGTGCCTTAGAGAGCTGCAGGTATGAGCGCTGTTCCCTGTAAACTCTTTTGGGGGGGGATAAGGCCTCCTGCCCATACAGGAGCTCTTTGATTATGCTCATAATGCTGCATGGGAAAAGTAGCCAGCATTATTGGCTCAGATATTGGCCTAGAAATCCCGGTCCTCTGCTTCCCGGGGGCGCTCGATGCTGGACAGAAAAAGATAAAAAAGATGCGCACCTGCTGCGCCCACCAGCGATCCCGGACCTGAAGCCTCCTCTCCCTGCATATCGGATCGCGTGCATGTTGGGACATCCGTATGCTGGAGCTGGTGTCACATGGCACTGGGCAGCCAATCCAGGTACAGTATTTTCTCATTCATAATAGAGTTCTCATTATTTTGATTGAGAAACAACACCCCAAACACCCAAACACAAATAAAAAATAGAAAAAATACACCACATATTTAAGATTAATTTAAATTAAAGTTAATAAATGTCTTATTAAAAAAATATATATATTTTTCCGATTTTTAAAAAAGTTTTATAATTATGGTTTAAAATAAATTAATTTAGTGGGCAGGGTTTTTAACATTAAAATGTGTTTTAAAAATTTTATTTTATTATGTTTTTGTATGTTTTAAAACTCTTACGCCTGTAAAAGCAGGCAAAAGTTTTCAGGACATCTCCTAGGCAAGATATGGGTAAATACTGCAATCTTGCCCATGCAAATGTTCTGACTGTGGCGATATGGCGGATTGTGCGCTGAAAACCGGCTTTTGCGAAGCCTTCCCAGGTTCATACACACTCCCTACGGACCCGGGGAGGCCGGGATTTCTAGGCCATTTTAGCCCCCATTCTTTTAAATGTGCTCAAATAGCCTCATATAGCCTTTTCTCAAAATCCTTTTATGTACTGAACTTCTGCTCCGTTTTTCAAAATGGTGTCATTAGCGCCGAGTGTATCGTGGGTGCGAGCAGGTAAGACTTGAGTTTTCACGGCGGGTTTTTGGGCGGGTGATAAAAATGGCGGTATTGGTGAATTTCCCGCTCTCGGCGATAGTGGGGCATTGCACGCTGATTAATGTCATAAAATCAGTGGGAAAAAAAAGGCTGGCAGTATTTTTTACTGCCGGCGCGTAACCACTGGCGAATTTTCCACCCCAGCGCTAAATTTTGTGTGTCGTCTTTACCAAAAAAATCACTTTTTCCAAAATCAGCAGTAAATGGGTGCAAACCTGACGAATTTCTAGCCCTATGTGTTTGTTCATCCACCCTTCAGCGTCTTTCCATCAGTCCTTATTTTTCTTAGCAAAATGCTTTATCTCCTACTTCTCCACATTAAATTGCATTATTTGTCTGCCAATTTTGCTGACTGCTTCACCCCCTTATATTTGACGGTACTTTATCCTTTTCTACCCTTATTTATCCCACTTAATTTCCCTGAAGTAAATCAAGAAATGATTCTTTGCTTGTTGAATGAGAAACATACTCATCTCCACTGTTTGGCGACTTGTGTTGCTGACTGAGGAGAATACCATGGGGCCGAATTTGCCCCTTTCCTTAAGGCCTCTTAACACCGGAAAGCAGTGGCCATGCTGCGGAGTGCAATGGTGCCGACCTTTCGTGTAATGGCCGCCTTTATCAAATTCCGCTCCCATGTTATCCCGACGGTTCCCTGCTCCCTCCCGCCCCGCCACCGCTCCGTTGCTGCCGATCCCTGTTAAGTGCCTCATTGCACTGCGCACCGCCGATCTCCTACCCCCCCCCACCCCTCCCCTCCCCTAGACGGTGAAATTTCGCCATGAAAATCTAGGGCTCACCTGGCGGTGCCAAAACCTGTTTTTTCGCAGTTGTCCAGTGAGGTTGAGGCCTTCTGCAATGTCAGCGCGGCTTCCCTTAAAGGGGAGGATGCACTGCCGCTGCCGCCATGTTCATTTTTTTGTTGGCTGACTGCCATGTCGGGCTGACAATTATGCCCCCAGGATCGGCAGCCTGGCACCTCCTCTTGGGTGCTTGGCCGAAACCCTTCCTGGTGGCCCAATGGACTGAAGTTAAAAAAATTGCGGAGGCTCTCCCCTTCAAGTGATGACCTAGTGCCGTGATGGCATCATCATGGCAGCCACTCCGCACCGCCCCAACTTCCGCCCCTCTAGTGTTGCCACCACCGTATAATCACCCCCATTTAGAGCAACTTCCGGATTTGAATTAAAAAATCCAACAAAGAATGGAATTTCGCTCAAGAGGCGACCTTAACTACAGCTGTGGTAAAAACCATTGAAACAGGGTACGTGCACACTGTTTCAGGCGGGGGGAAATTTCGGCCCCCATTTCTCTTACTGCTTAACTCGATTCATATATATTTTGCCTCAAGAACATATTAACCTTACAACACTGTAATAGAATCCTTTATTAATACTACCACATACCTCCTTTTTCCTTCTCTATCTCTCCTAAAAATGTTGTAATTATAAGTTCCCAGTCCTGTCTAAACCTAAATCATGACTGTTTTCACTGCTGTATTGTAGCCCCCATATTAACTAATTACATATTACATAGAATTTACAGCACAGAACTTTCCAATGTTGTTTTGAATGATTTGTGCATTCACATTCACACCACTCAATCCTAACTCCAATTTCTTAGTATGTTGACCTTTATTTTCTACAACCTCTACAACATTCTTTCTCTTGATAATATTTTCTCATTGTTTATTTCAGAAATGGTTTTTTCTTCTACTTGAACAGCTTTATTAATTCTGTGCTTGCTCTCTGATCCCAAGTCTACCCATGATCCCAAGATTCCCCACCACCTCATTCTAGTTTAAATCCTCCCTCACTTCTCCAGTTACCTTCTCGGCAAGGAAATGAGTGTCATTTTGACCGTCTCCTCCGTATACTTTTCCTTTATTCCAGAACTTGCTTTATTGCCCCAATTACTTGAGCCCTTCCCTCCTGCACCAGTCTTGCAGCCACAGATTGACCTTCCTAATCTTCCTCTCTGATGAGAAGCATCCGGAAAATATAGGAACAGGAGTAGGGCTTGAGCTCCGCCATTTAATGAGATCTGCGACCTAACCTGCCTTTGGCCTGTATCCCTTAATGCCTTTGGTTAACAAAAAGTTATCAATTTCAGATTTAACATCAACAATTGATCTAGCATCAATTACCGTTTGCGGAAGAGAGTTCCAAACTTCTGCCACCCTTTGTGCATAGAAGTGTTTCCTAATTTCACTCCTGAAACATCTGGCTCTAATTTTTAGACTATGCCCCCTCATCCTAGAATCTCCAACCAGCAAAACCAAGCGACAAAATTTAACATTTATTTGCTACATACCCGAATGGTTGAATTGTTGGTAACTTTTAATTTAATCTGTTCTATATTTTAAATGCTCAGATTTAATTTTCTTTTCTTCAATTCTTCACAGATTCTCCTGGTCATGTGAATCAGTGAGTGGATTAAATGTCCCTTGCTTCAAACCTGATGCATCTGACCCACTGAATACAACTTCCAGTACTGTCAGTGTCTCGATGTCTACACTGAAAACTGATATTGACCAGTTTCTCTTCAAATTAACCGTTAATAATAATAACAGAAATTCTTCAGCAGCACAACTGTTTCTAACAGTTAAAAAAGAAGACAACCTAAGGTATGTGCTTAATATTATGGTATGCAGATTATTGGTGCAGAGCACGTACAGAACAAATTATCTGCAGGAAAGGATATTAAAGATTTTGGAGTTCATTTTGCGTACTCATACTACCTGTTCAACCTTCGTCGCCTCCAGGCCAGATCCAAGACCATCCCATCCTCTGTTGTCGAATTACAGTACCCGGGTGACCCTTGCATCTGCGCACATTCAGAGGCTGAACTCCAAGTCATCGTCAACATCTTTACCGAGGCGTACGAAAGCATGGGCCTTACACTAAACATCCGTAAGACAAAGGTCCTCCACCAACCTGATCCCACCACAAAGCACTGCCCCCCCCCCAGTCATCAAGATCCATGGCGTGGCCCTGGACAATGTGGACCACTTCCCTCGGGAGTCTATTATCAGCAAGGGCAGACATCGATGATGAGGTTCAACACCGCCTCCAGTGCACCAGCGCAGCCTTTGGCCGCCTGAGGAAGAGAGTGTTTGAAGATCAAGCCCTCAAAACTGGCACCAAGCTTATGGTCTACAAGGCTGTAGTGATACCCGCCCTCCTGTTTGGCTCAGAGACATGGACCATATACAACAGACACCTCAAATCGCTGGAGAAATACCACCAACGATGCCTCTGCAAGATCCTGCAAATCCCCTGGGAGGACAGACATACCAACGTCAGTGTTCTCGATCAGGCCAACATCCCCAGCATCGAAGCACTGACCACACTCGGCCAGCTCGATTGGGTGGGCCACATTGTCTGCATGCCAGACACAAGACTCCCAAAGCAAGCGCTCTACTTGGGACTCCTTCACGACAAGCAAGCCCCAGGTGGGCAGAGGAAACGTTTCAAGGACACCCTCAAACCCTCCTTGATAAAGTGCAACATCCCCACCGACACCTGGGAGTCCCTGGCCAAAGACCGCCCTAAGTGGAGGAAGAGCATCCGGGAGGGCACTAAGCACCTCGAGTCTCGTTGCAGAGAGCATGCAGAATACAAGCACAGGCAGTGGAAGGAGTGTGCGGCAAACCGGACACCCCACCCACCCTTTCCTCCAATGACTGTCTGTCCCACCTGTGACAGAGACTGTAATTCCCGTATTGGACTGTTCAGTCACCTGAGAATTCACTTTTGAAGTGGAAGCAAGTCTTCCTCGATTTCGAGGGACTGCCCATGATATGATGATCATGCAAAATCTTGGGAGCACATCATCTCTTGCTCATTATCAGGGAATTGTGTGTGGTGTCAGTGCAAAAATAAACAAAGGAATAACTCTATGTTGTGGCAATATTTTTGAAGCTTAAAAGTTACTGCAATTTGCAAAGAATGAGAGATTTCCTCTTTGCTACATTTAACAAAAAAGCTTTTCTGTAGATAATCTGATGCTGCTTTTGGTATTGTACTATTTTTTGGAGTAGCAGGAGTTGAGGGAGTCAAGGTGTAACCTCGATCTTTGGGGTCATCTGGCTTCAAGAAAAACCACTTGGCATTGGGACATTGGAACTGAGTCACCCATTCTGTGGCAGACTTGCTGAACTGCTATCTGAGCTAAGTAGATCTGCAATGCTTTAGTGTATTGTTGTCCATAGAACAGTCAGCATGGCTCAGCAATAGGAGTTGGAGGGGTGGATCTATCACTGGACTCTAAGCTTCTTCCCCCTTGGCTCCAGATCAACCTGCAAGACATTGACCTGTTGGGAATGTATCCTGTCTGCGCAATCAGCAGAAAGCTTGCCACTGCTCTATGCTGGTAGGCAATGTGATTTTACCTCGTTAAACTCCAGTGCACAATTGTCAGCCCCCTAAACTTTGTCTTTTGCCGACCTGCACATAAGTTGTCTGCACTTAAGTAAGTGGGGTGTTCCAAGGTGGTGAATGTGTGCATTTTATATCGTACAAGCAGACATTCTACCTATGTAAATTCTCATTTGCTTGGTTTGGAGTCACTTAAGTATGGGTTTCCACACGTCAGATACCCCACTGACCAAAAACATTGTTGTACACTTCTGACTTAAAGGTCACTGAATTGTTGACTTAAAAATATTAGTAGTTAATTCCTGTGTAGAGCAGAATATTCAAGCCTGTATTTCTGAAATATAATCCACTTTGCAAAAGGATTACATAGAAAATAGGTGCAGGAGTAGGCCATTCGGCCCTTCGAGCCTGCACCACCATTCAATAAGATCATGGCTGATCATTCACCTCAGTATCCCTTTCCTGCTTTCTCTCCATACCGTTTAGCTATAAGGGCCATATCTAACTCCCCCTTGAATATATCCAATGAACTGGCATCAACAACTCTCTGTGGTAGGGAATTCCACAGGTTAACAACTCTCTGAGGGAAGAAGTTTCTCCTCATCTCAGTCCTAAATGGCTTACACCTTATCCTTCGACTATGTCCCCTGGTTCTGGACTTCCCCAACATCGGGAACATTCTTCCTGCTTCTAACCTGTCCAGTCCCATCAGAATTTTATATGTTTCTATGAGATCCCCTCTCATCCTTCTAAACTCCAGTGAGTACAGGCCCAGTCGATCCAGTCTCTCTTCATATGTCAGTCCTGCCATCCCGGGAATCAGTCTGGTGAACCTTCGCTGCACTCTCTCAATAGCAAGAACGTCCTTCCTCAGATTAGAAGACCAAAACTGAACACAATATTCCAGGTGAGGCCTCACTAAGGCCCTGTACAACTGCAGTAAGACCTCCCTGCTCCTATACTCAAATCCCCTAGCTATGAAGGCCAACATATCATTTGCCAATGGAAATGCAAAGATCCAACACAATGGAAAGGCTGTCGTTGCTCGTTATGTACATGAGCACAGTAAATGAGCAAACATCATTACAAGCAAAAATACTGTCAGACACTTTCTTGTTTCCTATTTTAATTGGGCTGTTTCACTGCCGGTGTGAAAAATAAACGTAGATTGCATTCAATGAATGTGTCACAGTCACCAACAATTCAACCTCAGCTGATCAGGGTAGAATAATTTGGGGTGTAGATTTCTCTCTGGTTTTGTTACTCCATGATTATCCAACAGAAGGTGTGATTCAGTGAGACAAGCCAGGCTGCGTTAGATTTACCCTCTCTTGAGACTGAGCTCATTGGCCCAATGTGCTCTTTGTTCCAACAGGCCAATTAAGCCAATTGAGTTGGGAGCAAAACTTTGGAATTTGATCTTACAACCTTCTGCTTGATATTCAAACACCCTTAATCTTTACAATGCAATGCAATAGCACAAATGTTGTAAAATATGTAACACAAATATCGTAATACAAGTGAAATGTGTATTGAATAAGCTGTATACTCTAGGTCAATAAGTAACTTACACGTATTAACAAAGTGTTTTCTTCATTGTCTTGATTAAATTGTTAATTTTCACAATTGCAAGGAATAGGTACCGAGTTTGAAGCTGCTCATCGCAGTGACAACGTGTTCGTATCAATGCATCCCCCTCTAGCAGGACAGAGCTTATAGTCTGGACTCAGTGAGCATTTTGCACAATGGAACCAGGTCTTGCAAGAATATCAGTATTACTGAGATGAATGTTACCTCAGTAATCGAGGGCTCCATCAATACAGTCCCATTCACAAGCCTCACAGTGTCCTGAAACTGAAGCAGCATTTATATAGGAGTAAGCAGTTAGGATCACGTGAGAAAGAGTTTTGGGCACAAGGCTAAATACTGTGATAAAAGGCGGCAGCAGCAGAAGGGCATTATGAAAGAATATGATATTAAGCAGGTAGCTTTTTTTGGCAATTTGCTTTGTGCTGTTTTTCAAAGGAGACCTTGTGTTATCCCTCTGAGTAGCTATCTTTTAGATTCACCGGCTCAGTTAAGCCTCACTTCCACCAGCTTTGAGAAAACAATCTCAATTCATAAATGTTTCCTGTACCTCAAATGGTCCATGTTTTTCAAATGATTTGCAATATAATAATGAGCAGGAAATAAAATGAATATCATTTTACTTTGTCACGTATGATTATTTTGCATATTTTCAACTGAGTTTGTGCGCACTCTTGTCAAAGAGAGAGAGGAAAGGAATGTTTTCACTGAGTGATTTGTTTCCAATTAATCCTTAGTGATCTCTTGAACACAAGGTAAGCTGTGAGGAGGACACAAAGAGCTTGCAAAGGGATATAGACAGGTTAAGTGAATGGGCAGTAAGGTGGCAGCTGGAGTATAATGTGGGGAAATGTGACATTATTCTCTTTGGTAGGAAGAATAAAAACACAGAATATTTTTTTAAATGATGAGCAACTATTGAATGTTGGTGTTCAGAGAGATTTAGGTGTCCTCATACAGGAAACATAGAGAGTTAGCATGCAGGTACAGCAAGCAATTAGGAAGGCAAATGGCTTGTTGGCCTTTATGGCAAGGGGGTTGGAGTACAAGAGTAAGGAAGCATTACTACAATTGTATTTTTGGTCTCCTATCTGACATGCCTTAGAGGCTGTGCAAAGAGGGTTCACTAGATTGATCCTTGGGATGAGAGGGTTGTCCTATGAGGACAGATTGAGTCGACTGGGCCTATACTTTCTGGAGTTTAGAAGAATGCGAGGTAATCTCATTGAAACATATATGATTCTGAGGGAGATTGACAGGGTAGATGCTGAGAGGTTGTTTCCCCTGGCTGGAGAGTCTAGAGCTAGGGGGCACAATCTCAAGATAAGGGGACGACCATTTAAGGCTGAGACGAGGAGGAATTTCTTCACTGAGGGTTGTGAATCTTTGGAATTCTCTACCCCAGAGAGCTGTAGATGCTGAGTCGTTAAGTATATTCAAGGCTGAGATAGATAGATCTTTGGTCTCTAGGGGAATCAAGGAATATTGGGATCGGGCAGAAAGTGGAGTTACGGTCGAAGATCAGACATGATCTTATTGAATGGCGGGACGGGCTTAAAGGGCTGTGTGGCCTACTACTGCTCCTCATTCTTATGATCTTATATTGCTCTTCTCTAGACTGGTGAAACTGTTCTGTGCTGAATGTCTGAATAATTCAGTCAACTGGAATGATGCATTTTCTGTCAAAGCTGTGTGTGAGGAGTGCTCAGAAACTGTGAACCTCTCATATTCTTGGAAGTTATATCTCGTGAATTCAACTGAAACAGAACCTGTTGAAGGTGAGTCACAAAGTGTTGTGGGACATTTCATTAAACTAAAAATTCTAAGGGGTATGTTTGCATCTGTGTTGGGTCTAATATTTCAATAACTGAGTGAACAATGGTTCAATCATCTTGTGCCCTTCAGCCATCACCTTTACACAGGTTGAAGATCCTTAACCATATAATAAAGGCTGTGGAATTGCCATGTCATTTTTTTAAATCACTTGACTTCAGATTTTCTGCATTGTGTTGTGTTTACTTGCAGACATAATCATGTTAGTAACCTGGTTCAGCTAGTTAGCAGGGTTTAAGTTTGTACATGTTAGATGCTAGTAAACTAATTTTACAATAGCTTTATTTACTGCTATAACAAACCTTTCAACAACAGTTACATAAATTTAAGTTCAATCAATGACATTGTGACTCAGTGCATCGTCTGGTCTGGTACTTAGTTGTGCAGATCACACAGGTCCCAAGTGTTATGTATGCAACCCTATGTAACCTGTATCATACCGCCACCAGAGGGCATACCTTTTGAAGTCCCAAGGGATCCCAATATCCCTTGGGAGCACTGTATATAAGCAGGCCTCCCATGCTGTACCAACACTCTGGAGTTTGAATAAAGGAGCTAAGGTCACACTTAGTCATGTCTACAGTACTCAGTTACATTACTTTATTATGAACATAACACCAAGTTCAATCTTCAGTCCATATTGAGTTAGCTGATCTCAACTGAGGCAGCAGTTGGCTCGGGCTCCCACTCCTAATTGCTGTCCATTGATTCCAGCTGAAAAGTATGAATGTCAGGCAAGGACAAGAATAACTCAACTCTCATAGCTTCCACAAGTGAATAACACATTTAAATGTTTTTTTTTGACCATCCAGCTGTTCCACAAGCACAAAACACACCATGTCAAAAATTTCCAAACCAAGCAACTGAATAGAGGTTTTTTTGCCTCATGAAGTAAACACTTTTACTCCCTGGGTGGAGGGGGGTGGGGATACTTCCTAGTGTGCTGAGGTACAAGTTGACAGGACACCATCTAATGTTGGTTATGGACCTTCAGGTCCCAATAATGAGTCAGGTAGTTGCACAATCATCAGCTGTGTCCCAAAAGCTCATGCCACTTCCAGGCTAGTCAAGTTTTCGCTCCAAACAGCAAGTCAGTACATCACTCAACTCTGGAACAATCCAACATTATCCTCACAGCAAGTATGTAGACAGAGAACTGTGAGATATATATCAAACCAAGCAAGTGATCTACTGACTGCAATTTAAGCGAGGATAACGGAAGTATCGGACCCCTTCCTGAAGGTTCATCCCCAACCCAGTACAGTCAAAGCAACCCTCAGACAGATCTCTAAAGAGAAAGATCCTGTCCCATGTACTCTGCTCGCCTCAGTCAGGATGCCAGGCTGCATCCTCAGCACCATGCTGCCCTGGCAGCCCAGTGGAGGCCATCAGTGGTCCTGCAGAATGCGCAGCGGCCCTCTTTAATGGAAGGGGAGGGGCGTTGAAACACATCAGCGCTACGAATCACAGAATCATAGAAAAATTACGACACAGAAGGAGGCCATTCAACCCATCGTGTCCATGCCGGTCGAAAAAGAGCTGCCCAGCCTAATCCCACCTTCCAGCACCAGGTCCATAGCCCTGTAGATTACGGCTCTTTGGGCTCAAATTTGGCCCACCCCTTTATTCGGCGCACTTACCGGAGACACGCCGCTTTTCTCCGTTGATAAATGTGCCGAAAAAATTTGTTCCCCACTTTGGCCACTGTCCGGTCTTTCCTTGGTCTTCGCGCAGCGTGGCCAGTCGGAGCCAGTGTCCTGCGCTGAAAACAGTGCCGGGCGTCTGCACATGTGCGTTGGCGTGTGCGCGCACATGCAATAGCTCCTTGTCCCCAGCCTCTCTGTGTGTGCGTGCTGCAGCCGCTGTGTGTGTGGGACCCGATGCCTGCCCCTAGCCCTGGCCGAGTGGCGTCCCGGTGCGATCGACTTCAGGTTTGAAATTTTATGCATTGTAGCTATTTTTGAACTTTCTTAATAGCTTGTCATTTTCCTGGACTTCTGGATATTTTGAAAAAATTATGTAAATATGTTTTATTTCTTGTGAATAATGGTGACCATTTGTCAAGCTTATTCACCTGGTGCTATTGTGAAAGAAGAACATAAGTGACAGAGGAACACTGAGAGAATATCTTATTTATTGAAGTAGACTTTATTTAGACAATATGGGCTCAATTTTGGCCCAATATAATCATTGCAAACAAATAGTTGTTTAAATTAGTTGGGAGATTAGGGCAATTTAATTCAACTATCTTTTACGACTTTTATTTTTGTAGTTTAAGCTTCCATGAATGCTTCTGTTGTGTAGTAAATTAACTTTGCGAAGTTTGTCATATGATGTCCTGTTTAGCTGTTTGATCCTATTCACATTCTTTAGTCAAGTCATTAAGTTCTGCTCGCCTCCAATGTACCTACCTGCGCTGATTTCTTAACTCTCCACAAGGGTTTTCAAAAGCGGCCACATACGCTGGCCTAAGTAGATTTGGAGTAACTATTAGCTGGCCAAAGTGGCCTAAATGGCCAAAACTGACGTAGGTGGCTTGTAATGCCCCCTTTTGAGAAAAACTAAACTAAACTAAAAAAAATCATAACTAACTCACTTACACTGGCACAAAATCGGGATTTTTAAGATACTCCAGAAAAATCAAGTTGCTCCAAAAAACAATGGAGCAACTCCTGGCCAATTTTGAGCCCTTTAAGTACACATCCAAATACATTTTTAATTGTGATGACGGTTTCTGCCTTTACCACACTTTCAGGCAGTGAGTTCAGACCCCCAATCACCCTCTGTGAAGAAATATTTCCTCATCTCCCCTCTAATCCTTCTACCCTCAAATCTATGCCTCCTGCTTATTGACCCCTCTGCTAAGGGAAATAGGTCCTTCATATCTACTCTATCGACACCCCACATAATTTTATACACCTCAATTAAATCTCCCCTCAGCCTCCTCTATTCCAAGGAAAACAACCCCAGCCTATCCAATTTTTTTCCTCATAGGTAAAGTTTTCCAGTCCTGGCAACAACCTTGTAAATCTCCTCCACACCCTTTCTAGTGCAATCGGATCCTTCCTATAATGTGGTAACCAAGTATTGTGATGTGTAATGTTAAACCATAAATCGCTGCCGATAGCGCCCAAGTAGTACCCCAACAGGAAGTGAAGCACATGACATTGAGTTCCACTTCCTGTGAGGTGCGGTAACCCCAATTTCGCGGCCGGGGCGGGTCATCCGCGCCGGGCACAGGAAGTCCCTCCCCAACTGTGTTACTGCCCCCAAACTGGACGCTGGGGAATTTTGTCCCCCCAAAACTCTGATTCACACTCTTGTCACCTCTGGACTTGACTTCAGAAATGCCCTTCTCACCAGTCTTCTGACCTCCGCTGTTCATAAATTCAGTTGTCAAAATTCCTGTGGATATCCTATCCTGTACAAAGTGCTGCTTGTGCATCAACTCCATCTTCACTGACGCACATAAAATTTTAAATCATCATCCTCAGCTACAAATCCTTTCATGGCTTTACCCCACCCTATCTCTTTTATCGTCTCTAACTTATGTCCTCATCACATTTCTCTGGTCCTCTGCCTCTACTCTCCTGTGATCCCTCCCTCACTCTGTCTTTTGTGGGAGCGTCTTCAGGTCTAAACTTGCTGTCACCTCCTAATTCGCCCTGCAACAGTTTGGTGCCTGCTCCTTTTCTCTTCTGTGAAGCATGTTGGGTTGTTTCTGTCCATGAAAGGCATTATATAAATACAAATTATTGTTGCAAACCAATGGGTAGAGTGTTCCTGGCTAAGCAAGCAGTGGGAAATTAACAACTGCTTTGTGAAGTTTCAAATGCTCATATTCTAGCAGTACCTCTGCATACTTGTGTGTCCCCAATCCTTGGCTCTGAAACTTTGCCTAACTCCTCTGCAATTAAGTTTGTTCGGGTGTCTCTATGGGAAGAGAGTGGACACTCTACAACAGATGACCTGAAGCTTTACCTATGTGGATTGCTTTGGAGCCTCTAAACATGCAAGTTAACTGATCAAAATAAAGAAGAACTGTCATGTATCTCACATTACTGTACATAACTGTATCTTACCATGCTATGCATGACTGTAACTAATTATGACCTGTAACCACTCGGATACCTTACCACCAGGGGTGCACTTGCAGGAGACGCTGCATACCTGTTCCACACAGGTATATAAAGACAGGTCTCAGGCAAGTGTGGCATTCGAGAGCTGTGAAATAAAGGTGCAGGTCCTGAGTGACCTTGACTTCAGCATGTGCTTCTTGTGAGTCTGTACTGCAGGGACAGGACTTTACAAGAACTTCATGAGGCACCAGGTTGAAAGCCAAGTGAAAATGCTGCAAGTGTGTAACTTTTAAATAATTGTTCTGTCTTAATTATATAATAAGCATGAATGCTTAGCTACCCAACCACAATGCAGAAAGGTGCATTTTCTCATATTTTTCAGACCCTTGTTTACATCTGGTTTTCACTAAAATGGCTATTTACTGATGAAATCTGTGATTTACATCATAATTGCTCGTAGTTTCTGCAAAATTGATGCTGACTTTCTAAATAAAAGTGAGGAAAACAGATCACTACTTTTCAAAGGAACAAAGCGAATTCTGTGTTTAAAGTTTAGCCCTTCTGGTCTTTTCCTTGTGCCTGGCAAATGCTTTAGTATTATGTGTCTTTGTTTGTTTTACAGTTCCTTTCTGTAAACTGGTGGTGGACAATTTACAGTCAAGCATACTTGGCCCCATTGTGACTGATGCTGCACCCAAACCTGGTGTGACTTCCAGCATTCGAACATTGGTAACTACAGCTACTCAAAGAGCCCAGACTACAGCCAGTCACAGCAGCAAAGGCCCTCTCAGTGCTTGGATTGGCCCATCTGGTCAAAACTATTCTGGCAATGTTATCAGCACTGCTACACTTTCAACTCCTCCTGTTACTCCAGTCAATACCTCCACAAATAGTAGAACAAACAGAATAGTAAGAACCACGACCACAAGAGATCCATTCCCATTTCCAGTTCTTGAAGAGCAGATTTCCGGTGGGAGACCTCGAACAAGACTTCAACGAGCTGCTAAGTCAGCAAATACTTCATTCACTAATGCTGCAGGTAAATCCTTTAAAATTCACAGTCTGATTCATAAATTGTGCACGAAGTTTTCTTCCTCTTGTCAGTTATAGCAGAATTGGTCATCGAACTTTTTCCCAGAAGATCTGTAAACATGTGATGCAGACTTGGTTATACCAACTGCAAAGGTTTTCTGCTTTTGATTTATTATTAACACCAGCAGATCGCCTGTTGTTTTGCTCACAGTGGGTCAGATGATATGCTGTTTTCTAATGGCAGGAATGTTATACTGTGTATACCACGCTGAACAAATATTGCACGATGTATGATAATGATAAGGAGGCCTCTTTCAGAGCAGAAAAATATAATTATAAAATTATAAGATAATTGCTGCTCTTCCTGACTGCTGTAACCCATTAGATATTTGCTGTTGGGAATGTTTGTTGACTGGATGTGACTGGCTGCCTTTTCAAAGATTTTTTTTTTTACATTAAAAATGATATTTTGAAGTGTTGCAAATGCTCTTCAGACAGGGGTGTCGCAGTTGTGTGAGGCGGACTGGTTGGGCTGGGTGCTGTTTGCCTTTCCGTCATTGTTCATAGGTTTATATGTAACCTTCAGGGCTGCTGATCAAGGGCCATGCGGCTCTTTGTCGGCCGGCATGGACACGATGGGCTGAAATGGTCTCCTTCTGCACTGTAAATTTCTATATTTCTATTTTCATTTACTACCAGATATCTTGTGTCATTACTCTCAATGAGTCAGAGGCTTTAGCTGAGCAGGAACTTTATGCACAATACTGTAGTGTTATTACTAGGATGGGATCACAAATTCTAGCAATGGGTTGATGGGGTTCCCAAGAACTGGAAGCCCTGGGAAATTGGGGTATGTCCTGGGGTGTAGAGGCACCGCAGAAAGGGACCCTGGGCATACTAGAACAGGTTCTGGGATCATTGGAAGGAAAGGCCTGAGAATCTGGAGCATCCTTATAGACGAGGGAGGCTCAGGAGAATGGGACCTGAACTGCCACTGGTTCCTCTTGGACTATCAGGCGCCAGCCCACCCACTGCATTCCCACTGCTTAGCCATTCCCTGACCTTTTGCGTCGCTGGCTATTCTTTCCACCACTTTCTCCATCATCGTTGACTCTTGCCTTAAAGCATTTAGTGCACCATTAGTGAGTTTGCCAATTCATACAACAGCAAACAAAAATGTTGTCAAATGTTTATTGTTTGCACAGTTTAAAGAGAGAGTTTTAAAAAACTTTTTCAACCAAAATGTAGAGGTGGGATTTTGCCGTGATTAACATGCACAGCAATCAACCAGGAGGAATCCAGCTTCCAGCTGGGTTTAAATCACTTGGGAAAAAGTAAATTGAAATTCTCATCAAGTTTTTTACTGAGAAGAAGCAATACATTCTTAATGAACAATCTTTGTACTGCTTTCTAACTATCTGTGAAGAAATCACTGGTGCTGTCTTTGACACGAGTATCCTCGCCTCCATCCCGCAACATGTTACCCGCCACCATCTCAGCAAAACTCCAGCCCTGCACGAGGTAGAAAAGGCCATCCATCAGCTCAAGAACAACAAGGAAACAGGAGCGGATGGAATCCCCGCTGAGGCACTAAAGTATGGCGGAGTGCCAAAATTGGCACGGATGCATGACATCTCTTTCTCATCTGGAAGGAGGAGAGCATGCCGGGAGATCTCAGAGATGCAGTAATCGTGACCATCTTTTAAAAAGGGACAAGTCCGACTGCAGCAACTACAGAGGAATCTCCCTGTAATCAGCCACTGAGAAAGTCATCGCTAAAATCCTCCTCAACCGTCTTCTCCCTGTGGCTGAGGAGCTCCTCCCGGAGTCACAATGCGGATTCCATCCACTACAAGAGAAATGTAGGGAACAGCACCAACCCTTGTACATGGCATTCTTTGACATTACAAAGGACTTTGAAACTGTTAACCGCGAGGGACTATGAAGCGTCCTCCTCCATTTCGGCTGCCCCCACAAGTTTGTCGCCATCCACCGCCTGCTCCACGACAACATGCAAGCCGTGATCCTGACCAACGGATCCACCACAGATCCAATCATCATCCAGACCAGGGTCAAGCAGGGCTGCGTCATCGCGCCAACCCTCTTCTCAATTCTCCTCGCTCTAATGCTCCACCTCACACCCAACAAGCTCCCCGCTGGAGTGAAACTAAACTATAGAATCAGTGGGAACCTGTTCAACTTTTGTCGCCTCAGGCCAGATCCAAGACCGTTCCATGCTCTGTCATCGAGCTACAGTATGTAGACGACGCTTGCGTCTGCGTACATTCAGAGGCTGAACTCCAAGTCATCGTCAGCATCTTCACCGAGGCGTACGAAAGCATGGGCCTCACACTAAACATCCATAAGACAAAGATCCTCCACACAAAGGTACAAACTGAGTCCTGTTTAACTGAACAAGGTACAACTTTGTTTCTGCTTTATTAAGGCCCAAAGTGCCTGACTCTCAAAATGGCTGGTCTTTTATACTAGAGCAGCACCATGTGCATGCTACTCAGAGGCCTCCAACAATGACACCATCTGGTGGCTACAAACAGCATGTACATACATGACATCCACCAACTTGACCCCGCCACATAGCACTGCCTCCCAGTCATCAAGATCCACGGTGCGGCCCTGGACAACGTGGACCACTTTCCATACCTCGTGAGCATATTATCAGCAAGGGCAGACATCGAAGACGAGGTTCAACACTGCGTCCCATGCGCCAGCGCAGCCTTCGGCCGCCTTATGAAGAGAGTGTTCGAAGATCAGGCCCTCAAATCTGGCACCAAGCTTATGGTCTACAGAGCTCTCCTGTATGGCTGAGATGTGGACCACATACAATAGACACCTCAAATCGTTGTAGAAAGACCATCAACGATGTCGCTGCAAGTTCCTGCAAATCTCCTGGGAGGACAGATGCACCAACGTCAGTGTTCTCGATCAGCCCAACATCCCCAACATCAAAGCACTCGATCAACTCCGTTGGGCGGGCCACATTGTTCACATGCCCGACACAAGACTCCCAAAGCAAGCGCTCTACTCACAACTCCTACACAGCAAGCGAACAGCGGAAAAGTTTCAAGTACACCCTCAAAGCCTTCCTGATAAAGTGCAACATCCTCACTGACACCTGGGAGTCCCTGGCCATAGACTCCCCTAAGTGAAGGAAGAGCATCCGGGCGGGCACTGAGCACCTCGAATCTCGTCGCGGAGAGCATGCAGAAAACAAACACAGGGAGTGGAAGGAGCGTGTGGCAAACCAGACTCCCCACCCACCCTTTCCTCCAATGATTGTCTGTCCCACCTGTGACAGAGACTGTGGTTCCCGTATTGGACTGTACAACCACCTGAGAACTCATTTTTAGAATGGAAGCCAGTCTTCTTTGATTTCGAGGGACTGCCTATGATGATAATGTCTCAGTAGTTCAAAATAAAAAAGGGGCAGTTAATATTTTAAATGTAGAACTTACTTGAAACAAAGACTTGAGCTTCCAGTCGCAGTTTTGTCTCAAAGCTGTTTAGGAAAAGCAAAGAAACACAAATCCGGAAACAAGAAGAGGAATTCCTCTTTATTTCAACTCCAAAACCAACTGGTACAGGTTGGGAAGTTCTGAAAACTGCTCATGCTCAAAATGCACGGAATTGGTTGCCAATTTTCCAATTGTTCTGGAGAAAAAATATCGAGTTGAATTATGGGCTTTTGCGGCAGTCTGAGGCATTCAAGTTGAAATTGGAAAACGGGTATTAGAAAAAACTCAAATTAAGTCACGATTTTGTGAATTATAATTTTACTGAATTTTTACAGTTTGTTTAAAACTTTGTTTTAGAAATTAAAAATTTCAATTACTGAAAACATGGACTGTGAAAATTTTTACAAAAAATATTTTGAGTGATTTGATTGGTTCACCTTTTTTTCTTTTTAACAACTTTTAAGTGTGTAATGGCAAGTTCTTCTCACTGGCCATTAATATTGGTTGCTTTTGATATAGCTAGTAGTTTCTCATTGGAAGTTTTCTAGCCACTCTCCTTAATCTTAATTCATCTGCTTTCTTCCTCATCAGTCCTGATATGCTGCTGTTGTACTTTGGGGCAAATCAACTAAGTGTAATAGGAAAAATGTGACTGAAAAATAGTGTGAACAAGAAGTCGATGAATGTGTATAGGACATGTGTGCTATGCACAGACTATATTTAAGATATAGAGAACAGCTCCGCAGATCGGGCTATAAAAAGAGCAGGAGCAGCGGGCCTGGGACATCGTGGCCCCTCCAACATGCGAGAGAACAGCTCCACAGATCGGGCTATAAAAGAGCAGGAGCGGCGTACCACTTCAACCTCCAGCGCGAGCTGCTCCAAGTATGCGACGATTTTGAGATGGGCGACTGGGTGACGTCATCAAAACCCTGGTTGCCGTTTTGGAGCGTGGGCAGGAACGTCGGCAGGGTCCAGGTACAGAGGAGTGGGAAGGTCAGGGCGGATGAGTGGTGAGATGCGGTGAATGTTTATGGCAGAGGAGCGACAGATGAGGGTTTGGGGCCCAGAAGAGCCGAGGGCCCGGGGCAACACGGTCCAGCCCACACTGTGATATGTGTGCGCGCTACGTCCGTGCGGCAGAGCAGGTCTCCAGTCGTCCTGGTTAACCTTTGCCATTGGATAAAGACCTAGCTCTGTCAAGCCCGTGTGGTGGCTGGTGTGCAACGGTCACCACGCGTTAAAAAAATTCACGCACAGGCATCTTCCACCCCCTCAATTGGAGTTCAGGACTGGAACATCGGTGTCATGTATCTCACACTACTGTATATAACTATCTTACCATGCTATACATGACTGTAACTAGATATGACCTGAAACCACAAGCATACTTTACCACCAGGGGTGCACTTGCAGGAGACACTGCATACCTGTTCCACACAGGTATGTAAAGGCAGGTCTCAGACAAGTGTGGCACTCGAGAGCTGTGAAATAAAGGTGCAGGTCCAGAGTGACATTGACTTCAGCATGTGCCTTGTGTAAGTCTGTACTGCAGGGTCAGGACTTTACAATCGGGTCCTTCATCGAAACACCTGTGAACTCGTGGAAGCAAGTCATCCTCGTTCGAGGGACCGCCTATGATGATGATATTTAAGATGTACTTAAAATAGCTATACCATGTCCAGTCACAGCAAGTTGCCTCCATTTGCTAATAATTATTCTAAATTTTAATTTATCTGCCTAATATGAAGTGTAGTCTGGTTAAATGAAAAAAGTTTATAAAACCAAATTTGTCTATGTACAGTAAAACCTTGATTATCTATTATAATGGACTGGACACATTTGGTGGATAATGTAAATTGATCGATCAAATGACTAAATTACACTGTCGAATTCTGTTTTGCCATTGGAGTGCACTGGATCCATCCACCGACTTGCCTTCGTCCTCTCAAACAGTACCTATATTTGTTACTCCTGCTGTAAAGATCAGATAATGCTGCAATCGCTAATCTCCAACTGATCTATCTGCTTATGGCTCCCCCCTGAGCCTACATGTAACTCCAGCCATTGAACCTACCAGAGACCTGAGAGAACCTATAAAACATGCTTCCCTAATACCAGTCATGGGCTGAACTTATAGAAGTGGAGCACCAAAGTCAATATGCTACCACTTCTAGTGGTCTTGTTGACAGCACCACAATGCTAATTTCAGTGGCCAGTTCTGTCAGGAAGCTGTGAGCCAGAAGATCCACTGTGCAATGCCAACTTATCCTGCTCGCAGGAGGACTGTTGTTGGTGACTTCTCACTGAATATTTTGAAAGGAAAAAAATGCTAGCAGCCCTGACTTTCACTTGGATAATAGAGAATATGAATAACATTCTACAGATAATTAAGGTTCTTACTGTAAAACTCTTACTTTTTCAAGTACAGGTTGACCCTCTCTTATCCAGGACTCCCTTATCTAGCACCGCCTCTCGTCCGGAACCATTCCCGGCCGCTGGGTGGCGCATGCGCAGAACACGGCTGGTCAAAATCTTACTCACCAATGTAATCTTTCTCCTCGATTGGCTGCCTCCTCCTCGTCGCCCTGCTGGAACTCATGCAACCACAGTCCTCGGGCAGACCGCTCCTCCCCACAGCACTCCCACCGGGGGGTCGGGCTGACTCTTCTGGGCTCGCCGGCTCTTCGGAGCCCGCCGACTCTTCTCAGCCCCCTGCACACTGACTGGCTGACTGACTGATTAACAGTCGTTCCAGCCAATCGGCGCACACACACACACTGACCGCAATAGCACCCCAGCCCAGCCCAGTAACAGCGCTTAAAGGAACAGTCCACCTAAACATGTGACCTCCCCTCATCCGGCAAAATCCCTCATTCGGAACAGGCCAGGTCCCGAAGGTGCAGGATAAGGGAGGTAATATTAAAGTGGCCAGTTGCTGCAACTTTAAAACTGAATGCGCCCAAATTATATTTTATATTGTAGTATATGTTTTATCTACTTTTTAATTTGTACTGTTGATAAATACATAAGGTTTTGGAAATGCTCCATTCCCTGCATCCTCCAACCATCCAGGGCGGTTGGGTCATGCCCATTGTGTACTCAGCAGGAGAATCTGCAGAACTAGTTCAGTGATTCACACTCTTGTATTTCAAAATGACTGCACATTTATGTCACTACATTTTGTTTTAGATGTTACTGAAACTCTCAGTGCAACCAGCAGTCAGAACTTCTCTTTTATTTCTGAGAGATTGCCGATCTCATCAATGCCTCTGACTACTTCTCGCAGTATAAATGATTCCGGCGTGGAAAGCAATGGATCACAGCTTGACATCTCAGAGAGTGGAGTCATTGAAAGGGGAGGTAAAGTGAAAGTGTTGTGTGCATGATTATCTTGGACAATAAAAGGTTTCCTTAATATTTTTTAATTGCTAATTTGATTCTCTGTTCATCAATGAAAAGCTGAATTATACAATTTTAGTGTAACATATGGCCTCCTTTTGTGAGGAAAGGGTCAATAACATGTTTTTTTAGTTTTTAATGGCTGCCAATATGTCTGTTTCAGTTGATTGAATTCAATTAAACATTGGAAGACTGAAGCCATTGTGTTCGGCTACACCACAAATTCAAATCCCTAGCCTCTGATTCTATCCCCTCCCTGGCTACTGTCTCAGGCTGAACCAGACTGTTCTTAATTTCACCATCCTATTTGATGCTGAGCTTTCGGCCCCATATCCTCTCTGACTTAATATTGCCTATCTCCACCCCTGTCTCAGCCCATCTGCTGCTGAAGCTCTCGTCTATGCTCTTGTTAGCTCTAGACACAACTATTCCAACACTCTCCTGTACAGCCTCCCACCTTTCACCCTCCATAAACTTGAGCTCATCCAGAACTCTTCTGCCTGTATCACCAAGTCCCGTTCACCCATCCTCCTGTGCTCGCTGACCTACATTGGCTCATGATCCCTGAATACTTCCATTTTAAAATTCTCATCCACATGTTCAAATCCTTCCATGGCCTCACCCCTTCCCATCTCTGTAACCTCCTCCAGCCCTACGATCCTTCGAGAACTTTATGTTCCTGCAACTCTGGCCTCTTGTCCATCCCCCATTTCCTTCACCCCCAGCGGTTCAAGAAGGCGGCTCGCCACCACCTTCTCAAGGGCAATTAGGGATGGTCAATAAATGCTGGTCTTGCCAGCAACGCCCACATCCCGGAACGAATATTAAAAAGAAACCATTGGAGACCGTGCCTTCAGTTTTCTGGAGCCCGAGCTCTGGAATTTCCTCCCTAAACCTCTCTGCCTCACTACCTCTCTCTTCTTTAACACCCTTCTAAAAACCTACCAAGCATTTGGTCACCAAGTTTCCTTCTTTGGCTCAGTGTCAATTTTTATCTGATTACGGTCCTGTGAAGTGCCTTGGGATGTTTTATTACATTAAAAATGCTATATAATTACAAGTTGTTGTAGTTGTAAATGATTCAAACTCTGGTACTACTGGTGTTCATTCATTGCACATTACAAGAGAATCGCATACCTAGCCTGTAAACCATAATACCGTGGGGAGATTGAATGTAGGGCATCACTTGTTTTAAATTTAGTTGAACCCACTTTTTCCGAAATTATTTTGTGTGATTGAGTTACTGATGTCACATTCAAACCACAATTCTTTATTGCAGCTGGTCAACTAATCCTTAATTAATTCTTAGTGATCTTTATTGTACTTACACATCAGATGTTGAACAGTTTAGCTTATAAAGTCACAGACTATATTTTATTTTCTTTCATGCCCTGGCATAATCATAACAAAGATTATTACCGTATGCTTTTGTTGCACCTGAACGTGATCGGGTACTGTGCTGAGTTTAGATTGAAATGCAATTTTCATCTATACCATACATCAAAGTGGCCACCTCTTATTTACTGAAAAAGAAAAGTGATAGAAAAACAGCTGTGAGTTTGAAGAATCATCAGCTCCTTCCCACTCCCTCGCACACATAACTAGTTTTTAAAATGTTATACAATTTAAATAATGTACAAAATTTGTAAAAAAATAAATATAATTAAGATTATGAGGAAAAGGATGTTGGTTTAATGAGCTCTCATGCTTCAATGTGGGTTTTATAGGGTCCTTTTCTGGAGAAGGATCGAGCAGTTCAGGAACAATTTCAGGATTGCCAGTTCCAGGTAGCCTAAAATCTTATTACTTCCAAATGACTGATATCATTACGTGCCTATCTCTCTGGTATTAAATGCATTTTAAGCACTAATTTTTTTTCATAGGTATTCATGTATTCTGGATTTAATTTGTAGCCTTTTTCAATCATTTTGGCTTGTCAGACCTTTTTTTTTTAACATCTCTGGTCTAGTTGTTCTGTTGGACACTTCATGCTTGTGTTGTCGTTCATCTGTTGCCAAAATAGCCTTTTGATTATCTTCATATTTAAACGAAGTGACATTCGTGACAATTGAAATCAAATGTGTATATTATTTATATATATATGCATACTTCCTGTTTTGACCCCCTTAACTATTTCCTCCTGTTGCATTATTTGTGTCACAATGGGCTGTCACATTTCTACCTTGTATATATCTATCTTTAATACATGCCGTCTGTTTTGAAACTGTAGTTCATCATTCTATTGGCTTTGATGCTCGCTGCTCTGTATTAGCAGGACATATTGAGCATTCAGTCTAATAAGACCTTTAGGTCCTTTTCAACTTCAACCGTAGCATGTTCAGTATGTTACCCATTATTCCTTCTTGTATGCAATACTTTACACTTACCTGCATTCAATTTCATTTGCTATTGTTTGACCCATTCACACATTTTGTTTAGCAAATTGTGTCGTTTCAGGACTTCCGACTTTGATCTCACTGCCTTTCTTAATTCTGATCGATTTTATTATTTAATATAGAATTACATAAGTCTAACAGGTCTGTAGTTGCCTGTATCTGTTTTGTCACCCTTTTTTAAAATATGGGCATCATGTTCGCCTGTTTCTAATCTATTGCTATTTCTCAAATGCCCATTCACTTCTGCAATGTATTTGCTTCATGGGTTCTTTGCTTAAAAATTCATAGCTACACATTGCTATTACAAACTGGTTGGTTTATGAACAAAGGTTTAACAATCACCCTACACATTACCAGTTCATCCTCTAGGCTCACAACTGCATACCTCATCGTGGATGACCTAGACTCAACTGACTGGAGGGTCAGCCAAAATTCAAGGAACAGCCCCTTTAAATAATTGAGGAAGGGCTACAACCTCACGCACTGAACATAAACGTGGAACACGGAGTCCTCCAGGCCACAGAAATTGCAGGTGGCCTGGGATTCCGTGAACCTACTTAGAAACCGATTGCACGGGACTGCACCGTGCAACAGCCTCCAGGCCAAGTCCCCAATGAATAAAGGGAGGACTCCCGCATAGAGTGTACTCCATTGGGGACCCCCACCTTCTTCGTACGGCAAGATGGTGCGTCATGGTGTGTCCGGATGGCAGATACGAATGGCAAAGTGGAGAGTGTGCAAGAGCAGCCCATACAGGAATCCCGTCCACGCCGAACTGAAAGGCACGGAGGGGATTTCCCAGAGGAGGCTCAAGTTGTGAGGCGCCGGCACCCGAGGGAGGTTTCAGGGTTTGGTGCCATTGAGGAATTCCGTCCAGACGGGGGCAGTTCGGACGGGATCGCCCCACGTGTTTGAGCCTCCTCGACGCACCTAGTGGAGTCAGGACCCAGTGCCATTTTTAGCGACTCGATGACATTGGCCGCAAGTCAGATGTCGGCCCAGGATAGGCACCGTGCCAGCTCTTCTGGCACCATCCAGCCCGCTCCTCCGCCATCGAGTAGGTCCCTGACCCTGGTCACCTTGCCAAACACAGCTCTCTCGTCCGCCTGCCATCTAAAACTGCGGTCATGGAGCTATGGATTCCTGAGCAGCGGCTCCCGAAGGACAGCCGCCACTCTAGACCAAGGAAAAGACAGTCAATCCCTGCATGGCAGTCCTGACGCCCCCCCCACCCCCCCAGGCTCACAAATAGGAGCTTCAGGTCATAATTGAGGCAGTACTGCTGGCGGAAAAAATACATTGCCAGCGCACACCATCTAGGAGGGTGCTCGACGTACAGGTAGCTCTGCAGGGTCTGAAGACAGAAAGTTGCATGCTGGGTGCTCATGCACACCAACGCCTGACCGCCCTCCCTAAGCGGGAGACTCAGAGCCGCAGCAGAGATCCAGTGCTTCCTGTTGTTCCAGAAGAAGTCGACCACCACCACCTGTATCTTGGTGACTGTCATGTATCTTACATTATTATATATAACTGTATCCCAACATGCTATACATGACTGTAATAAGATATGATCTGTAACCACCAGCATACCTTACCACCGGGGGTGCACTTGCAAGAGACAGGTATATCAGCACAGGTCTCAGGCAAGTGCAGCATTCCAGAGCTGTGAAATAAAAGGTGCAGGTCCAGAATGACCTTGACTTCACTACATGCCTCGTGTGAATCTGTACTGAGGGGACAGGACTTTACAGTGACAAACGCAGGGGGAGGGGTCAAAGTGACCAACCGGTACCACAGCATAGCGGCCACCAGCTGGTTTATGACTAGCACTCGACCCCTGGAGGACAGCACTCAGAGCAGTCCTGTCCAGCACTCTAGGCCAGTTCGCCAGCCCGGCTTCCTCAGCGGGGCTAAGGTGGACTCCCAGGTAGAGGAGATGGGTTGTACTCCAGGCAAAAGGCCTGAACTCCTCCAGCAGTGAGTCCACCCACCACTGACCCGCCAGGAGTCCAGAACATTTCCCCCAGTTGATCCTGGGGGGAGGATGTGACCGAGTAAATCTTCTGGCACTCACGCATCCTCCTCAGGTCAAGGGGATCCTCGACCATGAGGAGCATGTCATCGGCGTAAGCCGAGAGGACGATCTCTATGCACAGCCCTTGCAGAGCCAGTCCCGTCAACCTTTTCTGCAAGAGGTGCAGGAAAGGCTCCATGCATATGGCATATAACTGGCCGGACATGGGGCATCCCTGACGCACCCCGCTCCCAAAGTGAAGGGGTGTCGTCAAAGACCAGTTAACTTTAATCAGACACTCTGCGGTTGCATACAGAAGTCGGATCCGGGCGACAAAATGCGTCCCGAGCTCAAAAGCGTGCAGAGTCTTGAAAAGATTCTCGTGATCCACCCTGTTGAATGCCTTCTCCTGATCCAGGAAAAGAAAGGCAACCGACAGACCAGCCCTCTGGGATTGGTGGACCAGGCCCTGGACCAGATGGATATTGTCGTGGATAGTCCGGCCCGGGACTATGTAGACCTGGTTGGGGTGGATCATGTGGTCCAGCATGGCGCCAAGGCAACAGATATGGCCCTGGCAAAAATGTTGTAATCCGTGCTGCGGAGGGAGACCAGGCGCCAGTTTTTAAGTCGGTGGAGATCGTCCTTCTTAGGCTGCAGGATGATGACTGCCCTGGACCAAGAGAGGGGCATCTCCCTGATCGGCAGACTTCCCCCAGGACCCGCACGCAGTCGCCCCCCCAGGATGTCTCAGAACACTCTGTGGAACTCCACGGTCAGCCCGTCCAGCCCCGGGGACTTTCCCCTCGAGAGCTGGTCGAGGGCTCTGGTCAGCTCTGCCAAGCTTAGATTTTCGGCGCCCTCCAGGCTGACCTTTGGCAGGTCCTCCCACGAAACTCTGCGCACATCCTCGCTGTACGGATCCGGAGAGAACCGAGCCTCGTAATATGATCGAGCTCTATTACTGATGTCCTCCGGATCCGAGACCAGAGATCCATCGTCGGCCAGCAGCGTCGAGCTGCTTACGGAACCCCCGTCTTTTTTCCAACAAGTAGAAGAAGGGGGAGCCGCGGTCCAGGTCCCGGAGGAACTCGATGCGCGACCTCATGAACGCACCTCGGGACCTGACAAGCTGCAGGTCCTTCAGCGTGCCCTTCTTCTCTTCGTATACCGTCCGCAGGGCCGGATTGTCAGCGACTTGACCGAGACGGGACTCTAGGTCGAGCACCTCCTTCTCCAGGCGGCCAACCCTGACCTCCTGTCTCTTGGTCGACCCCTTTGCGTACTCCTGACTGAAGAGACGGACATGAGCTTTGCCCACATCCCACCATAACCTCAAGGAGGGGAAGCCCCCCTGTTTCCTTCTCCGATCGGCACAGAACCGATGGAACGAATCCCAGAAATGTTTGTCCTCCAGCAGCAGGTTGTTAAAATGCCAATATGCGGATCCCAGTAAACTCCGCGCA
Source organism: Pristiophorus japonicus (assembly GCF_044704955.1). Taxonomy (NCBI): domain Eukaryota; kingdom Metazoa; phylum Chordata; class Chondrichthyes; family Pristiophoridae; genus Pristiophorus; species Pristiophorus japonicus. The sequence continues at coordinate 187,616,981 of NC_091981.1, forward strand.
CACCAGATGGTGGTCCGAGTACAGCACCGGCCACATGGAAGCCGCCGGAACGCAGGAGACGTAACCCCCGGGATATATACAAGCAGTCGATTCTGGACCTTCCTCTTCCAGATATTCACCAATTCGAAGGACCCAACCAGGTCCCTCAACTTCTCCATCACTGCCAGGCTCTGTGGGGCACCGGAGCGGTCCCTCGCCTCGACGGTGCAGTTAAAATCCTCCCATCGCCCCCCTCTCCCCCAACCCCTCCCCCGGAGGACAATGCAGTCGCCGACACCAATGGTACCTAAAAGAATGGACACCTCTTCAAAGAAGCGCACTTGTTGCGCACCGGGCTGAGGGGCGTACACGTTTACTAAATGGAGCGGCACGTCCCCCAGGCGAACAATGACATGGAGCAAGTGGCCTGGCACAGGCTCTTTGACCCCCAAGATCTCTGGCTGAAAATGTGGGGGCCAGCAAGATAGCCACCCCACAAGAAGTGGCGGTAAGGTGGCTCATGCGGACCTCTCCTTGCCATTCCAGGAGCCACTTGGCCTCGTCTCCCGGAACGGTGTGGGTTTCTTGCAGGAAGCACACTGCATATTTCCCCTCCTTTAGGAGTGAAAAGTTATTAAATCTGCGGTGCGCCTCTTTGCTGCCTTTGATGTTGAGGCTGGCTGTGGTTCTCTTCATGACAAGAGCAGAGTGCAACCTCTACTTAAAGCTGCTGTGGGGAGGGAGCTGAGTCATGTTTTGACCTCCACTCCCTCAGCAACCCAGTAAGGAATGGTTTGAGCTGGCACAGCTCCCGACCGTCGTAAAAACCCAACTGGTTCACAAAATGTCTGTTTTGGAAGGACACGTGCCGTCCTTAGCCAATCAGGCCTATATTTGACTCCAGTCCCACAGCAATGTGGTTGACTTATAACTGCCCTCTAAAATGGCCTAGCAAGCCACTCAGTTGCATCAAACTGCTGCAAAAAAGTACAATAAGAATAAAACCAGATGAACCATCCAGCATCGAACTTCATTATGATTCAGATCAGATCTGGCAGCTCAAAACTGGACACCCATGAAGCGCTGTGGGCCATCAACAGCAGCATAATTGTATTCAACCACAATCTGTAACCTCAAGGCCTGGTATATCCCTCATTCTACCATTACCATCAAGCCAGGAGACCAATCCTGGTTCAATGAGGAGTGCAGAAGAGCATGCCAGGAGCGACACCAGGCATACCTAGAAATTAGATGCCAACCTGATGAAGCTACAACTCAGGACTACATCCATGCTAAACAGCTAGTGACAGAACCAAATGATCTCACAACCAACAGATTAGATCAAAGCTCTGCAGCCCTGCCACAGCCAGTCGTGAATGGTGGTGAATAATTAAACAGCTAGCAGAAGGAGGAGGCGCCATGAGTATCCTAATGATGGTGGAGCCCAGCACGCAAGTGCAAAAGACAAGGGTGAAGCATTTGTAACCATCCTCAGCCAGAAATGCCAAGTGGATGCCTCTACCTGAGGTCCCACCATCACAGATACCTGTCTTCAGCCAATTCGATTCACTCCATGCTATGAGCCCTGGCAACATCCCAGCTGTGGTGCTGTAGACTTGTACTCCAGAACTAGCCACACCTCTAGCCAAGCTGTTCTAGTGCAGCTACAACACTGGCATCCCACCGACAAAGTGAAAAATTACCCAGGTATCTCCTTTCCACAAAAAGCAGGATAAATCCAATCCAGTCAATTACTGCCCCATCAGTCTACTCTCAATCATCAGCAGAGTGATGGAAGGTGTTGTCGACAGTGCTATCAAGCGGCACTGAATCACAAATAACCTACTCAGCGATGCTCAGTTTGGGTTCCACCACTTGGCTCCAGACCTCACGACAGCCTTGGTCTAAACATGGACAAAAGAGCAGAATTCCAGAGGTGAGGTGAGAGTGACTGTCCTTGACATCAAGGCAGCTTTTGACTGAGTGTAGCATCAAGAAGCCCAAGTAAAATTGACGTCAATGGGAATCAGGGGAAAACATTTCACTGGCTGGAGTCATAACTAACACAAAGGAAGGTGGTTGTTGGATGTCATTCATCACAGCCCTAGGACATCGCTGCAGGAGTTTCTCAGGAAAGTGACCTAGGCCCAATCATCTTCAGTTGCTTCATCAGTGACCTACCCTCCTTCATAAGGTCATAAATGGAGATGCTCGCTGATGATTGCAGTATTCAGTTCCATTCTCAATTCCTCAGATAATGAAGCAGTCCATGCCCGTATCCAGCAAGACTTGGACCATATCCAGTTTGGGCTGATAAGTAGCAAGTAATATTCGTGCCACATAAGTGCCAGGCAATGATCATCTCCTAAAAGAGAGAGTCTAACCACCACCCCTTGACATTCAATAACATTACCATCGACGAATCACCCACCATTAACGTCCTGGGGGACCACTATTGACCAGAAACTTAATAGGACCAGCTATCTAAATACTGTGGCTACAAGAGCAGGTCAGAGACTGGGTATTCCGTGGTGAGTGACTCATCTCCTGACTACCCAAAGGCTTTCCACCACCTACAAGTCACAAGTCAGGAGTGTGATGGAATACTCTCCACTTGCCTGGATGACCACAGCTCCAACAACACTCAAGAAGCTCAACACCATCCAGGACAAAGTAGATCGGCACCCCATTCACCACCTTAATCATTCACTCCCTCCACCATCGGTGCACCATGTCTGCAGTGTGTACCATCTACAAGATGCACTGCAGCAACTTGCCAAGGCTTCTTTGACAGCACCTCCCACACCCGTGACCTCGACCACCAAGAAGGACAAGGGCAGCAGGTGCATGGGAACATCATGTCCTCCAAGTTCCCCTCCAAGTCACACTATCCTGACTTGGAAATATATTGTGTTCCTTCATTGTCTCTGGGTCAAAATCCTGCAACTCCCTACCTAACAGCAGGGTGGGAGTGCCTTCATCACACACACTGCAGCAATTCCAGAAGGCGGCTCGCCACGATCTTCTCGAGGGTAATTAGAGATGGGCAATAAATGTTGGCCTTGCTATTGATGCCTGCATCCCATGAATGAATATATTTTAAAAAGCACCATATTGTATCCATTGGTATCTCCTAATTGTTTCATAGTGAATTAAAATTAATTGATAATCCTGTCAATTTTTATTAAGTTTTTTGAAATACTGAGAGTGCTTTACAGATTCAGTTCTAAACTTTTAGGCTGTATGTTATGAAAGGTTGATTTACTTGTTGGTCACATCTTAGCTTTATTAGTCTATTGCTATATTTATTATTATTCTGGTCAGAACACAAGAAGAAAGATTGCTCTCTGATTGACATTCCTTTCTTTTGATTTATCCAGATTACTCAGCTGCACAATGGGCCTTATCCTTTCATCTAGGTTTTTCAATAAAAAATGTTGGGAAAGATTCAGATATATACAACTGAAAATTGACCTGCTGTCATACACTCTTGTCTCAGTACTTGATTTTTCTTTATGTTCAGCAACTGTCAGCAACAGCACCAATGTCAACATTAGTGGAAGTGTCTTTGGACAAGGTTCCTCCAACACAACAGAGAACTCCACTGATTCTGCAGGTAAGGGATTACAGGAATAGTATCTCATCTTCCTCTTGGCTAATCTGCATGAACATTCCCTTTCTTAGTTTCAGGCTTTGAGGCTCGATTTTCGTTTTTTTGCGTTTTCGAGCCTTTCCGGACGCAATTCGCGGTGGAGCGAAAAATGTAGTGCCAGGATAACGTTAGCGCCAGAGCGAGGAACTTTAGCCAAATGAAAGTTCACGAGGATCGTTAGCGTTAACTCCGGCATTGTACCACAGGTTCTGTGCGCCAGAGCCGAAAGTTCCGATGTTGACGCAATCTGCCGTTTTGCACATGCGCTTTTATTTCCTCCGCGCTTCCACCTTCTGGTTTTCTGTCGCAAACACGAATGCAGGGCACGCCCAGTTCCTGTGCGCGCATGCACAGTACAACTGGGGCTGAATCAGCCATTTCACATTTTGAATTCGATGATTGAGGAAGACGAGGGAAGACAGCATGCCAGGCGATTCAGCCACAAGGCTAATGAAGCTTTAATGGGGGCTGTGGAATGGAGATGGCAGGAGTTGCAGCTTCAGGGTGGCTTAGGACCACTGCCCGCCATATTCAAGAGAACTTGGAGAAACATAGCTGAGGAGGTCTCTGCCTTGGACATCATCATCATAGGCAGTCCCTCGGAATCGAGGAAGACTTGCTTACACTCTAAAAATGAGTTCTTAGGTGACTGAACAGTCCAATACGAGAACCAAGTCCCTGTCACAGGTGGTACAGACAGTCGTTGAAGGAAAGGGTGGGTGGGACTGGTTTGCCGCACGCTCTTTCCGCTGACTGCGCTTGGTTTCTGCATACTCTCGCCGATGAGACTCGAGGCGCTCAGCGCCCTCCCGGATGCACTCCCTCCACTTAGGGCGGTCTTTGGCCAGGGATTCTGAGGTGTCGGTGGGGATGTTGCACTTTACCAAGGAGGCTTTGAGGGTGTCCTTGAAACATTTCCTCTGCCCACGTTTGGCTCGTTGCCGTGAAGGAGTTCCGAGTAGAGCGCTTGCTTTGGGAGTCTCGTATCAGGCATGCCTTGGACACTGTGGTGAGGATTAGCACACAGTGCTGAAAGAAATTTTACAATCTCACAAGGGTCGTCAGAGTGAGTACCATTTTCATTAATGCACTCCTTTATTACTTCAAGGATAAATCTGACAGACTATTTGTTCTCATGCTGTGTGTTGCCTCTAAAATGCATGACACGTAGGTAGGCTTAGTTCCACACCTTATTTGCCATGAATGATCTTTACACATTATTAAGATTGCTTTCTGAGATCTCATAAGATGGCTCCACACTTTGATGTCCTCCTGATAAACCATGTGCAACTTCCAAGGCCATTAAATAGAGGACTCTATTACATTCAGAGAGTATGGCATAAGTCCTTTGGTGGCTATCTGTGCCACAAGAACAGATGGACCCTCTGATAATCATTCCCATTTTCATCTTTGCAGGCAGAGAAGTCTCATAATCGCCATGAGCAGGTGCAGACAAGCAGGGGTCTGCCTCAGACCCTGCCACTCACTGACATTGAGGAGAGAGTGGCAGGCCTCATTGGCATCTCAGGTTGGGCAGCTACCACTGGGGGCGTTGAACCCCCGCTCGGATACTGAGGGTAAGTCCTGCACACTCCCTGGGATAGGTTGAGGCAATGTCCTGCAGTCTCTCTGGACTAGATATAATGGAGTAGCGGTGGTCCTTCAAATGAGCCTGTGATATGTGACCTTCCTCATGTCACCCTGCATCCTCCCCTGTTGCTAACCATTCGTCTGTTGCTTTCTACTTCCAGATGACCAGACACAGGCGCAGCAACCCTCAAGGGACCCCTCCATGTCAGGCCATCGTCTGGCGGAGGAAGAAGAGGAGGATACGGATGAGTCGACTCTGGTGCAACATCCTATGACCCCCTGCTCCACCACCGGTACTCAACCTCTGGGGGTTCGCGGAATGCGAGGCTCCTGGGACCAGTGTCGTGCAGCAACACAGTCCTGGGGTTGAATCCTGCAGGCCATCTCTCTGGAGGGTGAGTCAGCAAAGTCGGTCTGCTGGCAGACAGGCAGACGTGGAACTGGACATGGTGGGAATGTCCAGGGAGAGCATCCAAATCAGCCGTCAGCTCCTTGATGTCTTGGGAAGGATTCCCATGAGCATTGCCAATCTGAAAGCGACGATTACAGGGTACAGATTGTCAGTGCGAACCATGATACCAGCGAGGCCACCAATGCCCACATGAGGCTGGTGGCCTCCAGCAGTGAGAGTGGAGTCCCGGAGAGTGTGGCGCGAACCCTTGCAGAAATGGCGCATTACAGACACAAGCTCTGCTTCAGGGGAAGTGACGGTTCTGAAGCAGGCAAGCAAGGTGTTAGTTTACATCATGCTCCGGTAGCTAGGGTCCAGCCCCATCAGTGACTGAGTGGCTCCAGGGATATGGGAGATGGTGTCATTCCTCCAGTTGACAGCATTCCGTCTCTCCCCACTCAGTCGCCAACCAAGCATCAGCGACAGTTGTCACCCAAACTACCTGTGACTGGCGACACCGATGAAGAGGCTAGCCATCAGAAGCCAGGCCTTCCATGCCACGAGCTGGTCCAAAGCATCCCCAGATGCCGTCTCCATTATCTCTCCCCACCCCCACAACACAACAGTGCTCTAGCAGCCTTACTGCACGCCTTGGTGCCATTTTGATGAGGAACAGCAGGCAAGGGAGGGGGATGAAGGGAAGGGGGGGGCAAAAGAAGGTGGGAAAAAATAGTGGGGCAGGAGTTGATTTAATTATGCTGGATTATGTTCTGGATGCTGGATTTTGTTCTGATAATGTTCTTGAATTATCACACTGCTGGATGCAGCTCATTATTTAAGTATCACAATGAAGGTTACAAAGTTTACAATGTTGCAATGTTCAATACATTTTTTTGTTTACCTTAACCATTCCTGTGTAGTGTCTCATTTGCAGAATAAGAGTGGGAATAGTCAACATGGTGGGATAGAGTGGCCAGGCAACGCTCAAACGTGCCGTTCACTCTTCAAGCAACGCATTCAGTAATGAGCTGCCGATGTAAGGCTTTTGCAGCGGCGAAATCTCCTCGATGCCTCCCCTGTGGTTGTGGTGGGGTGGTGGTGGCATGGGTTCCTTGCCAGGTTCCTTGTCCTCGTCTTCCTCCTCCTCCTCCTCCTCCTCCTCCTCTTTCTCCTGAGGTAGTCCTACAATCCCCATTGGCAATTCCTGTCCCCTCATGGTGGCTAAGTTGTGTAGCATGCAACACACCACAATGAACTCGGAGACTGGCTGAAGGGAGTATTGCAGACAGCCTCCAGAGTGGTCCAGGCATCGGAAGTGCTGCTTAAGCACTCCAATTATCTGTTCGACGATGTTGCATATAGCTGCATGGCTCTCATTATAGCAATGCTCGGCTTCTGTCTGGGGGTTCTGGAGGGGGGCCATGAGCCAGGTGGTGAGGCGTAACCTTTCTTCGCCAGCATCCAGCTCTGGCCTTGTGGTTGGCGCTGGAACATGTATGAGACACTGCTCTCAAACAAGATGAAAGCATCTTGTTCCTGGATATTGGGCATTGACTGCCATGATGTGCTGAGTATGGTCGCAGACGATCTGTACGTTCATGGAGTGGATTCCCTTTCGGTTTTGGAAAACCTCTGGATTCTGTAAAGGTTCTCACAGGACGATGTGCTTGCAGTCAAGGGCATTCCTGAACCTTGGGGAAGCCAGCAAATCGTCCAAAACCTATAACCCTTTCATTTTGGGTCGCCTTGGTCATTGGGAAGGTTGAAGTCCATCCTGCGTGCATACAGTGCATTAGTCACCTGACGAATGCTGCAATGTGTAGCGTGCTGCGTGATGGAGCATATGCTTGGAAGGAGCTGGAGGCATAGAAGACAAGTGCCACAGTCACCTTCATCTCCACGGGCAGTGAAGTCCTGTTGCCGCCGATAGGCTGTAGGTCTGCCTGTATGAGCTGGCATATCTCTGTCAGCACTTCTTTTCGGAAGTGCATCCTTCTAATGCACTGTGCCTCAGAGAACTGCAGGTATGAACGACGTTCCCTGTAAACTCGTGAGGGGTAAGGCCTCCTCCCCATACGTCTGCAAGCTCTTCGATTACGTTGCAAATGATCAACAATAAGCCTTCATGCAGCTTGAAGCCTTTTGGCAATAGCAGCCAGGATTACTGGCTCTCGACATAGCATGGCCCCCATCTTTTAAAATGTCCTTTATAAAACAAACTAGAAACTCACATAAAACTTCACAATCAAATGTATGCAGTAACGCAGTGTTCTTCTCCCAATCCTTTCAATCACTCACAACTGCGACATTCTCCTCCTTTTGCAACATGGTACCATTAGCGCCTGGTGTGCCCTGGGTCCAACTGGTTTTTCTGGGCAGGTCCTCGGACAGACGCTACATCGGGCGAAATGCTCGAAAGTTCCGCCCAGGGCGCTCGTGCAACGATGCACGACGATTTACGTCATCCCAACAGTCAAAACAGTGGTAAGTTTTAGCGCCGCCGCAAAACCATTGCGAAAGTTCTGCCAGGCTCAAAATCGTGTGCGCCTCATTTCACGGCTAAAAAAACATTTTTGCGTCCCGCCGAGGCGCAAAATGGGACGCAAATTAACCGAAAATCCAACCCTAGGTACCTGCTGCATTTTCCAACCAGTTTCTTCCATACTAAGTCTACCTTGCTGTTGGCTATTTTGTAGAAGTTGTTCTCACCTTGTGTCTAACACTTTTTGATTGAGGTGGCCAGCAACTTTGACCTTTTTTCAGTTTAAAAAAAAAACAATTTGCTGCTTTGTCAACATAAAAATATCTCATGAAAGGCGATTGACCTGAACAGTTAACTCTGTTTCTTTCTCCACAGATGCTGCCTGACCAACTTTGTGTTTCCAGCATTTTCTGTTTTTAATACTGAATAGATTTTACATTCAATCTTTTATCATCCCCTTCCCCCTTTGTTTTCATTGACCATGTAAAATCCTTCTATTTCTAGCTTTGCACTAATGGACCTCCACCTGAAACCTTATTTGTCTTTTCCCTTTTGAAATCCTGGTGACTAGACTTTCCACTATGATCGATTTGGGCGATAGTTCCGGCCTTAGTGCTTTTTTTATTTTTCAGCATCGCGGGCATATGGTCCATTTTAAAAACTGCTAGTTGCATCTTTTTAATTTGGGCGATAGCCTTAGCGATGTGAAATGGGCGATAGCGATGTATTCAGTCGTAAAGGTCGGCGTCCATAGCAACGGCCGTTCTGCACAGGTATGGGTTTTTTTCAGGCAAAGAACTTTCCTCGCTATTTGGGAGGTCAGGCATCATCTGCGAATGCTCAGAAGGCAAAGGGAGGGAGACAGACAGAAGGAAGGTTTGTGTGGAGTCATTTTTTGAAGGAATTGATAAGCAGATAAGATTGAGATGGAGCACGAGGAGTCGGAAGAGTGTTGAGGAGGTTGCAGGGAGAAAGGAGGGTGAAAGCCTTCTTCAAAGAGGCGAACGAGGCCTTAGTCCACGAGGTGGAGACTCAGTGGGGCCAATTAACCCGACGTGGGCATGGAAAACTTCCCCCAGAGAATACGGGCGGATATCGCCGCCGATATTGTCATCGGTGGTCCATGATAGACAAGAGGCAGACCAGTGCCACAAGCGCTGGAACAGTCTTGTTTCATTGGCAAGAGTAAGTATTAAATTATTAAGTTTATAATTGTAATGATGCACTGACTCATTAATTAGAAGGTAAATCTGTCGGATTGTAATTAAGCTGGGTAATCTTGGGGAGCTTCCCTGTTAATATTTGGACTGGGGTCGGAACCTGCGTCCTTTTACTCTAATGTTGCTGAGATGCTTCAAACTTAATCGACAGTATTAATTATTATTTCAATGCTTTGATCAAAAATTGGGGCCAAAGGAATGACTGGAATCTGACAGATTGCAAACACTCGGCATTTCTACCACTTTAGTTTAGAAGGAGAATTATTCAATTATATCGCTGCTTGTGTGCTGTGAGCAACTCTTTAACTTGGCCACCGTCTCATATTGGTTAGGTTAGCAGATGGAGGTATGACTGAGCACTGAGGGGTCCACGGAGTCAGCTTTGTCCAGACTGTATGGGTCTCTCCGGCTGCTGTCAATCACACAGTGACCTAGCCTGGACTGAGTTAGAGTTGCCCTGGGACACTTAGGGACATTAGCTTCGGCCACACGGAGGTCTCCGAGCACAGCCCAGGGACACTGTGCCCCCTCCCATTATGGTCCTGTCATTGCTGAGCTCACCAGCGGCTCTGATTCTGCCCCTTCGGGGACCTCCATCGTCTCCAATAAACCGCCTCCCTCCCCTCAGGCGCCGAATGGCACGGCCTGGAGATTGTATGCGAGAGGGTTTGTGTCAAGCATTAGTTCCTAAACACGATCTTGTTAAATATTTTCCCTGAACGTAGAAGTTATAACCATGCATCCATTGGATACAAACCGTATTAGCATAGAATGTTAATGTTAACGATGAATAGCATGTGGGATGACTAGTTGGGAAATTACAATATTTGTTGTGTTTCCGTAGTACCTAAGCAATTAGCTTATGCCATGTTCTTGTCACGTTTGCAGAGGAAGATATCTACAAATCAGGCGGAGCGGAGGTGGACCGGAGGAGGGCCTGCTGACCTTCACATTATGACTGATCTGGAGGAGCGTGCCGCAGCATTAGTAGGCACACATAATTGTTTTACCACCCATGGTGGTGCGGATCCTGTTGTTGCGCCATGTGAGTAATGTGTAAACCAGTGATAATTTAAAGTAATTTAATGCTATTTGATTACAATATGTGAATGATCTAATGTTATGCATGCAACTTCTGTACTCTTCTGTAATTGCATGTTAATCATATGTAACGTCTCTTGTTCACATTTATTGCAGTAGTGTTGCTCCTCGTACATATGCCTGCGCAGCGCAACCATTCTCGTGTCTCCCCTTCTCTTCTACTAACCTCAGTTATGTTTTTCGGCTCCCCAGGTGCAACGGGAGGCTCCTGGAACATCACCCCTATCGTTGCAGATCGTGCTGACCACGGGGGAAGAACAAGAACAAGATACGACTGAGGAGGAGGATGATGAGCCTGAAAGGGTACCTGTGGTACCTGCGGCCACATCACCATCAACGGACGAAGTAATGGGGCCAAGCTTGCAGCAGGGCACTCCGAGTCGTCCAGTGCCCATGCTGACCTCGTGGAGGTTGGGTCGGCGAGGTAGACATGCACTACGACGGGCAGATGTCAGTGAGGGCGAGCGTCGAAATCGGTCGAGAGCTCCTCCAGGTGATTGGTGGGTTGACCGGCAACATTGCCACACTACCTGCCAGAACATCGGAGGGCATGGGGCAGATGGTTGCAGCAATGGGGCAAACGACTGACTCTGTCGATGCCTTGCAGCATGCGATAGTTTTGGGATACGGCACTGCACCACAAGGTGCCATACCACCATCCAGCACAACAGATGCGAGACATGAGGAAGAATTTCCTTCTGACTCAGAAGACGTTTCTTTGCAAACATCCTTGATCCACTGAGATCATTCTGCCAACGACACCGCCCCCCCCCCCCCACACCGCCACCCACAGCAGTAGCCCTTGAGGTGCTCTGCTGCAAGACATCTTAGTCCCATTACTAGGGGGTTAAGAGGGAAAGTGGAGGTGATGACGAGGAGGGGTCAAGTTAGAGGAGGAAAGTGTCGCCCCAGATAGGGAGGGGGTGTGCCATATATTATTTTAATATTTTTTTTAATTTGTTGATTTCTGACCGTTAGGGATGGTGGGAAGGTGTTATCGTAATATTGTTCTTGAAAAATTTTTGTTGACTGTTGGGTGGGGGGGTGTTATAGTTTGTTAAAAAATATTTTAAATCAGTTGTTAAGTTACTAAAACATTTTATTTAATTTTACAATTGTTGTGAAGTGTCTTCCAATAACATAAGGTAAAAAACATCAATACAAAGGTTGCAAACAATGGCCATGGCCAGGCCAGGCAAGGATGAAACGTAATGCAACTGTAACTGTCACCAACGTAACTTCATGTAAAGCGTTCATTTCTGAGTTGCTGATGCAACAGTTTTGCACCACGGGGCTTTTCCAGTAGTGGGCGGGTGGGGGGTGGGGTGTGGCGGTGGGGGCTGGGGGCATGGGTTCATCACCAGGCTGATTGTCCTCCCTGAGATCCTCCTCCTCCTCCTCGTCCTTCTCTTTCACCTCCCCTTTCTCCTGAGGTGGACTGGTGCTCCCATCTGGAAATTGTTGTCCTCTCGTGATAGCTAGGTTATGCAACATGCAGCTCACCACAATGAACGCAGCAACCTGCTCAGGGTGGTATTGTAGGTTGCCCCCTGAGTGGTCCAGGCATCAGAACTTCAATTGACTTTTCGACACTATTGCATGTGGCTATATGGCTTTCATTGTAGTGCTTCTCGGCTTCTGTCTGGGGCTTACACAGGGGGTTCATGAGGCAGCTGGCAAGACCATTTCCTTTATCTCCCAGCATCCAACCGTGACCTTATGGCTGACTCTTAAAAAGGTCAGAGACAGTGCTCTCATGCAAGATGTGCGCATCATGGATGCTCTCTGGAAAATTTGCATTTACTGCCATGATTATTTGCTTGTGGTCTACAATGAGCTGCACATTCGGGGAGTGGAATCCCTTTCTGTTCCGAAACACCTCTGTATTCTGTAAAAGTGCTCACAGGGCAACGTGCATACAGTCTATTGCTCCCTGCACCTTGGGGAAGTTTGCTATTCTCGAGAACCCCAAAGCCCTCGCACTCTGTGTCTCCCTGGTCATAGGAAAGTTTATCAAGTCCATCCTGTGTGCGTAAAGGGCATCAGTCACCTGTCGAATGCAGCAATGTGTGGCATGCTGAGAGATGCTGCAAATGTCGCCAGTTGAGGCCTGAAAGGAGCCTGATGCGTAGAAGGAAAGTGCCACAGTAACCTTAACCTCAACGGGCAGTGCGGTCCTGATGGTGCTGGTAGGCTGCAGATCTCCCTTAATTAACTGGCATATCTCACTAATGACCTCCTTTCGGAAGCGCAGCCTCCTAACGCACATGTTATCGGACAAGTCTGTTTACAATATACATAGACTGTTTACAATATACATAGATGACTGTTTACAATATACATAGATGACCTGGAGGAGGGGACAGAGTGTAGTGTAACAAAATTTGCAGATGACACAAAGATTAGTGGGGAAGTGGGTTGTATAGAGGACACAGAGAGGCTGCAAAGAGATTTAGATAGGTTAAGCGAATGGGCTAAGGTTTGGCAGATGGAATACAATGTCGGAAAATGTGAGGTCATCCACCTTGGAAAAAAAAACAGTAAAAGGGAATATTATTTGAATGGGGAGAAATTACAACATGCTGCGGTGCAGAGGGACCTGGGGGTCCTTGTGCATGAATCCCCAAAAAGTTATAGTTTGCAGATGCAGCAGGTAATCAGGAAGGCGAATGGAATGTTGGTCTTCATTGTGAGAGGGATGGAGTACAAAAGCAGGGAGGTCCTTCTGCAACTGTACAGGCTATTGGTGAGGCCGCACCTGGAGTACTGCGTGCAGTTTTGGTCACCTTACTTAAGGAAGGATATACTAGCCTTGGAGGGGGTACAGAGACGATTCATTTAGCTGATTCCGGAGATGAGGGGGTTATCTTATGATTGAGTAGACTGGATCTTTACTCGTTGGAGTTCAGAAGGATGAGGGGTGATCTTATAGAAACATTTAAAATAATGAAAGGGATAGACAAGATAGAGCCAGAGACGTTGTTTCCACTAGTTGGGGAGACTAGAACTAGGGGGCACAGCCTCAAAATACAGGGGAGCCAATTTAAAACCGAGTTGAGAAGGAATTTCTTCTCCCAGAGGGTTGTGAATCTGTGGAATTCTCTGCCCAGGGAAGCAGTTGAGGCTAGCTCATTGAATGTATTCAAATCACAGATAGATAGATTTTTAACCAATAAGGGAATTAAGGGTTACGGGGAGCAGGCGGGTAAGTGGAGCTGAGTCCACAGCCAGATCAGCCATGATCTTTTTAAATGGCGGAGCAGGCTCGAGGGGCTAGATGGCCTACTCCTGTTCCTAATTCTTATGTTCTTATGTTCTTATGTAAGTCCAGCTATGATCGCTTATCCCTGTAAATGTGTTGGGTGTAACCTCTTTTCCTCCTCAGCAGTCTGCCACCTCTTTGGGCACATAATGTTCTTCAATGAACCTTCTCCCATCTCTATTCTGCAGCATGTGAGTAGTCATCAATACTGGTTGAGAAATTAGAGGTTACATCACTATAAAGGCCCTAATCTGCCTTCTTAAATTGCCCTCAATAAATACAATGTGATTAGATGATTGTCAAGATTCAAAAACGCCCTTAAAATCATTCACAAATTACTTCTCCTCCCAACCACTTCAAACAGCCTTTTCTTAAAGATCCTCAGAGTTATAAAATGGTGTCCATACGGCCGAGTTAAGATCAGGTGAGTGCAGCTTTTCTTAAGCGTCTTTTTGAGCGAGTTATCATTTGGGCAAATTATGGGCGAAATGCCGAAAGTAGCGCTCGGCGATAATCTGAGCGATAATCGGGCACAGTTTCCATTATAAACAGTATTCTGGGCCTTGCACAAGGATGACGTCATATTTTTTTTTAAATAGGCCGGGCGATGCAAGTCATTCCTGTATGCCGAAATTTGCACCGGCGATAAATGGGTGATAATCGGGTGCTGGTTTCCACTTTTCATCAAATATGGGCAATAGCCTGAATCTCAGCGCTTATATGGGCGCTACATGGGCCATGATATGCCGAAAGTCTAGCCCCATATGTTTTGATTTCAGGCCTTCAACAACCTTAATGATGCAATGCACAGATCAGAAATAATGGGTATAATTGGAGTCAAATATATTGTTATGTACAGCTATAATTCAATAAACATGTGATCTTAGGAGGATACAAACTTCTTTGACGATTGGGATTTGCATATTAGAGGCATTCTAATGAATATGAATAGTGAACAAATGCCATTGGTCAGTAAGACAATGGAGGCAGCGTGAGCCTGGAGCAGCAGGAGGGAGATTTAAACATCAGCGTCTCCCTGACAATGGAGGCAGCATGAGCCTGGAGCAGCTGGAGGGAGATTTAAACATCAGCGTCTCCATGACAACGGAGGCAGCTCAAGCCCGGAGCTATTACAAGTCCTGTCAAGAGGACAAAATGAGGATTAAAAAGTAATAGAATTATGACATCACAAGGATGGAGGATGGTGATTGGTTCTTCCAGATTAATTGAATCACTAGACAGGGAATGAATCTTAAAGACAGCAAATAACTGATTTAATTTGATTCAATTGCTGATTTTCTAATTTTAACTTCATTTATAATTATGGTAATGTAACGCCACTTTTTAAAAAAGGAGGGAGAGAGAAAACAGGTAATTCATCAGTAGTGGGGAAAATGTAGGAATCAATTATTAAAGATGAAATAGCAGTGCATTTGGAAAGCAGTGACAGGATCAGTCCAAGTCAGCATGGATTTATGAAAAGGAAATCATGCTTTGACAAATCTTCTGGAATTTTTTGAGGATATAACTAGTAGAGTGGACAAGGGAGAACCAGTGGATGTGGTGCATTTGGACTTTCAAAAGGCTTTTGACAAGGTCCCAAACAAGAGATTGGTGTGCAAAATTAAAGCACATGGTATTGGGGGTAATGTACTGACATGGATAGAGAACTGGTTGGCAGACAGGAAGCAGAGTCGGGATAAATGGGTCCTTTTCAGAATAGCAGGCAGTGACTAGTGGGGTGCCACATGGCTCAGTGCTGGGAGCCCATCTATTTACAATATACATTAATGATTTAGATGAAGGAATTGAATGTAATATCTCCAAGTTTTCAGGTGACAATAAGCTGGGTGGCGGTGTGAGCTGTGAGGAGGATGCTAAGAGACTGCAGGGTGACTTGGACAGGTTAGGTGAGTGGGCAAATGTATGGCAGATGCAGTATAATGTGGATAAATGTGAGGTTATCCACTTTGGTGGCAAAAACACGAAGGCAGAATATTATCTGAATGGCGGCAGATTAGGAAAAGGGGAGGTGCAACGAGACCTGGGTGTCATGGTACATCAGTCATTGAAAATTGGCATGCAGGTACAGCAGACGGTGAAGAAGGCAAATGGTATGTTGACCTTCATAGCTAGGGGATTTGAGTATCGGAGCAGGGAGGTATTACTGCAGTTGTCCAGGGCCTTGGTGAGGCCTCACCTGGAATATTGTGTTCAGTTTTGTTCTCGTAATCTGAGGAAGGACGTTCTTGCTATTGAGGGAGTGCAGCGAAGGTTCACCAGACTGATTCCTGGGATGGCAGGACTGAGATATGAGGAGAGACTGGATCAACTGGGCCTTTATTCACTGGAGTTTAGAGGGATGAGAGGGTATCTCATAGAAACATATAAAATTCTGATGGAACTGAAATGTTGGGGAAGTCCAGAGCCAGGGGACACAGTCTGAGGATAAGGGGTAAGCCATTTAGGACTGAGATGAGGAGAAACTTCTTTATTCAGAGAGTTGTTAACCTATGGAATTCCCTGCCGCAGAGAGTCGTTGATGCCAGTTCATTGGATATATTCATGAGGGAGTTAGATATGGCCCTTACAGCTAAAGGGATCAAGGGGTATGGAGAGAAAGCAGGAAAGGGGTACTGAGGGAATGATCAGCCATGATCATATTGAATGGTGGTGCAGGCTCGAATGGCCGACTCCTGCACCTATTTTCTATGTTGCTATGTTGGTCCATAGTAATTTTGTTTAATTATAATTAATCTATTATACTGATTTACCTATTGTATACTCCTTATTGTATTATTTCCAATGTAATTTGAATTTTTTTTTTTCGCCATTTGACTGCCGATTCGGACCCGAGCCTTTAACCTCTTTTTCCACTTCCTTTTCACACTTTTTCTTTCTTTCCCTCAATGGTCAATATCTAACGTGTTGTAAAATTGTTGTGCAGCGCCTTGGGATGTTTTACTACGTTAAAGGCGCGATATAAATAAAAGTGATTATTTTATTATTACTAATAAAAATTCGCAGACTTGAGCTGTTAGCTTACATTGTTATAGGTCTGTAATTATGGACAATTATTGGGGAAAAGTACTTCTTAACCAATAGAAATCTGATTCTAAATTATGTAATCGATTACATATTCTATTTTTACTCTGAATATATTATATATTGTTTCATCTTTGTGCAGAATATGATACACATTATAACACAGTGGAAGGAAACTCGGGTTCTGGTGGAAGGCCAGGATTTCAAGGTATGGTCGCAATTTTTGACAAACATTGAATTAGTTTGTCAGTTTCTGATGAATAGATTCTATTTCTACCACATTTCCGACTTCTGCCTTTTGCTGTTCCTCATCCTTCAGTTACATGGCTGAATGATCAAGGCTTTGGATTTTTGTCAATAAACTTACTTTTCTTCCATACCAATGACATACTCCATCCCTGGCTGAAAGCTAATAAATCTATCCCAGTAAGGTCTAATGAGTTTGAAATATCACCAATAATGTGATTCTTTGGGGATGGGAGGCTAATGGTCTGCCAGTGCAGTTATCATATACCCATTCCTTTTGTGTGTTAAACCATTTATTATTGGGTAAGTCTTGTATGCATTATATTCATCATTTTTTTAGGCCTGGAGAGACATCTGCCAGGAGGCAATTCAGCACCTTTCTACTCCATGCAGCTTAAATCAAGCACTAAGTGGTTTCAGACTCGATCCTGTGACTATTCCACAGCAGTCACATTGGCCAATATACTCAGCAGCACGATGCCACCCTGAATGTGCCGTTTTCAACCCTGTAAAAGCTTCAAGTTTAGGAAGTCTCATCTCTGTTCAACTCGAGACTATTGTCCTTGGAGGAGCAGAGCTAGGCAGGGTTTGATTGGGGTTGGGGTGCTTTAAAACAACAAGCTTGCCGAGGAAAGTTAGAAAGCCTCGTGGCTAATGTTGAAAACCCATACCTGAGCCAGGGATATTTGCAAGTCCGTGCTGATGATTGATCAGCCAGACTGGCTCACAAATTGAACAGGGAAGGGTAGATCTGTCCTTAGCGTCTGGGATTCTTACCATAGGCTTCTGATAATCTTGCAGTTCAAAACCCCAATGGGTCGGGTGGTCCTAGCTTGACAACCAACTGGAACTTACCAGCGAACTGCTCTGTTAAGCACTGCAGTTTTAGCTTGTTGAGTACCCTTGACCTGGCTCTGCAAACATGCTCCCAGACTCTCCAGACTTGAGTAAGTGGGTTGTGTCCCTATGTAGGGGACATTGTATGCTCCATGACCGGCAAACTGAAACCTGACAGGAAGATGTGACTTTCTGCCAATGAATTCTTGGAAGCACAAACTTAAAACTATTGTACATAATATGTCATTCTCAGTAATAAATATTATTTAGAGATTTAAAGAGGTGCCATCTTCACGAAGAAACGTTTGACAGGTGTTTTGTTTCAGCGGAGGTGGGGGGCTAGATTCAGAAGAGCATTGTAATGTTTTTCTTATGATGTCATGACGCATTTAAGTGATCTCAGTTATTGCATTCTACTAAACACTTTTTAATGAAAACAATGGTTTACTTGAAAACTCATTTTTGATTTTTTTTTTAACTATTGTAAACTATTTTGCTCAGTTACAGGAGGTGGTTCCAGTGGGGGTAGTATTGGTACTGGGGCTGGTACAGATACATCTGGAGGATCTAATTTTGGATCAGAAATAGGAAATGGTGATGATGTACTTCCAGAAATTCAGCCTACACCTGCATCTAGACCCAGTCCCATGATTGAGTGGACTAAAGTAGCCATTAATGATATGAAGTTTGAAACCTACACAACAACAGGTAAATACAGGTTGAAAAAAGAAAAGGGATCAAGCTTAACATTTATACTTTTCCACTAAAATGTGCGTCCCAATGTAAATGCTGAGATGTGGCGACTGGGAATCCCTGCCACTGACCCTGGTGGACATTCCAGAGTCAGCGAGTGGTTCCTTGATCTGAGTGCCAGTGGTGGGCATCCACTACACGTATGGCATATCTGGGTGCCTGGCATAGCCTTACCACCGAAAAAAATGGTGGACATGGTCCAGCAAGGATGGCGTGTCTGGCCCTTCCCCTCTCAGAAAGAGAAAATGGCTGTATCCACAGCCCCTTTGTAAGAAAGCCCGCAAAATATTATTTGGAGGTCCAGGCCTTGATTTTAGCCTGGACCGCCAGCTGGGCCCCACTTCTGGCAATGGTCTAATGAGGCCTACTATATACCAAGTCTCTTTGAGTAATGAGTCGCTGCTGTCATGTTAGTGGAGCTTCAGTGCTTTCTTGTCAGTTTGACATTCTGCAACAGTTTAATTCAGTAAGTTAAAGGTTATTTTGTATCAGGAGTGTTGTGTACAGAAGAACTCCATGAGGCTGAGTACTATGGGCTAAACTTAGTGTGACCTTAGTCTTAATTACAACTCCAGAGTGCCGAAACAACATGGCAGCCAACCTTTTATACTGGCCCTGCACATGTGTGCAAGTGATCATTAGGGCTCCAACAGTTGCGCCCTCTGGTGGCAAGTATTACATAGTTACATACATAACTTCACTCCCCCGCCCCCTCCAAAGTCTTCGGTACAAATTGAGGCGATCCGGAGCCCTTCGCTCCCTGGTTGATCGTATAAGTTCAAACCCTGGCATGTGTGAGTTGACCGGACCATTGCTGCACTGTACCACGGCAGGTCTGACCGGACTGTCAGGAATGGTGGGTTCATCCTCATGATTAACAGCGAGGTCAATTGCTGGTTTGGTGTGTGTTGGTGGATCGTCGATAGTGATGTCCTCTTCAAGTCGTTCCTGGTTGTCAGTAAATTGCAATTTGGTCTGATCTAAATGCTTTCTTCACGTTTGGCCAGTTAACAGTTTGATTATAAACACCCTATTCCCTTCCTTGGCCAAAACAGTACCAGCAACCCACTTGGGACCATGACCGTAATTCAGGACAAACACAGGGTCGTTCACACCAGTGTCACATGAAACAGCCGCGCGATCGTGGTACATGTTCTGACGGTGTCGGCGGGTTTCCATGTGGTCATTAAGATCAGAGTGGACGAGGGAGAGCTTGGTTTTGAGGGCTCTCTTCATTAACAATTCTGCCAGGGGAACCCCGGTGAGCGAGTGGGGTCGCGTCCGGCAACTGAGCAGAATGCGAGACAAGCGGGGTCTGCAGGGAGCCGTCCATCACGCATTTCATGCTCTGCTTGATTGTTTGGACTGCCCGCTCTGCTTGACCATTAGATGCGGGCTTAAATGGAGCAGACCTGACATGCTTGATGCCATTGTGGGTCATAAATTCGTTGAATTTCAAGCTGGTGAAACACGGTCCATTGTCGCTGACAAGGACGTTGGGCAAGCCATGAGTGACGAACAGGGCCCGGAGGCTTTCAATGGTGGCTGTGGACGTGCTGGATGACATGATTTAAATGAATCTGTTTTAAACATATATACAAGGGGGATGGGAATCTATGCAGGGAGACAGAGGGAAATAAAATGGGGGCAGAAGCAAAAGGTAGAAAGGAGAAATGGAAAAGTGGAGGGCAGAGAAATCAAGGGCAAAAATCAAAAAGGGCCACATTACAACATAATTCTAAAAGGACAAAGAGTATTAAAAAAAACAAGCCTGAAGTCTCAATGCCAGGAGCATGCGTAATAAGGCGGATGAATTAACTGCGCAGATAGCTGTTAAAGGATATGTTGTAATTGGGACTACGGAGACATGGCTCCATGGTAACCAAGGCTGGGAACTCAACATCCAGGGATATTCAATATTCAGGAAGGATAGACAGAAAGGAAAAGGAGGGGAGGTAACGTTACTGGTTAAAGAGGAGATTAACGCAATAGTAAGGAAGGACAGTAGCTTGGATGATGTGGAATCTATATGGGTGGAGCTGCAAAACACCAAAGGACAGAAAACGCTCATGGGAGTTGTGTACAGAACACCAAACAGTAGCAGTGAGGTTGGGGACGGCATCAAAGAGGAAATTAGGGATGCGTGCAATAAAGGTACAGCAGTTATCATGGGTGACTTTAATCTACATACGGATTGGGCTAACCAAACTCGTGACAATACGGTGGAGAAGGATTTCCTGGAGTGTATAAGGGATGGTGTTCTCGACCAATATGTCAAGGAACCAACTAGACAGCTGGCCATCCTCGACTGGGTATTGTGTAATGAGTGAGGATTAATTAGCAATCTTGTGCGAAGCCCCTTGGAGAAGAGTGACCATAATATGGTAGAATTCTTCATTAAGATGGAGAGTGACACAGTTAATTCAGAGACTAGGGTCCTGAACTTAAAGAAAGGTAACTTCAATGGCATGAGACATGAATTGGCTAAGAAAGACTGGCGAATGATACTTAAAGGATTGACAGTGAATAGGCAATGGCAGACATTTAAAGATCACATGGATGAACTTCAACAATTGTACATCCCTGTCTGGCGTAATAATAAAATGGGGAAGGTGGCTCAACCATGGCTAACAAGGGAAATTAGGGAAAATGTAAAATCCAAGGAAGAGGCATATAAATTGGCCAGAAAAAAACAGCAAACCTGAGGACTGGGAGAAATTTAGAATTCAGCAGAGGAAGACAAAGGGTTTAATTAGGAGGGGGGGGAAATAGAGTATGAGAGTAAGCTTGCAGGGAACATAAAAACTGACTGCAAAAGGTTCTATAGATATGTGAAGAGAAAAAGATTAGTGAAGACAAATGTAGGCCCCTTGCAGTCAGAATCAGGTGAATTTATAATGGGGAACAAAGAAATGGCAGCCGAATTGAACAAATACTTTGGTTCTGTCTTCACTAAGGAAGACACAAATAAGCTTCCGGAAATACTAGGGGACCGAGGGTCTAGCGAGAAGGAGGAACTGAAGGAAATCCTTATTAGTCAGGAAATTGTGTTAGGGAAATTGATGGGATTAAAGGCCGATAAATCCCCAGGGTCTGATAGTCTGCATCCCAGAGTACTTTAGGAAGTGGCCCTAGAAATAGTGGATGTATTGGTGGTGGTCATTTTCCAATATTCTGTAGACTCTGGATCAGTTCCTATGGATTGAAGGGTAGCTAATGTAACCCCACTTTTTAAAAAAAGGAGGGAGAGAGAAAGCAGTTATAGATCGGTTAGCCTGATATCGGTGGTGGGGAAAATGTTGGAATCAATTATTAAAGATGTAATAGCAGCGCATTTGGAAAGCAGTGACAGGATCAGTCCAAGTCAGCATGGATTTTTAAAAGGGAAATCATGCTTGACAAATCTTCTCGTTACATCCTCAAAAAATTCCAGCAGAGTGGACAAGGGAGAACCAGTGGATATAGTGTTTTTGGACTTTCAAAAGGCTTTTGACAAGGTCCCACACGAGATTGATGTGCAATATCAAAGCACATGGTATTGGGGGAAATGTACTGACTGGATAGAGAACTCATTGGCAGACAGGAAGCAAAGAGTAGGAATAAATGGGTCCTCTTCAGAATGGCAGGCAGTGACTAGTGGGGTACCGCAAGGTTCAGTGCTGGGACCCCAGCTATTTACAATATACATTAATGATTTAGACGAAGGAATTGAATGTAATATCTCCAAGTTTGCAGATGACACTAAGCTAAGTGGCAGTGTGAGCTGTGAGGAGTATGCCAAGAGGCTGCAGGGTGACCTGGACAGGTTATGTGAGTGGGCAAATGCATGGCAGATGCGGTATAATGCAGATAAATGTGAGGTTATCCACTTTGCTGGCCAAAACAGGAAGGTAGAATATTATCTGAATGGTGACAGATTAGGAAAAGGGGAGGTGCAACAAGACCTGGGTGTCATGGTACATCAGTCATTGAAAGTTGGCATGCAGGTACAGCAGGCAGTGAAGAAGGCAAATGGCATGATGGCCTTCATAGCGAGAGGATTTGAGTATAGGAGCAGGGAGGTCTTACTGCAGTTGTACAGGGCCTTGGTGAGGCCATACCTTGAATATTGTGTACAGTTTTGGTCTCCTAATCTGAGGAAAGACATTCTTGCTATTGGGGGAGTGCAGCAAAGATTCACCAGACTGATTTCCGGGATGGCGGGACTGACATATGAAGAAAGACTGGATCGACTAGGCTAATATTCACTGGAATTTAGACGAATGAGCGGGAATCTCATTGAAACATAAAATTCTGACCAGGATTGGACAGGTTAGATGCAGGAAGAATGTTCCCGATGTTGGGGAAGTCCAGAACCAGGGGTCACAGTCTAAGAATAAGGGGTAAGCCATTTAGGACCGAGCTGAGGAGAAACTTCTTCACTGAGAATTGTGAACCTTTGTAATTCTCTACTACAGAAAGTTGTTGAGGCCAGTTCGTTAGATATTTTCAAAAGGGAGTTAAAGATGGCCCTTACAGCTAAAGGGATCAAGAGGTATGGAGAGAAATCAGGAATGGGGTACTGAAGTTGCATGATCAGCTATGATCATATTGAATGGTGGTGCAGGCTCGAAGGGCCGAATGGCCTAATCCTGCACTATTTTCTATATTTCGATTACGCATTCAATCCATTTGGAGTAAGTGTCCACAATTACTAAAAACTCCTTTCCTAGAAAGGGGCTGTCAAAATTTACGTGGATCCTGGACCACGGTTTGGAGGGCCATGACCACAGACTCAGTGGAGCCTCCCTTGGTGCATTGCTGAGGTGCGAGCAAGTGTTGCACTGATGCACGCATGACTCCAAGCCCGAGTCAATGCCGGGCCACCAAACATGCAACCTAGCAATTGCCTTCATCATGACAATGCCTGGGTAGGTACTGTGTAGATCATGTATAAACGTTTCCCAGCTTTTTTTTGGCAAAGCCACGTGATTATCCCATAAGAGCCAATCCGACTGGATGGACATTTCATCTTTGCATCGGTGAAACAGCTTAATTTCATCTTGCAATTCCCTGGAACGGCCGACCAGTTCCCATTTAGGTCGCAACTCTTTACTAATGATAGCTCAGGATCTTGGTTGGTCCAGGTCCTGATCTGGTGAGCTGTGACGGGTGACCCCTCGCTCTCAAAAGCGCCTATGTCCACTAGCAAGTCTGTGGGCTGCGCCATTTCAACCCCAGTGGTGGGTAATGGTAGCTGGCTGAGAGCATCGGCACAGTTTTCAGTGCCTGGTCTGTGGTGGATAACATAGTCATAAGCAGATCATGTTCGTGCCCATCTTTGGATGTGGGTTGAAGCATTGGTATTTATACCTTTGCTCTCTGAAAAAGCAAATGAGCGGCCTGTGGTCAGTTTCAAGCTCAAACCGAAGTCCAAATAGGTATTGGTGCATTTTCTTAACCCCATATACACAAGCTGACGCCTCTTTCTCGACCATACTATAGGCTCTCTCAGCCTTATACAGACTTCTAGACGCGTATGCAACTGGTTGGAGGTTGCCCAATACATTGGCTTGCTGTAGCACACAGCTGACCCCGTACGATGAGGTGTCACAAGCTAGCACTAAACATTTACATGGGTCATGGTGTACAGGTAACTTATTTGAACATAGCAGGTTCCTGGCCTTCTCAAAGGCTGTGTCTTGCGATATGCCCCAAACCCAGTCGTCACCCTTATGTAACAACGTGCAAAGGTTCTAACAACATGCTCAACCCGGGTAGAAAGTTACCAAAATAGTTGAGGCGTCCCAGGAACAAACCCAGCTCCGTCACATTCTGTGGTCTGGGTGCATTCTTGATGGCCTCTGTCTTTGAGTCAGTGGGCCGGATGCCGTCTGCTGCAATCTTTGTCCCCAAAATTCGACTTCTGGTGCCAGGAAAACACACTTTGAGCGTGTCAGCCTGAGTCCCACTCTGTCTAGGTGACTTGGAACCTCTTCCAGGTTGTGCAGGTGTTCGATAGTGTCACGACCAGTGATCAGGATGTCGTCTTGAAAAACAACGGTGCGCGGAACAGATTTCAGCAAACGCTCCATGTTTCTCTGGAAAATGGCTGCAGCCGAGTGCATCCAGAAAGGGCACCTGTGGTATATAAACAGCCTTTGTATGTGTTGATGCATGTCAGTCCATTTGAAGATTCAGCCAGCTCCTGTTTCATGTAGGCGGAGGTTAGGTCGAACTTGGTGAACGACTTCCTCCCCACCCCCCGCTAACGTTGCGAACAGCTCATCCACCTTGAGCAGCGGGTACTGGTCCTGTCGTGAGACTTGGTTAATCGTTACCTTGTAGTCTCCGCAGATTCTGACCGTGCCATCGCTTTTCAACACCGGAACAATTGGACTGGCCCACTCATTGAACTCAACTGGTGATATGATTCCTTCGCGTTTGAGTCTGTCCAGTTCGATCTCAACTTTCTCCCTCATCATGTACGGAACCGCTCGAGCCTTGTGATGGATAGGCCGTGCAACAGGGCCGAGATGGATCTGTACCTTGGCGCCTGTGAAGTTGCCGATGCCTGGTTCGAATAGCAAGGGAAACTTGCTCAGCACTTGAGCACGAGGCGTCATCCACTGAAGATAGTGCTCTGATGTAATTCCAATTCCATCTAATATTTTCTAGCCAGCTTCTGCCGAACAGCATTGGACCATTGCCTGGAACAATCCACAATGATAGGTCATGCACAGCCGCATCATATGATACCTTCACTGCCGCACTTCCAATGACTGGTATGAGCTCTTTGGTGTCGGTACGCAGCTTTGCATTGATCGGGCTCAGTTTGGACCTTTGTGCTTTATTGCTCCACAGTTTCTCGAAAGTCTTCTGGCTCATTATTGACTGACTCGCACACGTGTCCAACTCCATGGATACTGAAACTCCATTTAATTTGACTTTCAACATTATAGGAGAGCTCTTCGTGGTGAAGGTATGTACCCCATACACTTCTTCCTCTGGTTGAGTTGCCTGTGCTGCGTGATCCGCACCAGATCGATTATCCTCTGCCTCGTGGTATGTCATAGCACGTTTGCACATTCGCTGGGGAGCCCCATCATTGCGCAGCCTTTGCACATGTAGTGCTTGAATGGGCCCTATGATTGCCCCCGCAGCGCCAACACGGTGCTAATGGATTCACATTCACCCCCTGAAGGCGGACTCTGAGTCATCACAGGTCTTGCAGCTGAAGACGTATAGGCCCTGCCATGTGCAGTTCGGCCTGCTAGCAACGTAATTTTATGCACAGTACTTGCCGGTGAGCTTCAATGTTGAGAAGATATCAGTTTGGTGTTATCGTCCGTGGTCATGCATGCCTGGGCGATCGCGATGGCCCTGCTCAGATCTAGGGTTTCGGCAGCCAACGGCTTTCGAAGAATGACCTCATGGCTGATGCCCAGCATGAAAAAGTCCCGCAGCATTTGCCCCAACGCAGCTCCAAAATCACAAGGTCTCTTGCGGCATCTCAGGTCAGCAACATAATTTGCCACGTCCTGGCCCCGGAGCGATGGTGAGTGTAAAAACAATATCTGGCCATGAGGATACTCTCCTTTGGCTTGAGGTGGTCCTGAACCAACGTGCGCAACTCTGTATATTCCTTCTGCGTTGGTTTTGTCGGTGCGAGCAGGTTCTTAATGAGGCCGTATATTTTAGGCCCACAGATGTTGAGGAGAACCGCCCTACGCTTGGCCGTGTTAGTGTCTCCATCCAGCTCGTTGGCCACAAAGTACTGGTTGAGACACTTGACAAAGGCTTCCCAATCCTCACCCTCTATGAATCTCTCGAATATTCCAACGGCAGCCATCGTTGCGTGAAGGTTCGTATTCTGTTACTCATCGCCAATTGTTGTGTATAGAAGAACTCCACAAGGCTCAGTACTGTGAGCTAAACTTAGTGTGACCTTAGTCATCTTTATTACAACTCCAGAGTGCCGAAACAACATGGCAGCCAACCTTTTATACTGGCCTTGCACGTGTATGCAGGTGACCATTTGGACTCCAACAGTCGCGCCCTCTTGTGGCAAGTATTGCATAGTTACATACATAACAAGGAGTGTTGTGGTAACTAAAAAGTAGTTACATTTATTCTTCAAAAAATAAAACTGCTACAATTGGCTTGCATTAATGGGTTCTGTATTGGCAGTCAGCCTGACCCTCCAGGATCTACGGTGGAGGGAGCGGAGGCAGTGAGAAAGAGTAGAACATGTGGCCAGAGGGAGGATGAGTCCATCAGGGCTCTCAACAGGAGGCCTTACCTTTCAAGGATATTCAGAGAGCACTTCTACTACCTCCAGTTAAGCGAGGAGCAGTGTATTAGGAGGCTCAGCTTCATCAAGGAGATGGCCGCAGAACCCTGCCACCTCCTGCAACCAGACTTTGAGCCTCAGATCAGGGTGCCGATGGCTCTCCCAGTGGCAGTCAAAGTCACTGTTGCCCTCAATTTCTTCACCAGCAGATTCTTCCAGTCTGCAACAGGAGACATAGCTAACATTTTGCAGTTCGCTGTCTATGGCTGCATCCGCCAGGTCACAGATGCTCTCTACAGGAGAAGAAGGGGCTACATTTCCTTCCCCATCACCAGAGAGAAGCAGGATGAGCGGGTATGTTGGTTTGCTAGGATAGCGGGATTCCCCATGGTGCAGGACGCCATTGACTGTACCTACATGGCTTTGCAGGCACCGCATTACAATCCTGACATCTTCCATAACTGCAAAGGGAACCACTCACTTAATGTGCAGTTGGTGTGCAACCACACACAGTAAATCCTCAATGTGAATACACACTATCCTGGCAGCAGCCACAATGCCTTCAGCCTTCACCAGAACGGTGTGCTAGCACTCTTCCAGCTACCACGTTAAACTCACGGCTGGCTGGTCTGAGACAAGGGCTATCCACTCTCTGCCTGGCTCAGGACTCCCCTTTGCAACACCAACACTCCTGCCCAGCAGTCATATAATGGCAGACAAGGAATATCATCAAGCAGACCAATGGCCTGCTCAAGCAATGGTTCCGCTGCCTTGACCACGCGGAAGGAGTCCTGCAGTACTCGGCTCTCCAGGTGTCCCATTTCGTCGTGGTCTGCTGCATGCTCCACAACTTGGCCTTCACAAGCGCCCAGTCCTTGCCATGGATTGCAAGAAATCCTCAGGAGGAGGAGGAAGGCAGCATGGAGGAGGATGAGGAACAGGAGCGAGGGAGGAGGCAGCCACTCAATTGGCATTCTGGAAGGGTGGTCTGTGATCACCTCATCAGACTACGGTTCTAGTCAATTAAACCCCAGATCCCCATTGCTTACCACATCCCTGTTATTCCATCCCTGTTGCAGGCCATGTCACAATGCAAAGCTGAAATGAGAGACACTACAAAAGAAACCAAACTGAATTAATAAATTTATCGACAATCAGTGAACACATATTTACACCAAAAATATTACTATTCACCCTTGTACAATCCCTTAGTGCCTCTCATTACTGTGCTTTTTCCTACTCTAGTGCTCCTATGAATGTTGGCCCTGTGGCAGCAGGGCTGTTGGAAGGCTGCTGAGTGACCGTACGAGCAACTTCAGATGGTCCTGCAGGACGTCTTCAGCCAGCTCTGAACCTGGGAGGCCTGGCTATAGACTGTATCACCTCCGCATGGTCGGCAGCAGTCTGGGCTGGCTGGATATCGAGCAGCAACAAGGGCAATGGCAGAGTGGCAGTGGTGGAAGCAGGAATTCTGTCATCCTGAGGGAGGACAGCAAGTTCCTGCTCCACTGACACTTCCCCGGGACAGCATCTCAGCATCCCTAACAATCTGTTGGAGCACAGATAGCTGGCATGCTGCGACACCGTGAAAGCCCCAGCTACAATGGCAGCAGTCATAGCTTCAGTGGCATCAAGCTGAGACTGCATGAGAGCAGTCTGAGATTGCGTGCCACCAAGCATAGACCACATTACAGTATTGAGACGTTGCATCGCTTCCGCCTGTGATGCAATGGAAGCTGCCAGATCGCCCATCACAAGCGGCATCAGTTGTCTGGCTCCTTCTCCTTGACCTGCTGCTGCTTTGCTGCACCAGTAATGCTGAGAATGAGGTTCTGCAGCATTAATGAACCTCCCTTTTAAGAAGTGGAAAATGCCTGTGGCAATGATGACATGCGATTAGACTGCATGTCATCATTGGTCTACCCTTTTGAGTGTAGCGCCAATGAGCATGGGCTTTAAGGCTTGAATTAGCGCTCCAATTATTTGTTTGAGCACTGAGAATGAATTTTGCATGCAGTCTTAAAGCATTAGCACCTGGCACTCACTTTCCAACTTTTCTAATGACACCGCCCATTCCTGGATTATAACGAATTTCTCGCCATTTGAATATTAGTGGGATGCAATTCTTTATCCAAAGAAAAGTGAAGTGAATGACAGAATCTGTTTGTGCACAAGTACAAATGTTAACCCAAACTGTTAATAAGAATTCAAATACCTGGTTGTTTGATAAAACAAGCAGAAGTTTGGTTTGAAGGAAAAATAAACTTCAGGTGTATAGAAAATAAGCAGGTCGAAAGATTGATGGAGGTTAAACAGAATAAGATAGTAAAAGGAATCAAGATATGGAAAGAACAAATTGTAAATCCAAACTAAAATTTATGTATATCATTGTAGAGAGTATAAGAAACAAAGGAACTAAAGTCATTGTGCCTGAAATCCCGGTGCTGGGCTTCCCGCGGGCGCTCGCCTGAAAATAGTAAAAAAGATCCACACCTACCTTTTGCTCCTGCGCCTTCCAGCGATCCCGGTCAGAGGCCTCATCTTCCTGCGCATTGGAGCGCATTCACATCTTGGAGATGCGGAGGGAGAAGCTGGAGTCACATGACAATGGACAGCCAATTAAGGTTCAGTATTTTCTCATTCATAATAATGGGAACTCCGTCATTATTATGAATGAGAACCCCCCAAACACCCAAACACAAATAAAAAATTAAAAAGAACTCCTCACATATTTAACATTAATTTAAGTTAAAGTTGATAAAGGTGTTAGAAAAAATATATATTTTTTGGATTTTGTTTTAAGTTTTGTAATTAGGGTTTAAAATAAACTTATCTTAGTGGGCAGGGTTTTTAACATAAAATTGTTTTTTTTTAATTTTATTTTTATATGTTTTAAAACTCTTACGCTGGTAGGCTAGGTGCCTGCTTTTACTAAATGCAAAAGTTTTCAGGACATTCGCTGGGCAAGAGATGGGCAAATAGCTTGTCCTTGCTGCCGAGATGCGGCCATCTGTCAAGCCAGAACTTGACAGATCGGAAAAGCTAGTTTTCGGCGCATGCACAAGGTGGGTGAGCAGGAGGGTGGGAATCAACTATGTGGCTCATGCTGTGAAAAATATGGCACAGACATGATGGGATGAATGGTATGTTTCTGTACTGTAATAGTCTTTGATTCAAAATGAAAGTTGCATTTTCCATTTGAAATTAATTGAAATAGACGAATAGCTGCATAATATGATATGATTTTGGCCAGCTTGCCACCCGCTTGCGCTGGAAAACGGGATGATAGATGGAGAGTCTAGTGACTGCTCCTCTTGCCCATTTAGCACTGATTTTGGTGCTGGCCTGAATTCCCAGTTGAGCAGCTTACCATAGTATGAATGAAGAAGCAGCAAGTTAGGCCAAGAGGGAGAAGTAGTTGTGAAAGCAGTAGCAGCTTTTGAGGTTCTGAGTGCAAGCAGAAGGACGATGCAGTGAAGTCTTCCCTGCTGACTTATGTACAAGCATGGATAGGGCTGAGGTAAAGTAGGTTTCTGCAAGTCTGTGCAGAGAATATGAGATGTGAAAAGGAGCCTTACCTTGCTACTTCTGGTGAGGTGATTACATTTCTTTCTGCACTGCAGCCAGATCGTGGGGATAACACTGAGTGCATTCACATGTTGTGCCACCTCTCACCATGCCTGTTACCAACTGCCTTGATATCAGTCGACCATATAAGAACATAAGAATTAGGAACAGGAGTAGGCCATCTAGTCCCTCGAGCCTGCTCCGCAACTCAACAAGATCATGGCTGATCTGGCCGTGGACTCAGCTCCACTTACCCGTCCGCTCCCCGTAACCCTTAATTCCCTTATTGGTTAAAAATCTATCTATCTGTGATTTGAATACATTCAATGAGCTAGCCTCAACTGCTTCCCTGGGCGGAGAATTCCACAGATTCACAACCCTCTGGGAGAAGAAATTGCTTCTCAACTCGGTTTTAAATTGGCTCCCCCGTATTTTGAGGCTGTGCCCCCTAGTTCTAGTCTCCCCGACCAGTGGAAACAACCTCTCTGCCTCTATCTTGTCTATCCCTTTCATTATTTTAAATGTTTCTATAAGATCACCCCTCATCCTTCTGAACTCCAACGAATAAAGACCCAGTCTACTCAATCTAAGGTAATCACCTCATCTCCGGAATCAGCCTAGTGAATCGTCTCTGTACCCCCTCCAAAGCTAGTATATCCTTCCTTAAGTAAGGTGACCAAAACTGCACCAGTACTCCAGGTGCGGCCTCACCAATACCCTGTACAGTTGCAGCAGGACCTCCCTGCTTTTGTACTCCATTCCTCTCGCAATAATGGCCAACATTCCATTCGCCTTCCTGATTACCTGCTGCACCTGCAAACTAACTTTTTGGGATTCATGCACAAGGACCCCCAGGTCCCTCTGCACCGCAGCATGTTGTAATTTCTCCCCATTCAAATAATATTCCCTTTTACTGTTTTTTTTTCCCAAGGTGGATGACCTCACATTTTCCGACATTGTATTCCATCTGCCAAACCTTAGCCCATTCGCGTAACCTATCTAAATCTCTTTGCAGCCTCTCTGTGTCCTCTACACAACCCGCTTTCCCACTAATCTTTGTGTCATCTGCAAATTTTGTTACACTACACTCTGTCCCCTCTTCCAGGTCATCTATGTATATTGTGGTCCCAGCACCGATCCCTGTGGCACACCACTAATCACCGATTTCCAACCCGAAAAGGACCCATTTATCCCGACTCTCTGCTTTCTATTAGCCAGCCAATTCTCTATCCATGCTAATACATTTCCTCTGACTCCGCGTACCTTTATCTTCTGCAGTAATCTTTTGTGTGGCACCTTATCGAATGCTTTTTGGAAATCTAAATACACCACATCCATCGGTACACCTCTATCCACCATGCTCGTTATATCCTCAAAGAATTCCAGTAAATTAGTTAAACATGATTTCCCCTTCATGAATCCATGTTGCGTCTGCTTGATTGCACTATTCCTATCTAGATGTCCCACTATTTCTTCCTTAATGATAGTTTCAAGCATTTTCCCCACTACAGATGTTAAACTAACCGGCCTATAGTTACCTGCCTTTTGTCTGCCCCCTTTTTTAAACAGAGGCATTACATTAGCTGCTTTCCAATCCGATGGTACCTCCCCAGAGTCCAGAGAATTTTGGTAGATTATAACGAATGCATCTGCTATAACTTCCGCCATCTCTTTTAATATCCTGGGATGCATTTCATCAGGACCAGGGGACTTGTCTACCTTGAGTCCCATTAGCCTGTCCAGCACTACCCCCCTAGTGATAGTGATTGTCTCAAGGTCCTCCCTTCCCACATTCCCGTGACCAGCAATTTTTGGCATGGTTTTTGTGTCTTCCACTGTGAAGACTGAAGCAAAATAATTGTTTAAGGTCTCAGCCATTTCCACATTTCCCATTATTAAATCCCCCTTCTCTTCTTCTAAGGGACCAACATTTACTTTAGTCACTCTTTTCCGTTTTATATATCGGTAAAAGCTTTTACTATCTGTTTTTATGTTTTACGCAAGTTTACTTTCGTAATCTGTCTTTCCTTTCTTTATTGCTTTCTTAGTTATTCTTTGCTGCCGTTTAAAATTTTCCCAATCTTTTACTTTCCCATTAACCTTGGCTACCTTATACGCATTGCTTTTTAATTTGATACTCTCCACGGCTGGTTATCCCTTCTCTTACCGCCCTTCTTTTTCACTGGAATATATGAGGGACAGAGCACCTCTATTCCAATCTGAACTTGCTCCATCTGCACATTAGGTAATAGAATTGGGTTCAGCTTGATGCCCTTCACTCCCTCACACTCCCAGCTTGCTGAAACTCACGTTCTACATTCACATATGAAGAATGATAACTTGGGTAACTGGTGTTTGTGGAGCCTTATTCCAGTATCAGTTATTGCATTCAGGATAAGAGGCAAGGAAGTAGGGGAAAATTGGAAAAGTAGAGAAAAGATCAGATCAGTAATGAAATGATAAGTTCATTCAGTTTTACTATTTAGCTATAAATTAAGATTTAGCTGTGTTCAATAGTGTGTTGGCCTAATATTTTTTTATTTTTCTGCTCCACCCACACAGTGATTCATTAACTAATTTTTCCTTTTTCCACAGGTATAAAATCACAGACAATAACATTTAAACCTTTCGGCCTGAAAAGTAAGAAGATTTACATGATAGAAGTTATTGTCGGTGAGTAAGACTCTTCACTTTGGCCTTATGCGCACAGATGTTACGTGTTTGTTGAGTTTGTGATATGTATTGCTTTTGTCTCCACACACGATCTATTTCTCTAATAGGAGGCCAAAGTCAAACAGGAAAAGCACAGCTTTTCCTCTTCTCCAATGAGGCTCCTCAAGGATTGACATGTGAAGTGCGACCCAGCATAGGATCAGAGATACAGACACATTATAGCATGTTCTGTACATCGGGGAGGAAGGTGGGTTTGCAAGTTAAGAAAATTAACAAGTTACCACTTCAGAAATCATTCCTTTGCTAAATGCACCATGCGTATTAGAATATGCAATGTTGCTTCTCAAGCCTGGAACAAATGCTCCATCATATGCCCCCTTTTTTAAAAAGTAAACAACAAAACCTGTAACACATGTTAATTCAATTCCCTCACACTATTAATTTAGCACCTCCTTTCAGATTAGTTCCTCTGTTTTTATCAGTGCTCACATTAGTGGCATTTAACAATTGGAAATGAATCATTATTTTTTTTTAAGATACCTGTTGTCAGGATTCCAGTTTTAAGGGATTATAGAATTTTTTAGTCATTTGACTCCTGCACCTCCCTTGAGTAGCTTTCGTTCTACATTCCTGTGATAAAGTATCCCTGATATAATTACAAAAGATCTAGCCTACTAACAGAGATCATGCATTCCTCTCACTGCAAAAGGATATGTTATTTCAAAATACAGAGATTTCAACAATTGCCTTTAAGTGCTATGATTCTAAATGCCAGTCAACCAACAGTAGGAAGCTTGTGATGAGATGTACATGGGATCATTTACTATTATGTATATGAACATTGGCATTTAACAAAATGGTTGCCATTCAAAATGGTGCACGCCTGAAACAGCATTGATTGAGACGACCTAGACTTATTAAATATTTGCTTCCGACAGTTCAAGTCTTTCTATTTACTGCTCATCCCAGCCCCTTCCGCACTGTTCTTCACAATCTCAGTTTAGGGCCTTAGAAATAGCAGGTTAACAATTCAGGTCCTATTTCCACTTATTACATTTAATGCAAACTCAGTCACAATACTTTCACTATTAATAACATTCGGTAAAGTAAACTATTAATTTCTTGGCTTTGATTTTTAAATCCTGCAACATTGGGGATCAGACTGGAGACTGTTATCTTCAATAACTCTTGTTCCCAATTTGTACATCCTGTGATCTGTATTGTGCACTTCTCATAAAGGGTTTGGAACAATCAGAGCTAAAGCAACAATGATATTCATTTGGGACTAAGGATGCAATTGAAGTAGTTACCCTATAATCTCGAAGAAACTTATTGTTATGAAACCAGTGTACTGTTTGATTGGAAATGTTCTTTTCTGATTGAAGGATCTACATTATGAGTATAGCTACAGGATTGGCAATTCAACTGAAACTGTTCTGTATGATGGAAGGGATCATGAGTACTACTTTACTTTGCCCGCTGGAGAAGCAACTGATGGATATAAATGTAAGTCCCATCTAAAACAACAGCTTGAAATGACATTGGACACTTAACACAGACAATGTGTTATGGCGCTTAAAGAAAGAGACACTGGTTACAAGGAACATTAGTGAAGGAGTTAGGGGCGGTGACTGAAGGAATGATGAAAGAAATAGATTTTGAGGAAGCTTTTGACGATGGGTTCAGCGAGACACTTCCAGAGAATAGGGCCAAGAGGATGAAAGCTCTGCCTTCATAGATGAAGTAGATGGAATGGGGTTTGTACAGGAAGCCAGAATTGGAGGAATAGAGGATACACTCTGACACAAGGCTGAAGGGGGTTGAAATACTATGGTGGGGCTTGCAATTGAGAACAATGATTTTGAACTTAATGTATTGAGGGATGGTGAGACAATGGCAGTCAGAGGTTGTATTATCCAAGCGGTCTTTAGTGCAGGGTTGTGGGGTTTTTGGACAAGTTGCAGCTTATGTAGGGTGTAGCTCAGAAGGGCAGCACGCAGACCACTGGAGAAATCCAGAGGTGATAAAGGCATGAATGAGAATTCAGCGGGGAAGGTAGGCATGTTGCAGATGTTGAAATATGCAGGCATAACAATGGACTGGATTATGGGGATTTGAAACTCAGCTTTAGGTAAAGTAGGATGCTAAGATTGCACACGAAGGGGATGAAATTGCCCCTTCTGATAAGGCCTCTGGCCACCTAGTCGCGGTGGACTGGCCGAAGTTCACAGCATTGCCCTCATGGGTTTTTGCTGCGGTCTGAAGATCCGCCCCGCTCTCCCTACTTCCGTCCCACTCCTGCAGATACTTGGTTAACGACGTCATCAGAGCGCGCACCGCAGTGGATCCACCCCGGAAGGTATTGCGTGTAGTAGCATTCTTTTTGCCGAGATTTTATCAGACTTTTCACAACTTTGTCAGTTGCCTTTTTCAGATCGGGATTGAGTTATGGTGGGCCAGGCTCTTCAATCTCGACAACAGAGAGAATTTTTTCGGACTTTTCACAACATTTCCAGTTGCCTTGTTCAGAGCGGGATTGCTGCTCGTGAGCCACAATCTTCAACCTCGACAACAGAGAGCTGTGATTCTGGAGGCTCTCCTTGCGGAGGCAAAGTAAATGGGGTCAGTGCTGGCAGCAAAACGCCTCCTGCATATTGTGCGCGGCAGAGAGACACGCAGGAGAAGGCGGCATTGTCTTCTAAGGTTCCAGAGGCAGTAGGCAAAGGATGCAGCACACATGGCTGAAAACATGCAGAAGGCCATGGAGATGGCGACAGACCTTAACCCAGAGAGGTGGCCCAGGAAGGACCTGCCATCAGGAGGAGGGTCGGGTACACTGACCCCCCAGCACTGGATAGTAGGTCAAATCAAGAGAAGGCAGGATGCACAGGAGGCAGATGCTTGTCAGCAGCAGGCTGCAGAGGGTGAGGAGCAGCAAGAGCATGAGGGAGAAGGCATTGAGGCAGATGCCATAGGAAGACGGGAGCATAGCCGTGTGGGGAGAAGGCCCTATCGTCGAAGGGTCTACAGACTAGAGTTCTCCTTCATGTACCTGACGGATGAACAATGTCTCTGGAGACTTCGATTCCGGAAGGACACCATGAGGGAGCTGTGCAATCTCCTGCAGCCAGACCTCCACCCACAGACAAGTTGAGGACAGCTCTGACCATCGCATCAAAGGTGACCATCGCACTCAATTTCTTTGCGACTGGATCTTTCCAAGCTACTACAGCAGACATCGCCAACATTTTGCAGTTCACCGCAGATAGCTCCATCCGTCAGGTGACAGAGGCTCTCTCTAAGAGGAGGAGGGAGTATATATCCTTCCCGATGAGTAGCAAGAAGCAGTTGGAGTGACAGACCGGGTTTGTGAGGATTGCGGGCTTCCCCAGGGTTCAGGGCACCATAGACTGAGGGCGCCACAGAACAATCCTGAGATCTTCATAAACCGCAAGGGATTCCACTCCCACAATGTCCAGGTACTGTGCAACCACCACCGCAAAATCTTGGCAGTTGATGCCCAGTATCCTGGCAGCAGCCATGATGCTTTTATCCTGCATCAGACCTGTGTGCCTGCATGTTTGCGGGACCCAACCAAGATTGCGGCTAGCTCCTTGGAGATCAGGGCTACCCACTGTGCACTTCGTTGCCAACTTCCCTTCTCAACCCCAGGACTGCAGCGCAGCAAGCTTACACTGATTCGCTTTCAGCCACCAGGTGCATCATTGAGCAGTGCATCGGAATCCTTAAAGAGATTCCGTTGCCTGGATCGCTCCAGTGGAATGCTGCAGTATTCGCCTGAGCGGATCTCCCTATTCGTGGTCATCTGCTGCATGCTACACAACCTGGCAATCATGAGGGCACAACCATTGGAGGACGAGGCAGCAGTCCAACCGGAGGAAGAGGAAACATAGAAACTAGGTTCAGGAGTAGGCCATTCGGCCCTTCGAGCCTGCACCGCCATTCAATAAGATCATGGCTGATCATTCCCTCAGTACCCCTTTCCTGCTTTCTCTCCATACCCCTTGATCCCCTTAGCCGTAAGGACCATATCTAACTCCCTCTTGAATATATCCAATGAACTGGCATCAACAACTCTCTGCGGCAGGGAATTCCACAAGTTAACAATTCTGAGTGAAGAAGTTTCTCCTCATCTCAGTCCTAAATGGCCTACCCCTTATCCTAAGACTATGTCCCCTGGTTCTGGACTTTCCCAACATCGGGAACATTCCCCCCGCATCTAACCTGTCCAGTCCCGTCAGAATCTTATACGTTTCTATGAGATCCCCTCCCATCCTTCTAAACTCCAATGAATAAAGGCCCATTTGATCCAGTCTTTCCTCATATGACAGCCCAGCCATTCCTGGAATCAGTCTGGTGAACCTTCGCTGCACTCCCTCAATAGCAAGAACGTCCTTCCACAGATTAGGAGACCAAAACTGAACACAATATTCCAGGTGAGGCCTCACTAAGGCCCTGTACAACTGCGTAAGACCTCCCTGCTCCAATACTCAAATCCACTAGCTATGAAGGCCAACATACCATTTACCTTCTTCACCGCCTGCTGTACTTGCATGCCCACTTTCAGTGACTGATGGACCATGACACCCAGGTCTCGTTGCACCTCCCCTTTTCCTAATCTGCCGCCATTCAGATAATCTGCCTTCGTGTTTTTGCCCCCAAAATGGATGACCTCACATTTATCCACATTATACTGCATCTGTCATGCATTTGCCCACTCACCTAACTTGTCCAAGTCACCCTGCAGCCTCTTAACGTTCTCCTCACAGTTCACACTGTCACCTAGCTTAGTGTCATCCGCAAACTTGGAGATATTACACTCAATTCCTTCATCTAAATCGTTAATGTATATTGTAAAGAGCTGAGGTCCCAGCACTGAGCCCTGCGGCACTCCACTAGTCACTGCCTGCCATTCTGAAAAGGACCCGTTTATCCCGACTCTGCTTCCTGACTGCCAACCAGTTCTCTATCCACATCAGTACATTACCCCCAATACCATGTGTTTTAATTTTGTACAACAATCTCTTATGCTTGACCTTGTCAAAAGCCTTTTGAAAGTCCAAATACACCACATCCACTGGTTCTCGCTTGTCCACTCTGCTAGTTACATACTCAAAAAATTCCAGAAGATTCGTCAAGCATGATTTTCCTTTCATAAATCCATGCTGACTTGGACCGATCCTGTCACTGCTTTCCAAATGCGCTGTTATTTCATCCTTAATGATTGATTCCAACATTTTCCCCGCTACTGATGTCAGGAAGAGGAGGAGTAGGAGGAGGACCAAGGTGCGGGTCGCCGGCCACACAGGAAGCGACGACACCATCCAAACCCTGCCAGGGAAGTGAAAAACCTCTCATTGCTGTTCGTTTCCAATGCATTCACGCGCACTTCACCCTCCATACTACAGTGACTACGCTTCAAAAAGTACTTAATTGGCTGTGAAGCGCTTTGTGACATCCTGAAGTCATGAAAAGCACTATAGAAATGCAACTCTTTCTTTTCTTTTTCATCTTTGCAGCTCCATGGCCAACCCAATGAGCCTTTTCACACATCATTGCCCACGGTGAAATGAGAGTCCTGCACAGATATTGGGACACAAAATAAAGATTTATTACACAAGAAAGAAGTTGCAAAAAAACATACACAATCATTTCTCACCCTTGTGCATTTCCTTATAACCCCTCTTGCGCAAACCTATTCTGGAACTGGCCTATGGCTGCATCATGGGTCTGGGAAGGCTGCTGTGTTTCCTGTATAGAAGCTACAGATGTCTTTCTAGACGCCCTCGACCAGCTCTAGCCCTGGAAGGGCGAGCTGCAAACTGGGCAGCATCATCCTCACTGCATTCAGTTGGCCTTAGCTTGGATGATTCCATGCTTGGCAGCAATGGTGGAGTGACAGGTCTTGGCTCAGAACTCCTGTGATCCTGAGAGCACATCAGGATCCTGGTCCGAGGAGCCTGCACACTTCCCCAGGGCAGCACCTCACCATCCCCACCAATCTGCTGGAGCACAGGTGGAATGACAGGTCTGGTGCGACACCGGAAGGTCCCCCATGAACCATTGTGGACCCAGCCATGATGGCAGCAGTCAGATCTCATTAGCATCCAGCTGAGACTGCATGAGAGCAGACACAGTCTCGATGCCACCAGAGATGATAGCAGTAAGACGCTCCGTGGCCTGTTGTCCAGAGTGCATGAGAGCATTCTGATCTTCCAGGCCAGCGGCCATCCTCTCCAAAGCAGCATTGAGATGTTCGTTCCCTTGCGCCTATGCTATAATGGCAGTTGCCACATCGCCCACGGCATCGCAGCTGGATCCACGCGGTCACTCTGGGAGTCCACCATCGCCTGCACACTGGCAATAATGGGCTCCACGGTGTGCGCGGAGCTATCCACAATGTGGGTGGTGGACTCCTCCATGCTCCTGACCTCTTGTGACAGCCTCTCCGGCACTCTTGCTATTGCCCCTAACATCTGGGAATGCATGGCCTCCACCCTTCTTTCATAAGCCCCAACATCAATAGGCTCGTCTGAGTCCTCTGCAGCAGAAATCACATGCGGACTTGGTCCCCAGAGAGATAGCACCCGAGGTTGCCTTTGCCCTTGACCATGCTGCAGCCCGCTAGGCCCCGGTGCATCACCTAGTTTAGACTCTTCTGCAAATTCTAATACTCCCGACCCCATACTCCCAGTATCCGAGCTGGCCTCATCGGAGATGTCAGCAATATCTGGAATGGCCTCAAGGTTGTCGTCCTGGCTTTGGCTCACACTCGGGGTCTCATCTGCAATCATAAACCATGATGTAGGGCATTGCACCATGCAGCCTGCAACTTGCACACAATCATAAGCAAACGTGTGGTAGGCGCTTGCACTTTCAGGGAGAGATGGCATTAAAGGAAGGCCTTCACTTACCGATGCGCCCCCAGTGGGATCCACACGGCCAGCGGCCACAGGAAAGGCAACATGTGGGCCCACTAGCCGCTGTACCCTTTCTTCCAGACAAGTGAGCTGCTGGATAATGGGCTTGTCACCACCAGTCCTCTGTTGCTCTATACGGCTGTGAGAAACCTTCGCCTGCAAAGCAAATAAGGCTTGTTGAGTAGCAGTGACATGAGGCTTCAGCAATGAATGCAACTGTGGGTCCATTACATGCAGGTTTAACCCTGACATGAAAGGGAGACTCCATTACAAGAACGCACACACATATATATATATACAGGCCTCAACAATCAAATGTCGCTTCAGTGACCATATAGTGAAGGTGGCAAATAAGAGAAGGTGAAGGAGAGGCTCGCAGATGGAAGGTGAGGAGTTACGGGATCATGTACTCACTTTCATCAGTCAAATTTTCAGCCTTTTGCAGCATTGGGTGCTGGTGTAGTCAAGAATGAAGGTCCCTGACACCTCCACAGCGATCTCTCTCCAGGCATTAACAAACACAGTGCAAGTTGGTCTGCCTGTGTCTGGGTAAAGAACGCGCCTCCTTCCCTCCACAGCTTCGATCGGGGTCTTGAGTTCCACATCAGAGAATCTGCTGGCCCTCCTTACTCCTCCTGAATTCGCCATGCCTTCACAAGCTCAGGGCCTAGCTGCAAAACCTGTCCTTTAAGAAGGCCAGGGAGCAGCTGGCTCGCTAGCAGTAAATCAGCACCAGCTGAATTTCACGGCCCAATCAGCCACTCTACATCCACACCGCTGCAAACCGCCCATTCCCACCACCAATACTGCACTGCTCCTTTTTTCAAGCAAAAATGCTGTATTTCCCTCTAATGGCCATCGCATCCATTGCGGCTGTAATGAATGGCAAAAATGATAGGTGCGCCTCATTTCGGGCAGTGGGCAATTTCGGCCCCTATGTGAGGTAAGCAGCTGGGGGAGGGATGGGTGATAGTTAAAGTACCAAATATAACACTTTCAAAAGTGATTCATAGCATTGTCATCTTCTGAACTTTCCTTTTTGGGGATATTAGCACATCTAATCAAATTGACTAAAGCCATAGCTATACATAATAGCATGTTCTTGGTTAGTTGAGGTATGGAAAAAAATCTATCATGTATTAAACTTTCGGCTCACAATCATTGAAGGAGCATTTGTTGCCTTTTCAATTGATCGTTGCTTCATTTGTAATATTAAATACTACATCACAGCTATCAGCCAATGCTTTGTGGACTTGTGGACAATATGGGCTGGATTTTAAGGAGGAAGACAGGTTGGGGCGGGGGGCTCTGAGGTGGTCGGGAAACCCGGGAGGCCGCGAGCAGTTAGGCCTGTGGCACTAGGCCACACAGAGGACAACGATCTGGAAATCCTGGGTCTGGGGAGCTGTGGGGGAGTGGCGGGCTTTGATGGAAATCCAGGCGGGGGCCTTGTGAGGGGGTCTCTGATCATAGTGCATGGACTAGACAGGGACCCTAAACGTGGGAGGTAAGTGTAAAGGCACTTACCTCCTGGATGCAGCAGGCCCCACTTTGCTGCAACTGCCAGGTTTTACAAAGTGTGTAAAACCTGACAACATGCAGTTAAAAACAAAATGGATGTTAAAAAAAGAGGCTTCCAGGTGCATTATAATATTTAAATTGACGTCCTGCCTCCTGGCAGCTCCCCGCTCCCCACCTGATCCTGCCTCCGTTAAAACAGGAAGGTGGCGAGTTGGAGGCGGGTTCAGGTTGGGAATTCCATTTTTAATAATTTAACAACCTTCACACTCCAAACCCACCCTTTTGTTAGGTTAAAATTCCCCCCTTTGTGATCTTTCTGGCTTAGTTAAGAATCTGATACCTCATCAGCAGTCAGTTGCTTATGTTTCCACACTAGTTTCGAAGTGGCTTGCCACTGTTTTATCCCACACCAATTCTATTGGTGCCAGTGGGCTTCGCGCTGTCTTCTTCAGCCAGGGCTGAATGTGGCAAATGGAGCAAAAGGCTCTCGAGCTCAAGACTTGATATTTTAATTTGTTGTCCAGTTTTCCTTCCTGTTTTCCCACTTTACAGTTCCCCACAACGGTACTTCCATGATTAAGAGTTGATGTTCGAACAATCAAGGGACAATCCCATGTCCTGCCATTCAATGGTACCATGTTTAATTGCTTTACTGTGTTGTATCACTGCCCATGATTCTTTTGTTTAAAGTCTCCTGGCTCATATTTCTTTACATTTGTAGTGACAATCAACACTGTGATCACCGATCTATTTGGATCTAAAACCAAGCCATGTCCGGTTACTCCAATTGTTTCACCAAGTATTAAAACAGATGAAGAACTGTGAGTAAATGAGTCTATTCCAAAGTATGAATCATGTTTCCAATTCCAGAGATGCTTTCCATTTGTCAACTGTGTAAATTTACAGCAAATAAATTGATGCATCTTAGGAAAATCTCTAAAGTGGCAGAAATATCTTTTTTTTTTACCATTAGTAGTTATGCAAAAAAATTTGATTCAAAAACAACTATCAGCAATTTATGGCTTTACTTTTACCAAACTATCAGTGTACTAATAAAATACTTTTACTAATTTTTCTGTTATATAATCCATTACGGAAATTAAATGCGCTTCATGTGTCACCATGAGAAATTCTCTAAGGCCACCCTTTCTTTCCCCTCTCATTCAGGTACACCCAGGGTCTTCAGAAGCTTTCAACTCTCATTTTGTTGGGAAATCAAAAAGA
Organism: Pristiophorus japonicus; assembly: GCF_044704955.1. Classification (NCBI taxonomy): domain Eukaryota; kingdom Metazoa; phylum Chordata; class Chondrichthyes; family Pristiophoridae; genus Pristiophorus; species Pristiophorus japonicus. Next base: position 187,659,737 of record NC_091981.1, read on the forward strand.
AACCAAAAATTACATCCTACTGTTGGCCAGGGTGCTCCATCGTCTCCATAAAGAGGGGAGTAGCAAACGGCATTTACAGAAACAGACCAGAAATGCATTAATAAAGGCTCTTTGCAGCCTAACTATATCTAATCAGGTATGATTTACCTTAACTTGTGTTTTTCAGGATGATACTAATTTTTCAGAGTACCACATGTGATTATGCCATCTCCTTGAAATATTTTTCACATTTTGAGTTAATTATGTCAAAATTGAGAACAGGCAGCACAGTAATGTAAGTAACAATCACACAAAACAGATAGCAAGAGTTTCTATAGGTATATAAAAAGAAAAAGAATGGCTAGAGCAAATGTTGGTCACTTGGAGGACAAGACCGGGGAATTAGTAATGGGGAACTTGGAGATGGCAGAAACTCTGAACAAATGTTTTGTATCAGTCTTTACAGTAGAGAACACTAATAATATTCCAACAGTGGATAGTCAAGGGGCTATCGGGGGGGAGGAACTTAACACAATCACAATCACTAAGGAGGTGGTATTCAGTAAGATGATGGGACTAAAGGTGGATAAATCTCCTGGACCTGATGGCTTGCATCCTAGGGCCTTAAGAGAAGTAGCGGCAGGGATAGTGGATGCATTGGTTGTAATTTACCAAACTTCCCTGGATTCTGGGGAGGTCCCAGCAGATTGAAAAACTGCAAATGTAACGCCCCTATTTAAAAAAAGGAGGCAGACAAAAAGCAGGAAACTATAGACCAGTTAGTCTAACATCTGTGGTTGGGAAGATGTTGGAGTCCATTATTAAAGAAGCAGTAGCAGGACATTTGAAAAGCAAAATTCGGTCAGGCAGAGTCAGCATGGATTTATGAAGGGGAAGTCATATTTGACAAATTTGCTAGAATTCTTTGAGGATGTAGCGAAGAGGGTGGATAAAGGGGAAACCAGTGGATGTGATGTATTTGGATTTCCAGAAGTCATTTGAAAAGGTGTCACATAAAAGGTTATTGCACAAGATAAAAGTTCACGGGGTTGGGGGTAATATATTAGCATGGATAGAGGATTGGCTAACGAACAGAAAACAGAGAGTCAGGATAAATGGTTCATTCTCAGGTTGGCAATCAGTAACTAGTGGGGTGCCGCAGGGATCAGTGCTGGGACACCAACTATTTACAATCTATATTAATGGCTTGGAAGAAGGGTCCGAGTGTAACGTAGCCAAGTTTGCTGACGATACAAAGATGGGAGGAAAACCAATGAGTGAGGAGGACACAAAATCTGCAAAAGGACATACACAAGCTAAGTGAGTGGGCAAAAATTTGGCAGATGGAATATAATGTTGGAAAGTGTGAGGTCATGCACTTTGGCAGAAAAAATCAAAGAGCAAGTTATTATTTAAATGGAGAAAGATTGCAAAGTGCTGCAGTTCAGCGGGGCCTGGGGGTACTTGTGCATGAAACACAAAAGGTTAGTAAGCAGGTACAGCAAGTGATCAGGAAGACAAATGGAATCTTGGCCTTTATTGCAAAGGGGATGGAGTATAAAAGCACGGAAGTCTTGCTACAGTTGTACAGTATTGGTGAGGCTACACCTGGAATACTCAGTATTTACGAAAGGAAATACTTGCTTTGGAGGTAGTTCAGAGAAAGTTCACTAGGTTGATTCCGGAGATGAGGGGGTTGACTTGTGAAGAAAGATTGAGTAGATTGGGCTTCTACTCATTGGAATTCAGAAGACTGAGAGGTGATCTTATCGAAACGTATAAGATTATGAGGGGGCTTGACAAAGTGGAAGCAGAGAGAATGTTTCCACTGATGGGGAGACTAGAACTAGGGGGCATAATCTTAGAATAAGGGGCCGCCCATTTAACACTGAGATTAGGAGAAATTTCTTTTCTCAGAGGGTTATGGATCTGTGGAATTCGCTGCCTCAGCGAGCTGTGGAAGCTAGAACATTGAATAAATTTAAGACAGAGAAAAACAGTCTCTTAACCGATAAGGGGTTATGGGGAGCGGGCAGGAAAGTGGACCTGAGTCCATGATCGGATCAGCCAAGATCATATTAACTGGCGGAGCAGACTCAAGGGGCCGTATGGCCTAGTCCTGCTCCTAATTCTTATGTTCTTATTGTCTGTGAAGTGCATTGGGATTCTTATCTATCCAGTCGTAGCCAGAGAATCACCTGCAACGGCTTCTTGTCCCACGCCTGTGCTGTTATCGCTGGTGTCCCCTAAGGATCTATTCTAGCCCCCTCCTATTTCTCATCTATATGCTGCCCTTCGGTGACATCATCCAAAAACGCAACGTCAGGCTCCACATGTACGCTGATGACATCACCACTACCACTTCTCTTTGGAATTTCTTCCCTAAACCTCTCGCCTCTCTACCTCTCTTTCCTCTTTTAAGACCTCAAAGGTCGTTTTACACAGAAAGGGCTGGAAGGAAAATCAGAGGCCCAACATCTTTGGCTGCTTTTATGTGCCTCTTATGTGTCGCTTATGGTGATATTGTTGGAGATTTGGGAGCTAAACTCCAGCCTGACTGCTAACCTGGGAAAATGAACTGCATATTAGAAAGTACCTTAAGCTTGAGCAACTAATTTCTTTAGTACCATCTATTGTTAAATAGTAACTTCCACTAATTGTTTTACAGCTACCTCTGGTACTCCTACAATTTCAATTTTCACCTCTTCTGTGAAAATCGAGGCAAAGTACTTGTGTAGTATTTCTGCCATTTTCTCACTCTCCACTACAAGTTTGCCTCGTTAAACTTTTGGTGTTTCTGGTGCTACTTTGGTGATCTCTGCCTTCAAATGTACCTGTGGTTATGCTCATATTCTCAGATTCCCTCCTAGCCTGTCCAACTTCTCTCTTTGTAGCTTTTTTGTGGTGTTGCTCATAATTCTTTCCTTGAGTCAACCTTCTTATCAGCTAACAGTTTAGACTAAGTAAGGCATCTAGAACTTTACATTAACAGACAGCCTCAAGATTCCAGAGGTTTCCTGCACTGTTTGTACCCGAGTTCTCCTTGCTCGCTCCGACCCACAATAATGATCACCCATGTCACTTAGCCTCACTATACATTCCAATATGATCCATTTCCCACTGACTAAAAAAGAAAAACTTTATTCTAAGCAGTCCAGTGTATTATGTGGCCTTAAGTTCAACTCTTCAGCTACCCTGAGTTAGCTGATCTCAAACAAGGTGACGTTGGTTGGTGCTAGAATTAGCCTTTATCCCTGGGTTTGGAAAGGTCTCCATTCCATCGGAGCACAGCATCAAGCCCTTTGCCTCCTTCCCATAATTGAATAACCATCTGACACTTGCTGTCAGGTTATTTATGAATAGTATCACTTAGGTGAGGCATTGAATAACAACTGTCACTTGTGGTTCTACACACAATCAAAACCATCTGGAGAGGGAGTAATAATTCGGGCAAAAGATTGTTTTTTTAAAGCCATAACAAATTAAGTGTATGACCCTTCATCAGAGTTCTGACGAAAAGTCATCGACCTGAAACGTTAACTCTGCCTCTCTCTCCACAGATGCTGCCTGACCCGCTGAATATTTCCAGCATATTCTGTTTTTATTTCAGATGCCAGCATCCATAGTATTTTGCTTTGAATAAATTAAGTGGGTGAATTTCCACGAGGATTCTCCTACTTGTCCAACGTAACTTCAAAAGAGCTACAGAAACTCTGAAAAAACAAAAAACAACACCTTTGTTGATTGTATCTTGGGGTGGCAATTGAGGTTTGTTTTGCTGTGAACATTTTTTGCAGGAGCTTGATTTTCTTTCTTTGTTCCAGAGGGAGCTGATGGAAACTGTATCTGCGCTGCATGGCCTTGTTAACCTAACCGATGAGGTAAAGGAACTTTCATCACGTTAACAAATTGTTTGCTTCAGTTTATTTTTCTGAGCTGGTGGTTTAGGCGATCATCACAACAGCCATGGACTAGAATTAGCTTCTAAATTCCAATGCCGAGTAGATTATTTTTTATATCCTGTTTTCAATTTAAAAGAAATTCTCCTTCTTGATATCTCTGATCGGTCTAGGATTTGGTTACAAAGATATTACCAGCCCACTGGCAATTTGTACTAGTGCCCATACTTTGTGAGTGCCCTGGGAACAAATTCAACTATGGGGGCCATCCTGATCCTGTCTTCGTCTGAAGTCTACACATATGTACTTAGTAACAGGAGTAACTGGATTGCAACCAGCGCTATAGCTGATTTTTGTTTCTCCCCCTCTGTAATGCTGGGGTCTTGAAGCCATTTCTAATGTTCCACTTTTGTGTCAGCTGGAATCAGTTAATTCATCAAATTGCCAGGACTCAAATCTACAATCTGGTTCAGTCACATAAAAGATAATGCATTTACTTACCATTTATCATCGGAGAAACCTGTGTGGTAAATTACTGCTACAGTTAATATTTACTCTGCTCTCATGTGGCTATTTAACTATATGGTACACCAGAGTGAGAAGGAGGATTGAATGAGCTTTAAGAATCTTATGATTGGTCTGTAACAATTTATCTGTTGTTAATTATCATTTCCTTCCATCATTAATGATTTCATTTAAAAAATCAGGCAATATTTATCACCATATAATAACATTGACCTGTGTCTAAAACATGATTTATTATTGAAAAGTTCTGTCAAAAATGACTGTGTGGAGTGTTTGCTTTCAATTTAAAAATATCTTCTTTTTTATTTAAAACACTAAAGGTAACTTCAGAAACTGCATTAATTGTAACAGGAACAGTCAAAGAGATGATCAAGCTTTTTAAAGAATCCGGAGAGTTCAGAATGCATGAAGAATTAGTGAAGAAAATAGTCTATGTGGTGGCTGATGTCATGGGAGTAACTGACAACAGCACGGTGAAGTCAAAAAATTTGTTATTTGAAGGTCTGAAAGCAACAACTGAGCTGTTATTGGTAAGATCATTAGTAAATACTACAAGATGCATTTCTGTAAGTAGGGTTGTTGAAGATTACAAAAACCACCTATGCTCCATGTAAGCTTCTACTTTTATTGGATTCTTCCATTATAACACTCCCTCTATAGCAATTGCCCTCTTATTTCTTGTACTAACAGGTGAATCGATAATTATTTTGCTTTTTCTCCTCATAGTGGACCTTTATGAAATGGCACATCTATTTTGCCAGTTGATTGGTGTTAACAATTTCATGGTTTCATTTTTATTGGACCTTGCAAGATCATTCTCCTTTTAATATTTGTTTGATCGTTACATTTGTTTCATTTGAAGTAAATTTGAAGAATCAACAAGAAATCTATATAAAAAAAATAAATGTCCTAAAAGAAATCCTGGATGAGAAGAGAGGATTTGGAGGTACATGATGGGTTACGGATGAGGAATGTTTGCAAAACGGCCAGAATGTACATCTTGGCCGATTTTAATTGCCTAGATACTGACTATGAGGGTATTGCAAAAAGGAAATATTGAACTTAAAAGAAGTAGACTTCAAGAGTATGTGAAATGAGTTTTTAAAATATTTAAAGAAATATTAATGAAGCTACAATGAAAATGAATTCAAGCCAAATGAAAACAGAGCAAAGGCAACAGAAGCCATTGTGGTCAAGCAGGCATGTAGAGAATAGTATTGAGGGATAAGTGGAATACTTTCAAATGCACAAGGAATATGGCAATCTGGAGGACTGGGTGCATTATAAAGGCATAAGGTGTAAAACAAAGCATATACCAAGAAAAATATTGAAGGTATGGTTGTTGAGAACATCTCAAGTGACAGAGAGTTTCGAAAAATACATTTGTGCAGAAACAAAATTGAAATCACTTAAAGTTGTGAGTGGGAAGCTGTGTCGAACAGAGAGTGTTAGTAAATAGTTAGTTCGTATCTGATTTTACTTATAAAGAGGGAGTATTGCAATGATTTGAAATCAAGATTTCACAGAATGACAGAACATGAGCTGGACAGCATGAAAGTTATGCCAGACATGTGCTTTGAAAGGTAAAGTACCTGTGCCTGTTCCAGACATTATTAGTCCTATTCTTAAATTAGTGAAAATGTCATCAACATTTTTTTGTAAGTTTAGTAAGAAACCCAAGAGGTTTGGACAGTGGCTAACAGAATTACTATTTTAATAATGGTTAATAGACAAATGTGAAAGTATAAGTCAGTAATTTTAACAACTGTTGTGAAGAAAGTGTTCGAAATTATTTTGATAGATACTGGGCTGGAAGTTCAGCTCCCGGCCTTCTCTGTTTTTGCCCCGGAGGGGCGGCAATGGCGGCGGCAAGCTCTTCTGGGCGGGTGGCCAGCTCCCAGGACATTCGGTGCCGGTTTCGACGGAGCGCGGAGCATTACCGCCCAGAAGAGTACCCTAAGAGAGGTGTACGTGGACAACGCCTCCCTTACTGCTGCGCCCCACACCCGGGGGCCCAGCTGCCCAACTTTGCTGACTGAGGGGCAAACTTTTTTCAGGCAGTATGAGGACCACCTGCCGTCATTAACACACCAAAATCCTAAAAGCCGAAAATCCAGTCAGTGTTTTATAAATAAGAACTACACAGAATCTATCATGCTGGCCCCCAAAATCTGTGGCAGTTCTGGCATCTTTCCACCAGAACTGTAGTGGAAGTCTGGCAGAACAGCCAGGCACTGGACTGGGACCTATTCCCCCTCCCACCCCAGCCCTGCAGTCTTCAGTCAGACTTTGCAGGAAATGAGTGAAGCTCTCCCTAACGCTGGTATGTCCACTGGGACACTGGTAGAGATTTCTCGCAGACCTGAGACTGAATTGCTGGGATCGCTGGCCCATGGATTTTCAGGAAAAACTATTATAATTACTTATAAAGCAGAAGTTAGTTTTTGCAGGTTTACTATAAAAGCTTATTTGTTTTGTAAGCTGTATTGATTGTTTCATTTTTGGATTTGAATCAATGAAAGAATGTTACTTTTTGTTAAAATTCATGTCTTTCAGAGATATGTGTTAATCAACAATCAATCACAATTTTATGTAAACACCAATTTAATGGAGCTTCAGACTACTCAAAACTATGGCTTTCAGAACACGGTGCAAAGTACAAATTCTGCCAAATTTTACCTTCCTGATCTTCTGGATAAACAGATTGCTGCAAGAACTGGTGGCAGCTGCATCATTAGCCATCTAATCAGCTTCAAACAGAATCCATATCCCTGGGGAACATCTCCAGTAGAGGTCAGTTGGTATCATGGAAATATGATATGTTCTGTTAGTCTGTGCATTTTGTTTTTAGAACAGGTAATTATGATTGGGTGGGAATAAAACAGTTTTTTTTCTCAAGAAGTTCAGAAGTGTAAGGCATATAGTTTGTCACCTGATTCTTTAGCTAAGATATGAATTATTTTCATCGATCTGACATATTACTGTGAGGAGTTCTTTCAGATGTAGTTTCTGTAGTCAACATTGATAGCCAGGGCACTTTACCCAGCTGATTTCCAGATTGAAAGATTAATTTGCCAAGTAGTTACTTGGCAAGATTACTTCTTTTTTTGTGATGTCCAAACATCCATTTTTTTCTCCTATTTTCTTCACTGTTCGATTGTCTCTAAGAGGGCAATGGAGGTGATCTGAGCTCAGGACTTCACCTGTACTCTGGAAAACTAGCCACTAGGAAGTATGTAAGAACAGTCTTGGGAATAACTCTTCAATTCTCCCTCCCCCCTTATGAGTGAAATGCTATGATTGTAATGCATGTTGGAGCTCCAATTTATTGCACCAACACAAGAGTCAATACATTTCACAGAAAACACAGACATGCAGGAGAAAGAAGAAAATAAAAAACTTGCATTTATAGAACACCTTCGCCATCCTCAGGATGTTCCAAAGCTCTTCACAGACAAGAAATTACTTTTGAAGTGCAGTTACTGATGTTTTGTACGAAAACACAGCAGACAATTTGCACAAAGCATGGTGCCACAGGGAGCACATGAGATAAATGTTACTTTGTTTTGGTGGTGTTGGTTGAGGGATAAATATTGCCCTGAGCACTAGGAGAACTCCTTGCTCTTCCTTGAGATGTGTCATGGGAACTTAAACATCCATCTGAAAAGACAAACGGGACCACGGTTTAATATCTCATCTGAAAGATAGCAGCTCTGACAATCATAGAGTTGTTATTTCTGTAAACTTGTATTTACCCTGTACAGCCACCAGAGGGCTCATCCCCTGGAGCCCCAAGGGATTCCATAATACCTTGAGAGCACAGGTATTTAAGGAGGCCTCACAGGTTGGAGAGGCATTCTGGAGACCTGCAAATAAAAGACTACGGTCACACTTTACTTTGAGCTCACAATGTTCAGTCTGATTCTTTCCCCATACACAACAAGAATCATAGGGCCCATCCGCCGCCCGGCGGTCTCCTTGGTTTCTGGGTGGCCTCCCCTCCAAGTGAGTTTGCTGGAGTCCTCACACCGCGGGGAGAGAAGACCGCTGGGTACCATCCACTGGCATGCATCAGGGTGCAACGTACAGAAGAGTACTCCCGCCTGCTGAGCTGCCAGTTTGGTCCAGGCGGTCCTCTGCTCCAGCAGGAGAAAAGATTGCCACGTGGAGAGGACTAACCTCAATGGTAAGTAAGAAGACCTGCAAAAAAAGGTTTTCTTCTTTTTGGCAGGGATTCAGGTGGATGGGGCCCCCTGAAGGATTTCTGGGGGGGCGGAGTTTATGTTCTGAAATGTTTTTATTTTATCCGTTCCCTCCCCCCTCCCTGGGCCCAACTCAATCCTCGGTGGTACTTTGCCAAGGATTGCATTTGTCGCCGAGATTTGGAGCTACCGTCCGCTGCCACCCAGAATCGGCGAGTAAGTCCCATTTTTGCAGCCGTGCGGTCTTTCCCAGATTTTTCCATGAAACTTCCGCCCAAAGTACAGTCAGGATCTCAGCGGTCCTTTGGACGATACTTGGGCGGAACTTAGCTTTCACCAATTTCAGGCCCTTAGATTCATAGAATCATAGAAATTTACAGCACGGAAGGAGGCCATTGCTGGGAAAAAATGCTGGTGTCCGTTATTAAGGAAGCAGTAACAGGACATTTGTAAAAGCATGATCCAATCAAGCAGAGTCAGCATGGTTTTAGGAAAGGGAAATCATGTTTGACAAATTTGCTGGAGTTCTTTGAGGATGTAAAGGGCAGGATGGATAAGGGGGAACCAGTGAATGTAATGTATTTGGATTTCCAGAAGGTATTCGATAAGGTGTCACATAAAAGGTTACTGCACAAGATAAAAGTTCACGGGTTTGGGGTAATATATTAGCAAGAATGGAGGATTGGCTAACTAACAGAAAACAGAGAGTTGGGGTAAATGGGACATTTTCTGGTTGGCAAACAGTAATTAGTTGGGTGCCGCAGGGATCATTGCTGGGGCCTCAACTATTTACAATCTATATTAATGACTTGGATGAAGGGACCGAGTGTAATGTAGCCAAGCTTGCTGATGATACAAAGGTGGGTGGGAAAGCAAATTTTGAGGAATCTCCAAAGGGATATGTAAAGGCTCAGTGAATGGGCAAAAATTTGGCAGATGAAGTATACTGTGGGAAAATGTGGCAGAAAAAATAGAAAAGCAAATTATAATTTAAATGGAGAAAAATTGCAAAGTGCTGCAGTACAGAGAGATCTGGGGGTCCGTGTGCATGAAACACAAAAAGTTAGTATGCAGGTACAGTAAGTAATCAGGAAGGCAAATTAAATATTGGTCTTTATTGCAAGGGGGATGGAGTATTAAAGCTACATCTGTACAGGGTATTGGTGAGGCCACACTGAGAGTACTGAGTACAGATTTGGTCTCCGTATTTAAGGAAGGATATATTTGCATTGGAAGCTGTTCACAGAAGGGTCACGAGGATGATTCCGGAGATGAGGGAGTTGACTTATAAAGATAGGTTGAGTAGGTTAGGCCTGTGCTCATTCGAGTTCAGAAGAATGAGACGTGATCTTATCGAAACATATAAGACAATGAGGGGGCACAACAAGGTGGATGCAGAGAGGATATTTCCACTCATAGTGGAAACTAAAACTAGCGGACATAGTCTCAGAATAAAGGGCCATCCATTTAAAACTGAGATGAGGAGGAATTTCTTTTCTCTGAGGGTTGTAAATTTGTGGAATTCTCTGCCCCAGAGAGCTGTGGAGGCTGGGTCATTGAATATATTTAAGGCAGAGATAGACAGATTTTTGAGGAATAAAAGGTTATGGGGAATGGGCAGGGAAGTGGAGCTGAGTCCATGATCAGATCAGCCATGATCTTATTAAATAGCGGAGCAGGCTTGAGGGGCCAAATGGCCTTCTCCAGCTCCTATTTCTTGTGTTCTTATTTCGGCTCATCATGTCTGCACCGGCCAACAAAGAGCTATCCAGTGTAATCCCACTTTCCAGCTCTTGGTCCATAGCCTTTTTAAATGTGGTGAGGGTTTCTGCCTCTATCACCCTTTCAGGCAGTGAGTTCAGATCACCGCCACCCTCTAGGTGAAAGAATTCCCCTCAAATCCCCTCTTAACCACCTACCAATTACTTTAAATCTTTGCTCCTGGTTGTTGATCTCTCTATTAAGGGAAATAGGTCCTTCCTATCTACTCTTATCGAGGCCCCTTATAATTTTATACATCCCAATAAGGTCTCCCCTCAGCCTTCTCTGTTCCAAAGAAAACAAACCCAGCCTGTCCAATCTTTCCTCATAGCTAAAATTCTCCAATCCAGGCAACATCCTCTGTATCCTCTCCAGTGCAATCACATCTTTCCTGTAATGTGGGGACCAGAACTGCACACAGTACTCTAGCCGTGGCCTAACTAGTGTTTTATACAGTTCAAGCATAACCTCCCTATGTATTCTAAGCCTCAGCTAATAAGGGCAAGTATTCCATATGCCTTCTTAACCACCTTATCTATCTTGTCTGCTGCCTTCAGGAATCTGTGGACATGTACTCCAAGGTCTCGTTGTTCCTCTACACATCTCAGTGTTCTACCATTTAATATGTACACCCTTGCCTTGTTAGCCCTCCCCAAATGCATCACCTCACACTTCTCCGGATTGACTTGCATTTGCCACTGTTCTGCCCACCTGACCAGTTAATTGATATCTTCTTGCAGTCTGCAACTTTCTTCTTCATTATCAACCACACAAACTATTTTTGTATCATCTGCAAACTTCTTAATCATACCCCCTACATTCAAGTCTAAATCATTGATATCTACCACAAAAAGCAAGGGACCTAGTACTGAGCCCTGCGGAACCCCACTGGAAACAGCCTTCCAGTCACAAAAACACTCATCAATCATTATCCTTTGTTTCCTGCCTTTGAGCCAATTTTGGATCCAACTTGCCACTTTGTCCTGGATCCCATGGGCTTTTACTTTTGTGACCAGTCTGCCATGTGGGACCTTATCAAAAGCCTTGATAAAATCCATATACATGACATCAAACGCACTACCCTCATCGACCCTCCTTGTTACCTCCTCAAAAAATTCAATCAAGTTAGTCAGACATAAACTTCCCTTAACAAATCCATGCTGACTGTCCTGGATTAATCCGTGTCTTTCTGAATGAACATTTTTCCTGTCCCTCAGAATTTTCTCCAATAATTTTCCCACCACTGAGGTTAGGCTGACTGGCCTGTACCTACTCGCTCTCTCCCTTTCTCCCTTTTTAAACAAAGGTACAACGTTAGCAGTCCTCCAGTCTTCCAGCATCACACCTGTAGCTAGAGAGGATTGGAAAATGATGGTCAGAGCCTCTGCTATTTCCTCTTTTGCACATCTTAACAACCTAGAATACATTTAAATCCGGGCATTCGGATTTATCCAATTTCAAAGCTGCTAAACCCTTTAATACTTCCTCTCTCACTGGTTATTTCATCTAATATTTCACCCTGTTTGCAGTGTCTGCATCACCCCTCTTCTTGTGAAAACAAAAGTATTCATTCAGAACCATACACGCGTCTTCCGCCTCCACACACACATTACCCTCATGGTCTCGAATAGGCCCCACTCTTTCTCTAGTTATCCTCTTGCTCTTAATGTATTTATAAAGCATCTTTGGGTTTTCCTTGATTTTACCGACCAACATTTTTTCATACTGCCTCTTTGCTTTCCTAATTTCCTTTTTAATTTCACCCCTGCATTTTCTATATTCCCCTAGAGTTTCTGCAGTATTGAGCCATCTGTCATCAGCTTCCCTTTTTTTTCTTTATCCTACCCTGTATGCCCCTTGACATCCAGAGGGCTCTAGATTTGTTTGTCCCACATTTTTTCTTTAAGGGAACAATACAGCACTCCCTTCAGTACTGTATTTATTGACTTGCATTTTGTGAGAAGAATACTGCCTGTTGTCCTGGATAAAATGGATCACAGTCTCCATTATGTTTGAAAGCATGTTGAGTACAGTAGCTGATCCCATTGAGTGGATAATATGGCAGTTCTACCCTGAATATAGTCACAGTATTTTTTTTTTATTTAAAAAAAAAATGGATTCTTACCAACATAATCAGTGGACTCTATTTATAAAGCACAGTCTATTGTGTCAGTTGTGCAGATGAATCTGAGATGAGTAAAAAATATTAATTCCACTTTTCACCCCCAGAATTGGATTGTGAATAGCTATGACTGAAAATGGTGTATATCTTAGGTTAATTTCATCTGTGCAAATAAATCCCATCAATTAAACTTGATATATGTATTTTGTTTAGTTGTTTATTAAAGGCTCTGTATTTCTATTCTGCTTTATAACTTCCTCCTTGTAGATTAATGGTGATGTTGCTGATCTGACACTATATAACTGCACAAACAGAAGGAAAGTTGAAGTTAAAGGTCTCAAAATACCAGTTCTAATAGAATTTGAAAGGAAGAACAGAATCGTAAGTTTTATTTAATAGACACACAATATTAGCAGCCAATATTATTGATGTGTTTTAAGTTCCAGTGTTTTCTATAACAGGTAATGGATGAAAGAAGTTGATATCCTCATATGAAATCTTGTCACATTTTTGAGTTTTCTTCCTTATCCCTTCTTCCCCTTTCCTCTTCCTCTCCTCTCCTGCAAGCCCTGACCTTTGCCAGTCGGTGACTCAACATATATCTGGCAGTTTTCTGGTACCCCGACCAAGTGGCCATTTTACATGTGTGAGCCTATATAGTGAGTGTTGGTAGGCTACTGTGAAGTGTAAGGCATTACCTCGAAAGCTCATCCGATTCTCACCCCATGTATAATTTCCAGCAGGATTCACTGGGTACTTACCAGAAGCAGTAACCCTAACTGATTTAACTTTTACCGCATCCTAGCCCAGGAATGCAGAGCCCAATTGTAGGGCTTAATTGCTGTCCCGGAATTTTAGATCTTCTGGTCTGTTTGGCATATTATTACACTTGGCAGCCTCTACCCACTCAGCCTTTGTGGAGATAACATTTTTCTTTTTCTCACCAGTTTTATCACTTTACATCCTATTGTGAAGGTGCTGACTCATTACTCGTGTACATTTTCGTAGATGTCAGACACCATTCAATACCTCGCCCAAGGGCTTTTGTTTTTTTGATTGCGAATGTTGTCAGGTTGTTGTATCGCAGCTGAACCCAACTACACCCTTATCTATCAATCAGGTATGTGCATTCTGCAGGGATTGTTAGACAGTGATCAGAAACAGCAACTTTGGCCAGTTTTCCTATCCCTAAACCAATTATCAAAGGAGAATTCCATTTTGGTTATTTACAGAGGGAATCCCCAAGTGAAATGCAATGGAATCCTGAAATGTAAAAATATACTATGTACAGAATTGCACTTTCATTCATAAGTTCTTTCATTGCACCAACAATAAAAATGTAATTTTTTTTGATCATTTTAAACATCGTAAAGACTGTAATCTGGGCCAATATTTGCATAAATTCATTTAATAAAATGTATGTGCATAATCTAGGATATAAAAATGTTTAATATAAAGCTTAGATATCCCCTTACTCTGACGCAAGCTGGTCCCTTGCTTGCTTGCATGAACCATAAAACGTGCGTGGACAATTGCTGGACAAATAGCTCAACTCAGTGCCAGCAATATACAGTTTTCAGGTGGTCTGGATGATCTGTCAAGGTGTACCTTGACAGATCACAATTTCCGAATTTCGCGCATGCAGTAGTGCATGTGGAAATCCAGAACTTGCGGGGCTATTCAAAGAGAATACGACAGCATGCCCATACGCCATCGCAGACATCGCAATTTCAGAGCAGCCTGAAAGAACCTCTAGGTTTTACAAGCACATTCCATTATATTGTAAGATTTTAATGTGGAATAAGATAAATGTGGATTGTTAAGGTGAAAAAAGATGGATTAAAACTGCCGTAAACATTTTGATTTCTGATTTGCAGCAGGAACAGTTTTCTGCATACTTGCTACTTCGTACCCAAATGAATATTCATATATTGCGAGTGACACCAGCAAACCTACAGCAAGCTTTGCAGATAAGAGTGAACTTCACCAGGCCTATCCAGCAAATGTTTCCCATCATGCTGTTGGTGAGGTACGATACATTTTGCATTTTTTTTAAATGTCATTCTTGGGATGTGGGCGTTGCTGGCAAGGCCAGTATTTATTGCCCATCCCGAATTGCCCTTGAGAAGGTGGTGAGCTTTCTTCTTGAATCGCTGCAATCCACAGTGCTGTTAGGGAGGGAATTCTAGGATGTTGAGCCAGTGACAGTGAACCAATATTTCCAAGTCAGGATGGTGGGGAACTTGGAGGTAGTGGTGTTCCCATGGGCATGCTGCTCTTGTCCTTCTAGGTGGTAGAGGTCGCGGGTTTGGGAGGTACTGCCGAAGAAGCCTTGGCGAGTTGTTTGTATTTGTTGTATTGTCACAGACGAGCACAAATGTGAACAGAACAATTAAATGTTTTTCTTGTGTCTTGGAGTTAATGATTTCATTTCAAATGTCTTTATAGGTCCAATAAAGAACCGACTCCAAGTAAATATAACCTGAAACAAATCCATTACTGGGATGGAGATACAATCCACTTATTTATTCCTGCTGCATCACTCCTGGGTTTGTAGTGCATTTAAAATGTGTTTAATTTCGACTACATACTTGAAATTTAAAGGAGTTTTAAAATTTAAATCAAACCAAACACAATTTAAGTACAGATACTCAAGAATACAACGAGGACATCAAATAATGAGATATGCAAAATACTTTTCTACAAACTAAATCTTGTTCTACTAAACTGAAAATAGAGATTGTTGAAACTAAAATGTCATCATATCGTTATTTCGATAAAGCTGCTGTGTTACTTTCAGAAAGTGTGTACAAACATTACAGGTGTTACACCAATTTAGAATAACTAAATAGTTTACAGTTACATTTTTTGGAGACCAGAGGGGAAGATTTTTTCGATGCATTTTTTTCTGTGATATTATTAACACATTTCTAAAGATTACGTTTATGATTTTTCTACAAAATCTTTGTTGGATGATTCGCAGTATTAGTCATTCTTTTTCTACCAGCACAGGTGAGTAGTGTTGTAGCACCACGGAATGTCACCCATATTGCTGAATGTCTGATTTTGGCTGAGCCATTGAGTAGAGAAAGAAAACAGAGACTTATCACTGGCCTGTTGAATTGTGCATCCCCAAGAGAGGAAAAAATATAAAGAAAAAGATGTTTCTGTTATTGAGAATTCTGGGAAATCTTTTTTTTCTAAAGAGGGATCTTGAGGTGAATGCCCCATTTGAAGCTGCAAAAAGCACTTTTAAGGCCAATTATTTTTGCTTTTTCTAGATGATTTATAAATATTACAAAACCATTGATGGCTTATGATGCAAAAAGATTCTGTTGAAGAAAGTAGACAGAATAAGAAAAGGGAAGTGTTCTCACCGCAAGAAAAGTTCGTCGAGGAGGCAGAGCGGGAGATCGAGGCGGCCTACAAGAGGCCAGCAGTCGGAGGGAGCAGCGGGAGTTCGTCGAGGAGGCGGAGCGGGACATTGGTGAGGCCTACAAGAGGCCAGCAGTCAGAGGGAGCAGCAGGAGTTCGTCGAGGAGGCGGAGGGGGAGATCGAGGCAGCCTACAAGAGGCCAGCAGTCGGAGGGTGCAGCGGGAGTTCGTCGAGGAGGCGGAGCGGGACGTTGGTGAGGCCTACTAGAGGCCAGCAGTCGGAGGGAGCAGCGGGAGTTCGTCGAGGAGGCGGAGCGGGAGATCGAGGCAGCCTACAAGAGGCCAACAGTCGGAGGGAGCAGCGGGAGTTCGTCGAGGAGGCGGAGTGGGAGATCGAGGCGGCCTACAAGAGGCCAGCCGGTGCAGCTGCAGTGGGGAGGCGAAAAAGTAGAAAGAAATCGAAAGGTGACGTCACAGCCAAGGGGGGGAAGTGATTGGCTGGTGATTGGTAAGTAGTTTTTCTTTTTCTTTTCTATGTCAGTAAAGGTCAACAACCTTTAGCATTGTTGTTGCCAGATTAAGTTTATCTAAGGGTTAAGTCATGGCAGGACAGGTCGGATATATGTTATGCTCCTCCTGTACTATGTGGGAAGTACTATGCTTCTGGTGTCCCTGATGACTACGTGTGCGGGAAGTGTATCCGCCTGCAGCACCTGACGGACCGCATTGTGGCACTGGAGCTGCGGGTGGATGAACTCTGGAGCATCCACGTTGCTGAGAATGACGTCAACAGCATGGTTAGTGAGTTGGTCTTATCGCAGGTAAAGGGTACACAGCCAGATAGGGAATGGATGACCAACAGCAAGAGCAGTGCAAGGAAGGTAGTGCAGGGGTTCCCTGCAGTCATCCCCCTGCAAAACAGATACACTGCTTTGGGTACTGTTGAGGGGGATGACTCATCAGGGGAGGGCAGCAGCAGCTAAGTTCATGGCACCATGGGTGGCTCTGCTGCACGGGAAGGCAGGAAAAAGAGTGGGAGAGTTATAGTGATAGGGGATTCAATTGTAAGGGGAATAGATAGACGTTTCTGCTGCCGCAACCTAGACCCCAGGATGGTATGTTGCCTCCCTGGTGCAAGGGTCAAGGATGTCTCGGAGCGGATGCAGGGCATTCTGAAAAGGGAAGGTGAACAGCCAGTTGTCGTGGTGCATATAGGTACCAACGATATGGGTAAAAAAAGGGATGAGGTCCTACAAGACGAATTTAGGGAGCTAGGAGCTAAATTAAAAAGTAGGACCTCAAAAGTAGTCATCTCAGGATTGCTACCAGCGCCACGTGCTAGTCAGAGTAGTAATCGCAGGATAGCTCAGATGAATACGTGGCTTGAGGAGTGGTGCACAAGGGAGGGATTCAAGTTGCTGGGACATTGGAACCGGTTCTGGGGGAGGTGGGATCAGTACAAACCGGACGGTCTGCACCTGGGCAGGACTGGAACCAATGTCTTAGGGGGAGAGTTTTCCAGTGCTGTTGGAGAGGAGTTAAACTAATATGGCAGGGGGATGAGAACCTATGCAGGGAGACAGAATGAAGGAGAATGGGGGCAGAAGCAAAAGATAGAAAGAAGAAAAGTAAAAGTGGAGGGCAGAGAAACCTAAGGCAAAAAGCAAAAAGGGCCACATTACACCAAAATTTTAAAAGGGTAAAGTGTGTTAAAAAGACAAGCCTGAAGGCTCTGTGCCTCAATGCGAGGAGTATTCAAAATAAGGTGGATGAATTAACTGCGCAGATAGCAAATGATGTAATTGGCATCACGGAGACATGGCTCCAGGGTGACCAAGGCTGGGAACTCAACATCCAGGGGTATTCAACATTTAGGAAGGATAGACAGAAAGGAAAAGGAGGCGGGGTGGCATTGCTGGTTAAAGAGGAAATTAATGCAATAGCAAGAAAGGACATTAGCTTGGATGATGTGGAATCGGTATGGGTGGAGCGACGGAATACCAAGGGGCAGAAAACGCTAGTGGGAGTTGTGTACAGACCACCAAACAGTAGTAGTAAGGTTGGGGACAGCATCAAACAAGAAATTAGGGATGCATGCAATAAAGGTACAGCAGTTATCATGGGTGACTTTAATCTACATATTGATTGGGCTATCCAAACTGGTAGCAATGCGGTGGAGGAGGATTTCCTGGAGTGTATTAGGGATGGTTTTCCAGACCAATATGTCGAGGAACCAACTAGGGAGCTGGCCATCCTAGACTGGGTGATGTGTAATGAGAAAATACTAATTAGCAATCTTGTTGTGCGAGGCCCCTTGGGGAAGAGTGATCATAACATGGTAGAATTCTTCATTAAGATGGAGAGTGACACAATTAATTCAGAAACTAGGATCCTGAACTTAAGGAAAGGTAACTTTGATGGTTTGAGGCATCAATTGGCTAGAATAGACTGGCAAATGATACTTAAAGGGTTGACGGTAGATAGGCAATGGCACACATTTAAAGGTCACATGGATGAACTTCAGCAATTGTACATCCCTGACTGGAGTAAAAATAAAACGTTGCAGGTGGCTCAACCGTGGCTTACAAGGGAAATTAAGGATAGTGTTCACTCCAAGGAAGAGGCATATAAATTGGCCAGAAAAAGCAACAAACCCGAGGACTGGGAGAAATTTAGAATTCAGCAGAGGAGGACAAAGGATTTAATTAAGAGGGGGAAAATAGAGTACGAGAAGAAGCTTGCCGGGAACATAAAAACTGACTGCAAAAGCTTCTATAGATATATGAAGAGAAAAAGATTAGTGAAGACTAACGTAGGTCCCTTGCAGTCGGATTCAGGTGAATTTATAATGGGGAACAAAGAAATGACAGACCAATTGAACAAATACTTTGGTTCTTTCTTCACGAAGGAAGACGCAAATAACCTTCTGGCAGTACTCGGGGACCGAGTGACAAGTGAGAAGGAGAAACTGAAGGATATCCTTGTTAGGCGGGAAATTGTGTTAGGGAAATTGATGGGATTGAAGGCCGATAAATCCCCGGGGCCTGATAGTCTATATCCCAGAGTACCTAAGGAAGTGGCCCTAGAAATAGTGGATGCATTGGTGATCATTTTCCAACAGTCTATCGACTCTGGATCAGTTCCTGTGGACTGGAGGGTAGCTAATATAAGACCACTTTTTAAAAAGGGAGGGAGAGAGAAAGCAATTATTTATAGACCCGTTAGCCTGACATCAGTAGTGGGGAAAATGTTGGAATCAATTATTAAGGATGAAATAGCAACGTATTTGGAAAGCAGTGACAGGATCAGTCCAAGTCAGCATGGATTTATGAAGGGAAAATCAAGCTTGACAAATCTTCTGAAATTTTTGGAGGATGTAACTAGTAGAGTGGACAAGGGAGAACCAGTGGATGTGATGTATTTGGACTTTCAAAAGGCTTTTGACAAGGTCCCACACAAGAGATTGGTGTGCAAAACTAAAGCACATGGTATCAGAGGTAATATACTGACATGGATAGAGAACTGGTTGGCAGACAGCAAGCAGAGAGTCGGGATAAACAGGCCCTTTTCAATATGGCAGGCAGTGACTAGTGGAGTGCAGCAGGGCTCAGTGCTGGGACCCCAGCTCTTTACAATATACATCAATGATTTGGATGAAGGAATTGAGTGTAATATCTCCAAGTTTGCAGATGACACTAAACTGGGTGGCGTGTGAGCTGTGAGGGGGACGCTAAGAGGTTGCAGGGTGACTTGGACAGGTTAGGTGAGTGGCAAATGCATGGCAGATGCAGTATACAGTTATCCACTTTGGGGGCAAAAACGCGAAGACAGAATATTATCTGAATGGCGGCAGATTAGGAAAAGGGGAGGTGCAACGAGACCTGGGTGTCATGGTTCATCAGTCATTGAAAGTTGGCATACAGGTACAGCAGCCGGTGAAGAAGGCAAATGGTATGTTGGCCTTCATTGCTAGGGGCTTTGAGTATAGGAGCAGGGAGGTCTTACTGCAGTTGTTCAGGGCCTTGGTGAGGCCTTACCTGGAATATTGTGTTCAGTTTTGGTCTCCTAATCTGAGGAAGGACGTTCTTGCTATTGAGGGAGTGCAGCGAAGGTTCACCAGACTGATTCCCGGGATGGCAGGACTGACATATGAGGAGAGACTGGATCACTTGCCTTTATACATGGGAGTTTAGAAGGATGAGAAGGGATCTCGTAGAAACATAAAAGTTTCTGACGGGACGGGACAGGTTAGATGCGGGAAGAATGTTCCCGATGTTGGGGAAGTCCAGAACCGGGGGGACAGTCTTAGGATAAGGGGTAGACCATTTAGGACTGAGATGAGGAGAAACTGCTTCACTCAAAGAGTTGTTAACCTGTGGAATTCCCTGCCGCAGAGAGTTGCTGATGCCAGTTCATTGGATATATTCAAGAGAGAGTTAGATATGGCCCTTACGGCTAAGGGGATCAAGGGGTATGGAGAGAAAGCAGGAAAGGGGTACTGAGGGAATGATCAGCCATGATCTTATTGAATGGTGGTGCAGGCTCGAAGGGCCGTATGGCCTGCTCTTGCACCTATTTTCTATGTTTCTATGGTAATTGCTTGACACAGGACATACTATTATTTTACCTGCAAAGCCCTCCTCACTAACATCTGGGAACTTGTGCCAATATTGAGAGAACGGTCTCACAGACTAGTCAAGCAACAGCCTGACACAGTCGTATTCATAGAATCATACTTTTCAGCTAACATCCGAGACTCTTCCATCACCATCCCTGGGTATGTCCTGTCCCACAGCAGGACAAACCCACCAGAGGTGACGGCACAGTGGTATAAAGTCAGGAGGGAGTGGTCCTAGGAGACTTGAACATTGACTCCAGACCCTATGAAGTCTCAGGGCATCAGGACAAACAAGGGCAAGGAAACCTCCTGCTGATTGCCACCTACTGCCCTCGCTCAGCTGATGAATCAGTACTTCTCCATGTTGAACACCCCTGGGAAGATGCACTGAAGGTAGCAAGGACACAGAATTTACTCTGGATGGGGGACTTCAATGTCCGTCACCAAGAGTGGCTCAGTAGCGCCATTACTGACCAAGCAGGCCGAGTCCTGAAGGACATAACTGCCAGACGTGGCCTGCGGCAGTTGGTGAGAGAAACAACATGATCTCGTCCTCACCAATCTACCTGTCACAGATGCATCTGTCCATGAAAGTATTGGTAGGAGTGACCACCGCACGAAGTCCTGCCATTGTGTTGTGTGCCACTACCACCTTGGTATATGGGATAGAATCATAACAGATCTGGCAGCTCAAAACTGGCCATCCATGAGGCGTTGTGAGCAGCAGCGGAATTTTATTCCACCACAATTTGTAACCTCACATAGAAACATAGAAAATAGGTGCAGGAGCAGGCCATTCGGCCCTTCGAGCCTGCACCACCATTCAGTAAGATCATGGCTGATCATTCCTTCAGTACCCCTTTTCTGCTTTCTCTCCATACCCCTTGATCCCCTTCACCGTAAGAGCCATATCTAACTTCCTCTTGAATATATCCAGTGAACTGTCATCAACAACTCTCTGCGGCAGGGAATTCCACAGGCTAATAACTCTCTGAGTGAAGCAGTTTCTCCTCATCTCAGTCCTAAATGGCCCATCCCTTATCCTAAGACTATATCCCCTGGTTCTGGACTTCCCCAACATCGGGAACATTCTTCTCTCATCTAATCTGTCCAGTGCCATCAGAATCTTGTATGTTTCTATGAGATCCCCTCTCATCCTTTTAAACTCCAGTGAATAAAGGCCCAGTTGATCCAGTCTCTCCTCATATGACAGCCCAGCCATCCCTGGAATCAGTCTGGTGAAACTTCGCTGCACTCCCTCAATAGCAAGAATGTCCTTTCTCAGACTGGGAGACCAAAACTGAACACAATATTCCAGGTGAGGCCTCACTAAGGCCCTGTACAACTGCAGTAAGACCTCCCTGCTCCTATACTCAAATCCCTTAGCTATGAAGACCAACATACCATTTGCCTTCTTCACCGCCTGCTATACCTGCGTGCCCACTTTCAGTGACTGATAAACCATGACACCTAGGTCTCATTGCATCTCCCCTTTTCCTAGTCTGCCGTCATTCAGATAATATTCTGCCTTCGTGTTTTTGCCCCCAAAATGGATAACCTCATATTTATCCACATTATACTGCATCTGCCATGCATTTGCCCACTCACCTAACCTGTCCAAGTCACCCTGCAGCCTCTTAGCGTCCTCCTCACAGCTCACACCGCCATCCAGTTTGGTGTCATCTGCAAACTTGGAGATATTACACTCTATTCCTTCATCCAAATCGTTAATGTCCCTCACTCTACCATTATCATCAAGCCAGGGGACCGACCCTGGTTCAGTGAGGAGTGGAGAAGAGCATGCCAGGAACAGCACCAGGTGCAACTAAAAATGAGGTCCCAACCTCAGGAAGCTGCAACACAGGACTACATGCATACTGAACATTGGAAGCAGCATGTTTGAAGCAGAACTAACAAATCCCACAACCAACGGATCAGATCAAAGCTTTGTAGTCCTGCCACATCCAGTTGTGAATGGTGGTGGACAATTAAACAACTAACTGGAGGAGAAGGCTCCATGAACATCCCTATCCTCAATGATGGCGGAGACAGGATACAAGTGCAGAAGGCAAGGCTGAAGCATTTGCAACCATCTTCAGCCAGAACTGCCGACTGGATGATCCATCTCGGCCTCCTCCTGAGGACCCCACCATTATAGAAGCCAGTCTTCAGACAATTCAGTTCACTCCACGTGATATCATGAAACGGCTGAGCGCATTGGATAAAGCAAAGGGTACGGGCCCGGACAACATTCTGGCTGTCGTGCTGAAGACTTGTGCTCCAGAACTAGCCGCGTCCCTAGCCAAGCATTTCCAGTACAGCTACAACACTGGCATCTACCCGACAAAGTGGAAAGTTGCCCAGGTATGTCCTGTCTACAAAAAGCCAGGCAAATCCAATCCGACCAATTGCCGCCCCATCAATCTACTCTCGATCATCAGCAAAATGATGGAAGGTGTCATCAACAGTGCTATCAAGCAACACTTACTCACCAATAATCTGCTCGCCAATGCTTAGTTTGGGTTCCACCTGGACCACTCGGCTCCAGGCCTCATTACTGTCTTGGTCCAATCATGGACAAAAGAGCTGAATTACAGAGGTGAAGTGAGAGTGACTGTCCTTGATATCAAGGCAGCATTTAACCAAGTTTGGCATCAAGGAGCCCGAGTAAAATTGAAGTCAATGTGAATCGGGGGAAACTCTCCACTGGCTAGTCATATCTAGCACAAAGGAAGATGGTTGTGATGCTAACCATCTCAGCCTCAGGAGTTCCTCAGGGCGCTGTCCTTGGCCCAGCCATTTTCAGCTGCTTAATCAATGACCTTCCCTCCATCTTAAGGTCATAAGTGGGGATGTTCACTGATGACTTCCATTCACAACTCCTCAGATAATGAAGCAATCCATGCCCACATGCAGCAAGAGTTTCACAGGTATATAAAAAGAAAAAGAGTGGCTAAAGTAAATGTTGGTCCCTTTCGAGGATGAGACCGGGGAATTCGTAATGGGGAACATGGAGATGGCAGAAACTCTAAACAAGTATTTTGTATCAGTTTTTATGGTAGAGGACACGAACAATATTCCAACAGTGGATAGTCAAGGGGCTATGGGGGCGGGGAGGAACTTAACACAATCACAATCACTAAGGAGTTGGTACTCAATAAGATAATGGGACTAAAGGCAGATAAATCCCCTGGATCTGATGGCTTGCATCCTAGGGTCTTAAGAGAAGTAACGGCAGGGATTGTGGATGCATTGGTTGTAATTTATCAAAATTCTCTGAATTCTGGAGAGGTCCCAGCAGATTGGAAAACTGCAAATGTAATGCCCCTATTCAAAAAAGGAGGCAGACAAAATGCCAGGAAACTATAGACCTGTTCGCCTAACATCTGTGGTTGGGAAAATGTTGGAGTCCATTGTTAAAGAAGCAGTAACAGGATATTTGGAAAAAGCAAAATTTGCTCAGGCAGAGTCAGCATGGATTGATGAAGGGGAAGTCATATTTGACAAATTTGCTGGAATTCTTTGAGGATGTAACAAACAGGGTGAATAAAGGGGAATCAGTGGATGTGGTGTATTTGGATTTCCATAAGTCATTTGACAAGGTGCCACGCAAAAGGTTACTGCACAAGATAAAAGTTCACGGAGTTGGGGGTATTATATTAGCATGGATAGAAGATTGGCTAACAAACAGAAAATGGAGAGTCAGGATAAATGGTTCATTCTCTGGCTGGCAATCAATAATGAGTGGGGTGCCGCAGGGATCAGTGCTGGGAGCCCAACTATTTACAAATCTATATTAATGACTTAGAAGAAGGGACTGAGTGTAACGTAGCCAAGTTTGCTGATGATACAAAGATGGGAGGAAAAGCAATGTGTGAGGAGGACATAAAAAAGCTGCAAATGAACATAGACAGGCCAAGTGAGTGGGCAAAAATTTGGCAGATGGAGTATAATGTTGGAAAGTGTGAGGTCATGCACTTTGGCAGAAAAAATCAAAGAGCAAATTATTATTTAAATGGAGAAAGATTGCAAAATGCTGCAGTACAGCAGGACCTGGGGATACTTGTGTATGAAACACAGAAGGATAGTATGCAGGTACAGCAAGTGATCAGGAAGGCCAATGGAATCTTGGCCTTTATTGCAAAGGGGATGGAGTATAAAAGCAGGGAAATCTTGTTACAGCTGTATAGGGTATTGGTGAGCCCACACCTGGAATACTGCGTGCAATTTTGGTTTCCATATTTATGAAAAGATATACTTGCTTTGGAGGCAGTTCAGAGAAGGTTCACTAGTTGATTCCGGGGATGAGGGGGTTGACTTATGAGGAAAGGTTGAGTAGGTTAGGCCTCTACTCATTGGAATTCAGAAGAATGAGAGGTGATCTTATCGAAACATATAAGGTTATGAGGGGGCTTGACAAGGTGGATGCAGAGAGGATGTTTCCACTGGTGGGGGAGACAAGAAGTAGGGGGCATGATCTTAGAATAAGAGGCCGCCCATTGAGAACTGAGATGAGGAGAAATTTCTTCTCTGAGGTTTGTGAATCTGTGGAATTCGCTGCCTCAGAGAGCTGTGGAAGCTGGGACATTAAATAAATTTAAGACAGAAATAGACAGTTTCTTAACTGATAAGGGGATAAGGGGTTATGGGGAGTGGGCAGGGAAGTGCAGCTGAGTCCATGATCGGATCAGCCATGATCTTATTGAATGGCGGAGCAGGCTCGAGGGGCCGTATGGCATACTCCTGTTCCTATTTCTTATGTTCTTGTTAAGACCAAGACAACATTCAGGCTTGGGCTGATAATTGGCAAGTAACATTGTGCCACACAAGTGCCAGGCAATGACCATTTCTAACAAGAGAAAGTCGATTCCCCCACCATCAACATGCTGGGGGTCACCATTGACCAGAAACTTAATTGAACCAGCCACATAAACACTGCGGCGACTAGAGCAGGTCAGAGACCAGAGGGCAGCACCCACATCTGTTCACAGTAAAACATATGCTGCATGAATTCAACCATATGCTTCAAACTGTTGACTAATGTAGACCTAGTCTCCTGGCTGTAATGTTCCTACAAGTAATGCGTTAGACCAGACTTAATTCAATTCTAGATTCGCGAATGTTTGCTATTATTATGTGATTTTTATCTATATTTTTCTCACATTTTTGAAATGCATTACAGCATTACATAGCACCTTAATATAGAGAACATCCTGGGATGCTTCACCAATTGGCAGTTGCAAAGCCAAGAAGGGAGAGTTTAGGAAGGTCGATAGCTTGGTCAAGAGATAGGTTTTGAGGTGATACATGTTCTGTTGGAAGGAAATTGACTTGGTGGCCAATAACCACTTCTGATTCTACATTTTCTAATGACTGCCTAACTTTATACATGAATGATCAGCAATATCATTAGCTGTTGTGTACTCCTGTTTTGGCAAAGTCCATGGAATATATAAATGGAGGTTTGATACCTTTACGTTATTTTTTGTGAGTACTGTAGGCCTTGTAAGCAGGATCATTCAGTGCATATTTGTGAATAATGTGTCTGAGAGGGAAGAAAGATTGAGGTTCAGCTGAATAGAATACCCTATAGATGAAAGGTGTGCTTTGGCTTAACTATGTTAAAGTGTATGCAAAAAGGGATATTATTTTTGAAAAGCCACATGAAGTAATGGGTACACTAAAACATTTTTCAAAAACGAAAATGATTAAAGGAATTGAGAATTAAAGCCATCTGTTACCAGTTGAAGTTACTGATCTAATCCCATCACTGTTCTCTTCAGGCGTAGGGACATATTATCTTGGTCTCTTGGATGCCAACTATAATCGAAAACCGAAAAATAACTACCTTGCCAAGAATGTGAGTTATACTTTGAGTATCCAGTGGACCCAGTGCCTGTACTGGGATGATATTCGTGAGTGGAAGTCTGATGGCTGTTCACCCCAGCAGGGATCAGATTCACAGAAAATAAACTGCAGGTATAATTAGTCTTGTTAATGTGAGCTATTGAATCCTATTTTATCGTTTATCATTTAAAAAAACAATATGCACCTTGCTGGTGCTTTTTTAAAGTAATTAAACATAAATTTGCAATCAAACTACAACAAACTAGAGGATCACAAAAAGGAAGAAGGCATCTCTCCCTGGATGAGATGAGTTCCATACATGCTTTCACTGTCCTGTTTTGTCCACTTGAGAAAAAAGGATCAGTGTGAGTACAGCCCAACACCACTTCATTTCATTGACAAATATTTATTGTTTTTACATCAGTGATGTTGTGTATCTGTAAAGCATGCACTCCCATGTTCCGCCACCAGGGAGCTCATCCCCTGAAGTCCCAAGTGATGTTGTGTATCTGTAAAGCATGCACTCCCATGTTCCGCCACCAGAGAGCTCATCCCCTGAAGTCCCAAGGGATCCCAGCATCCCTTGGGAGCACTGTATATAAGCCGGCCCCTCAGGCCTGTTCCTCACTCTGGGGTGTCTCATTAAAGACTGAGGTCACTGTTACTTTAACCTCCCTGTGTGCAGCCTCATCTGTGTTCGGAACACAATAACTGGCGACGAGAATCCTGGAGAAGTTCTCGGAGGGTGAGGACTGGAAAGCCTATGTCGAATGGCTAGACCAGTACTTTGTAGCTAACAAGCTGGACGGAGAAGGAAGCGCTGCAAAAAGGAGAGCCGTCCTCCTCACAGTCTGCGGGGCACCGACCTACAGCCTCATAAAGAATCTTCTGGCTCCGGTGAAACCCACAAATAAGTCATAGGAGGAGCTGTGTACACTGGTTCGGGAGCATCTTAACCAGAGGGAGCATGCTGATGGCGAGGTATTGGTTCTACACGTGCCAGCGATCTGAAGGTCAGGAAGTGGCGAGCTACATCACCGAACTAAGGGAACTTGCAGGACAGTGTGAGTTTGATGGCCACCTGGAGCAAATGCTCAGAGACTTTTTTGTACTGGGCATTGGCCACGAGACCATCCTACGAAAACTTTTGACTGTAGAGACACCGACCCTCAGTAAGGCCATTGCGATAGCACAGGCGTTTATGTCCACCAGTGATAACACCAAACAAATCTCTCAGCACATAAGTGCTAGCAATGTTCATAAATTAACTGGAACATTGTTTGCACGCAGAAATGTACAGGGCAGAACGCATGAGGCTGCAACTTCTAGCAGGCTTCAGGTGACCCAGATGACTCAGAGTCCCCAACAAAAGATGAATTCAAGGCAATTCACACCTTGTTGGCGTTGTGGAGGCTTCCATTCAGCCTATTCATGCCGCTTCAAAGAGTATGTTTGCAAGAGCTGTGGAACAATGGGGCACCTCCAATGAGCTGCAAGCTCTGCAAAACCTGCTAACCACCACGTGGCAGAGGAAGATCGGTCCATGGTAGATCAAAGCAATTTCGAGCCTTAGAGAGAGGAGGCAAATGCTGAAGTACACGGGGTGCACACATTTTTGACGAAATGTCCACCTATAATGCTAAATGTAAAATTGAATGGCTTACCCGTAGCCATGGAACTGGACATTGGCGCTAGCCAATCCATCATGAGTAAAAAGATGTTTGAGAGACTGTGGTGCAACAAGGCACTCAGACCAGCACTGAGCCCCATCCACACGAAACTGAGAATGTACACCAAAGAGCTTATTACTGTCCTAGGCAGCGCCATAGTCAAGGTCACCTACAAGGGCACGGTGCACGAACTGCCACTCTGGATTGTCCTGGGCAATGGCCCCACACTGCTTGGAAGGAGCTGGCAAGGCAAAATCCGCTGGAACTAGGATGACATCCGAGCGCTATCACATGTCGATGAGGCCCCATGTACCCAGGTTCTTGACAAATTTCCTTCCCTTTTTGAGCCAGGCATTGGAAACTTTTCCGGGGCAAAGGTGTCGATCCACTTGGTCCCAGAGGCACGACCCATTCACCACAAGGCGCGAGCGGTACCTCACATGATGAGGGAGAGAGTGGAAATCGAGCTGGACAGGCTGCAACGCGAGGGCATCATCTCCCCAGTGGAATTCAGCGAGTGGGCCAGCCTGATTGTTCCAGTACTCAAAAGTGATGGCACAGTCAGGATTTGCGGCGATTATAAAGTAACTATTAATCGTTTCTCGCTACAGGACCAATACCCGCTACCTAAGGCAGACGACCTATTTGCGATGCTGGCAGGAGGCAAGACGTTCACCAAACTCGACCTGACTTCGGCCTACATGAAGCAGGAGCTGGAGGAGTCTTCGAAGGGCCTCACCTGCATCAACATGCACAAGGCACTGTTCATCGACAACAGATGCCCATTTGGAATTCGGTCGGCTGCAGCGATCTTCCAGAGAAACATAGAGAGCCTACTCAAGTCGGTACCAGGCACGGTGGTCTTTCAGGATGACATATTGGTCATGGGTCAGGACACCGCCTAGCACCTACAAAACCTGGAGGAGGTCCTCCAGTGACTGGATCGCATAGGGCTGCGGCTGAAGAGGTCGAAATGCATCTTCATGGCAACAGAAGTGGAGTTTTTGGGGAGAAAGATTGCGGCGGACGGTATTCGGTGCACAGACGCCAAGACAGAGGCTATCAGGAACGCGCCCAGGCCACAGAACGTCACGGAGCTGCGGTCGTTCCTGGGACTCCTCAACTATTTTGGTAACTTCCTACCGGGGTTAAGCACCCTCTTAGAGCCCCTACATGTGTTATTGCGTAAAGGTGAGAACTGGGTATGGAAAAAAAAACAAGTAATTGCTTTTGAGAAAGCCAGAAACATTTTATGCTCCAACAAGCTGCTTGTATTGTATAACCCGTGTAAAAGACTTGTGCTAGCATGTGATGCGTCGTCGTACGGAGTCGGGTGTGTATTACAACAAGCTAACATTGCGGGGAAGTTGCAACCTGTCGCCTATGCTTCCAGGAACTTGTCTAAGACCGAGAAGGTCTACAGCATGATTGAGAAAGAGGCATTAGCGTGTGTGTTCGGGGTAAAGAAAATGCATCAGTACCTGTTTGGCCTCAAATTTGAGCTGGAAACTGATCACAAGCCCCTCACATCCCTGTTCGCTGAAAACAAGGGGATAAATACTAATGCCTCAGCCCGCATACAAAGGTGGGCACTCGCGCTATCAGCGTATAACTATACCATCCGCCACAAGCCAGGCACCGAGAACTGTGCGGATGCTCTCAGTCGGCTATGATTGCCCACCACGGGGGTGGAAATGGCGCAGCCTGCAAACTTGTTGATGGTGGCGCAGCCCGCAGACTTGTTGAAGGTCATGGAAGCATTTGAAAATGATAACTCACCTGTCACAGCCCGCCAGATTAGGACTTGGACCAGCCAAGATCCTCTGCTGTCCCTCGTAAAAAACTGTGTACTGCATGGGAGCTGGGCCAGCATCCCCGTTGAAATGCAAGAGTTAATCAAGCCGTTTCAGCGGCGAAAGGACGAATTACCCATTCAGGCAGACTGCCTGTTGTGGGGTAACCGCGTAGTGCTACCAAAAAAGGGCAGGGAGATGTTCATCTCGGATCTCCACAACACACACCCGGTTATAGTAATGATGAAACCGATAGCCAGATCCCACGTGTGGTGGCCCGGTATCAACTCTGACTTAGAGTCCTCTGAACAGCAATGCAGCGTATGTGCTCAGTTGAGCAACGCGCCCAGAGTGGCACCACTAAGTTTGTGGTCCTGGCCCTCCAGACCATGGTCGAGGATCCATGTCGACTATGCGGGCCCGTTTCTCGGTAAAATGTTCCTGGTGGTGGTGGATGCTTTTTCAAAATGGATTGAATGTGAAATAATATCGGGAAGCACCGCCACCGCCACCATTGAAAGCCTGAGGGCCATGTTTGCCACCCACGGCCTGCCTGACATACTGGTCAGTGACAACTGGCCATGTTTCACCAGTGCCAAATTTAAAGAATTCATGACCCACAATGGGATCAAACATGTCACCTTGGCCCCGTTTAAACCAGCCTCCAATGGGCAGGCAGAGCGGGCAGTACAAACAATCAAACAGAGCCTTAAACGAGTCACAGAGGGCTCACTCCAAACCCGCCTGTCACGAGTACTGCTCAGCTACCGCACGAGACCCCACTCGCTCACGGGTGCCCCCGGCTGAGCTACTCATCAAAAGGACACTTAAAACCAGACTATAGCTGGTTCACCCCAACCTGCATGATCAGGTAGAGAGCAGGCGGCAGCAACAAAATGTAAACGATGGTCGCGCCACTGTGTCATGGGAAATTGATTTGAATGACCCTGTGTATGTGCTAAACTATGGACATGGTCCCAAGTGGATCGCGGGCATGGTGATAGCTAAAGAAGGGAATAGGGTGTTTGTAGTCAAACTAGACAATGGACAAATTTGCAGAAAGCACCTGGACCAAACGAGGCTGCGGTTCACAGACTGCCCTGAACAACCCACAGCAGACACCACCATTTTCGAGCCCACAACACACATCCAAAGGATCAACGACACCACGCCGGACCAGGAAATCGAACCCATCATGCCCAACAGCCCAGCAAGGCCAGGCTCACCCAGCAGCCCAGCAGGGCCAACAACACGCCAGCCCAGCGAGAGCACAGCCAACACACCAGAACAGATATTTGTACCGAGGCGGTCCACCAGGGAAAGAAAGGCTCCCGACCGCCTCACCTTGTAAATAGTTTTCACTTTGACTTTGGTGGTGGAGTGATGTTGTGTTTCTGTAAAGCATGCACTCCCATGTTCCAGCACCAGGGAGCTCATCCCCTGAAGCCCCAAGGGATCTCAGCATCCCTTGGGAGCACTGTATATAAGCCGGCCCCTCACTCTGGAGTGTCTTATTAAAGACTGAGGTCACTGTTACTTTAACCTCCCTGTGTGCAGCCTCATCTGTGTTAGGAACACTAAGTGTAGATTCAATTTTTTTCAAAAGGCAAGGGCCTAGTAATTAATTATCGCCCTGTTTGGGGAGGTAACACTTGGGAGGTGCGAGACTTTGCGACAGGCGCAGAAGTTTCGCCCCTCGCGATAAATTTAGGTTGTCTCCCCTGGAAGGAAGTGGAGCGTTAAATCAAGCGCTCCACTTCCTTCCTGGGGCGGTAACAGGGCAGATGCTTCAGCAGCATTGCACACTGGGTCTTGTAGCGCTGCCGCGTCCGAGGGACTCTTCCCTCAATTAAAGGGAAGGGCCCACACTGCTGACTCTGCCAAAGAAGAGGCACCTACCTGGAGCAGTGGTGCCATGCGATCAGCCCAGCACTCTAGCAGAGTGCCAAGCTGAGCGATCACGGCACCAACCCCACGAACATACCGCAACTGGAGCAGCAACGAAAAGAGCAGATATTTTTTCACATTGGCCAACCACCTCCCTTTTAATTTTTGAGCCAGTAGTGGCCGGCTGCCCGGTACGTGTCCCCTGAAGCAGTCGCTGTTATCGCCCCATGCTGCTTCAGGGGGAGCGACCCAATTTAGGCGCAGGAGATCAGGGCACAACGCAATAACGCTGCTGATAAACTCCCACCGAGTTTAATGAGAGTCATTAGCAGCGCCACGCCCGGTCGCAAACTCATTTGGTCGCAAACGGGAGGCACAAATGCACCTAATCTCTCCCCCATGTTTTTGAAGAAGTAATATGAGAGACCCTGTGAGAGCCTCAGCTGAAAGGTACTTGATCCTAGGTCTGTGATCTGTCCTCTGTCCCAAAACAGCATACAGTCGTGACCTATTCATGTTTTTCCAGATTAATAATTAATAGTTAATAATGCTCATGTTCTGCACTTTTGTTTCCCAATTTATTAATTTCATGTCTACATTATAATTTTTACCACTCATCTTTTAGAAGATCGGTATATAATGTTTTGTTTATTTTATTTTTGATTAGTTGCAACCACATGACAACATTCACAGTTGCACATCAGCAGGTTGGGATGAAGGATGTCAAATTCACAGATGTCTTGACATTTATCAGGTGGGTTTTGCAGACAATTTGAGTGAGTACTGTGTACTGTTTTATGTTTTTTTGTGATTGCATAATTTATATATACCGTGAATAGAATCTGCCGATATCTGCATTAATTTATTGATAACTAATATGGTATTGAAACTGCAAAGTAAATTTATAGCTCTTGTGAGCCTCCATCCTCATAGCAGTGATATCCTGGGAATCTCCTGCCATTGCCATTGGAGGTTGTAGTTTCTCGTGTTATATGTTGAATTATCGATACTTAAGAAGTCAAGTCTGTAATTTGATGTAAATGTTCAATATCATTGGACTGCTCAATTTAGATTACCACCATACATTTTATATTCATTGTTATATATGCAAAGATAAGAAAGCTTAATACACTCTGGGGCTGAAATTCAGTTACTAACGCCAGCTGTAACGCCGGCGGTAAGCGTTGACTTGGCGGCAGCGGCTTCGCAGCGGCGTTGCCGCCCCGATGACTACCACAATGGAAATCATGACGTCTCACCAAATTCACTTTTGCCGCCTCACTTAACGGCTGGCGGCCAACACGCCACAACAAGTTGGTGTTCACAAGGCGGGTTAGGATTCTGGGGCAGCATTTAAATGGAGTTGCAGCCGGGGCACAGAGGTCGCGGTCAGTGCAGGTCGCGGTCATCGCACAGTGCGTAGGTGTTGGCGTGCTGTGTCTGCTGACTACTCAGCTTGACTACCAGCATTTCCCAAACATTGGTGGGCTTCAGGTCATTGACATTGGCAACCCGTATCTCACTGTTACCTCTACAACTCAATGGCGACAGTGATGGCACACTGCGTCGTCCTGCAGCGAAGACTTCAAAATTCAAAAATGCATTTATTTAACAGAAAAACCATAGTGTGCTGTTAAAATAACACAACATAATGCCATAATCCTCAGCAAATAATCAAACCCACAAGACCCTTCAAACATTCCCAGTGACTTCCAAGTGCAACGATTTGCATGAGTTAATTTTCCAACAAGGTAGCCAACTGGCAACTCTAAAACAATTGTTTGCTGGTTCATCCAAGTGAAACTATATGCATGAGTTCAGATTTGAACAAGATTTAACAAGGTCAGTATCTGTGGCCACCATCCCCCAGTTTAATGGGTTTTGCTGAGTGTTTTCCCACCCCTTCCCTTCTCCCCCCTCCCATGCCTACTGCTTCTCCTCAATGGGGTCTCAGGACCTACAGCAAGGCCGGTAGTCAGTTGCTCACTTTGAGCCACTGCCACACATGATGGTCTAGCAGGAAGTCCCTGACCAGCTTGGGTCCTAGAAGGCCCATCTGTGGACTGCATCACCTCAGCATGGGTGGCAGCACTCTGGTGTGGATGAGTGGCAGGTGCAAAGGCGGAATGATGTCATCCTGAGAGAGCATCAGGCCCGACACGCTGCTATTCCCCCGGGGCAAAGCCTCAGCATCTGGAGCAATCTGGGTGAGCACAGATTGCTGCCCTGCTTCGACAACGTTCAGACCCCGTTGAACTGATGGGGCCCCAGACACGATGGCAGTGGTCAGTGCGTCCGTGGCATCAATTTGCCTCTGCATTAACACAGATTGCGACAGAAGCACACCACAAAGCTGATAGATGCAAAAACGCACTGACGACATTACATTATGCAGGCCTCCAATAGCGTCGGCCTGGTACTCAATGGCTCCTGCAAAATCAACCATAGCCCGTGCCGCCATGTCTGAGACTCCATGGTCACTTGTTGCATCTGACATCCTTTGGCCTCTACCAAGGATGGGCTCGGTGGGCTACTGAGAAGCAGGAGCAAACCTTGAGGTGGACTCCTCCATCCTCACAACTAGTGCACCGAGACTTTCGGGCACCCTTGCCAGAGCATCCAGCAGATCACCGTGCAACCGCAATGACTGTCTTACGACAACCCATAATTTGGGCTCATCATCAGAGTGCTGCTGAGCATCACTCAGGAGCACACTTACCCTCCGGGGCGCTGGCCCCCAGACTCCCCCTCCTCCATGGCGTTGCTGGGTCCCGGAGCATCACCCACCTCCATCTCCCCAACCATGCCTTCCTCCTGAAAGCTGCTGGCCCCGCTCTCTGAGGCCGCTGCCTCTTGTGTGATGTCCATAGAGGTGTCCTCCTCCTCCTCCTGTGCAACATCTCCCACAATCGAAGGCTGATGTTCAGGCTCCGGTCCGTCTGGTTGATCATCTGAAAGCACAAAGCCAGAGAAGAGTAGTTACCTGCAGGGGAGAGGGCCAGGACCGGGAAAGGTATTTGGAAATGCCAGTCTCATGGAAAGAGCTGAAGGATTGTGGTGTCAAGGCTAAATGGCCTGCTAAATGCTGCAAAGGAATTCAACATACCGTCACTGTCCCAACGGGGTTCGGCCTCACCCACCGCCATCACACCAGCTTGAGGGCCCATCAGGGCCGAGATGCATTCCTCCAACCCAATAATGGGCTGGAGGTCAGGGTAACCCTCCTCCGGCCCTCATCTGTTCCCTTCAATTGTGGGCAAGCTTGGCCTGCAAGATTAAAGAGAACGTCAGAGTTAGTGTCCTTCTATTGGTCTGTTCCAAGTGCCTTACATAGTGGAGTACATGTTACTGTATGAGAGTCTTCATAGGTTGAGGAAACTTGTATTATCTGCGTGTCCTTGGTTTGCCAATGCTTGAATATGGGGGCTAGGACCTCACAGTAACGGTGAGGCTACCATCTTCCACACGCATATGAAGAGTGAGGAGGTAACAAGATGAGGGGTGAGTGTGAAGAACGGATGAGAAAGGTTGCCAGCGCTTTCGGGCCCTTGGAGTGGGGGACGCTGCAAATGTGAACGTTGCATCTCGCCTCACCCATGTAGAACATGGGCCTGACACATTCACATTGAGGACAGACTGCATATTGAGCTGACAGCATGCCATGGTCAGGTTAATATTAAAGATACTCACCCTCAGCAGCTGCATCATGTCGATCCACTTGTGACATTGAGTGGCTGTCCTGTGCACCGTGTCAATCACTGACACTCTTTCAGCCACATCCCTCCATAGACGTCGAATGACCTATGGCGGTGTCCTCCTCCCAGCCTCTGTCCTCAGTAGTTCCCGGCATGAAGGAGTGCATCGATGGCGGCGTCCGAGAAGTGGTGAGCGTACTGCTGCTACATTTGCCATCTTCACCGTCTGACTGAGTGCGTAGGAAGTGAATATAATGACGAGGCGGTGAGGCGCCCAATCACCACCTCAATTGAATGCAGGGGGCGTGGCTCCAGATGCTCAATGCATCGTCCGTAAGTGGCAAATCAGTCACCAAAAAACGTGGCAAACGTGGCAATTTTGTAAAAATGCTGCTATTGCTGCCCCACTTAACGACCCACAGTGCTGTTTACGGCCTCCAGAGTAGAGTGCAAGGCCTGGATTTAAAGCTGCAATCCACTTTTCAGGCGGCAAAACTGAATTTCGCGGTTCCAGGTGGCAAATGCCGCCTGGTGTTAAAATCTATACCCAACCGGTATCACCGCCTCAAAATCGGCGATACCGAATTTCGACTCGTCTCTTGAAAGTATAAACACATAGGGCCCAAATTTCCCCAGGAGTTGCTCCCTTTTTTTGGAGCAACTTGATTTTTCTGGAATATCTTTTTAGTTGCACTACTGGCCATTTAATTTGCGCCAGTGTAAGTGAGTTAGTTAGGTTTTTTTTTAGTTTCGTTTTTTTTTCAAAAGGGGGCGTTACCAGCCGCTTACACCTGTTTTGACCATTTAAGCAAGTTTAGCCAGCTAAAAGCTACTCCAAACTAACTTAGGCCAGCGTAAGTGCGCGCTCTTGTACATTCAGAAAAACCTTGCGGTGCCTCAAGAAATCAGCGCAGGCAGCCAGAGATGGGGGTGGGGAGGGGGGGGGAGAGGGGACCTTGCAAAGCATTAAACACCTTCACAATAACATTAAAGAAGCATAAATACATTTAAAGCACCAAGCATTAAACAAAGCAGTACATTTGCACCAAGGCTGGGGAGCGGCCAGAATCGGGAGGAAGATTTTCGGCGCGCTTGGAGGCGGGCAAAAGTGGCGCACCTCGGGTGAGTGCGCCAGAAAAAGGGGTTGGGGAAATTTGAGCCCATAATGCTGAATATACAATATTTGCAAAATATATTTCCTATTGTCACCTCTTCCCCCCACCCTCGCCCCCCCAACTTAGATTCTTCATATCCATGTTCTACTTTCTTCGAGGATAGACTCAACTCCTTGAATACCATCTGCTCCCTTATCAATCTGCAAATTGTCCATTTCTCTGACAATCTTGGGAAGCAATAGGCCAGGGTTGTTCATTTCTCAGATGCTCTTTCCTCTTGAACTTCCTTTCCCGACCATATTTTCTTATTTTTGAGCTGCATGATGCAAAGATTGTTGATTATGACATTTGGATAGTCCAAATTTGATCTTAAAAAAAACAGATCCCTCAACTTATCCATTTGTTAAAAAACTGGATGTTTTTTTAATATAAATAAAAACTCCTTCAATGGGACCCACTCAGTTCAAAAACATGAATGTTGTTGCCACTGGGAGTAAAGCAAGCTCACAGACCACCATGGTCTATATTTTTGTTTATTTTCTAAGCAGTTTGGTTGAGATTCACGGTTGTGTTTTTGTTTTGGCAGTGCCTTTGAAAACTATGCCACTTGCATCACTGTTCTGTTTGCCCTGACCCTCTACATTCTGCTGGTTATCTTGTGTAAGCGCATGGATTTTTACATAGAGACGAAACCTGGACTTGTAGTATTGCAAGACAATGCTCCCACTGACCAGCATCTGTATGAGATCACTGTCGAGACTGGCTTCAGGACTAGGGCTGGAACTACTGCCAAGGTATTTTATATCCTCCTTATACTCTCTCTATCTTTCTGTTTTCAGTTAAACTACAACTGTAGGTCAAGTTAAGTTCAGGGCTAATGTCAGAAAGTACTTCTCCACTAAAATAATGATCAATACCTGAATGGTCTTCTGGATAGATAGTAGAGGGCAAACGTGGAATATTTGAGGCAATGAGATGCTGTGATGGGTGGAGCTTAGGTTTTTATAAGCGTATTTGCTGGATGGGATGAAAGTCTTCCTGGTCAATATTTACCTTGTGATCTTTTTATCCTTTACCTACAGATTGTTAATTATCAGTTGCTGTCAGATAGATTTTCTTTGATCAGCCAGGTGTCTTGACACTTGTGAAAACCCATCACTGTGCTTATGAATCTCCAAACCAAGCTACTGACAAATATAAACAAGTAGAATGTTTGTTCAAGCACACTGTGTCCCTGTAGACTCACTTGGCTAAATCCAGAGAGCTTAGGGACCCCATGTTTACATGGGATACTGCTGAAATTTAGCCAGTTAAAGCCACAAAGTTGACCATAGCATATAGCACTGGTAAGTATCTTGTGATCAAAATATACCTAATTATCCAGCACATGACTGTCAGTGTATGGGAGCCTTTAAGAGTAAACATAACATAACTGGTATGTATGTACTTTTTCAGAACATTCCTTGTTCTAACAGTAGAAATATAATGATTATTATTGCTATTAACCATTTTCAGGTACACATCAAACTTCATGGGGAAGACGGTGTTTCTGAAACAAGAGAGTTATACCACTCTGAGAAGCAATTATTTGAGAGGAATTCCAGACACACATTTATAATGAGGTATTCCCTAGTTGATAACAGAGGTCAACATCAAAATGATTAAATGTCCTTATAATGAGGACTGGCTTGGTGAGACAATGTAGTCGCGTTTAAAGTACATTGCTTATGTTGGTGTCTATGTTTTTTTTTAAACTGAAGATTTTTCTTCTTGCAACAAAGAACTTTTGAATGCAGCTTCTCCCTCCTCCCCAATTCCAGAGAAGGAGGCGAATGTTGCCTGAGGGAGTAGAACAGTCCCTATCTGGGCAGGTTAGCACCCAAACAAACCACTGTCTGATTTCCTTTCTACAATGCTGCAACAAAACATGCCAGATTAAAAAGTACATTAAAATATATAAAATTTGCATTTTTTTTTTAAATAGCTGCAATTTGTGATAGGAGCTCACCAAAATGGTTGGTGTTACTGGTAGAAGGCTAATTTTTTAATACACTAAGTATCTGTCCATTGAAACGTGGAAGCAAGTGAGCCAGTGAAATTCAGTTCACTTGAATGTAGTGCGATGCCTCTATTATGATGCAACAAACATTGGTTTCCAGCACAAGCCCTGTTCCTGTTCCTGTTTAAACCTGTGTTGAAAACTTTGTGTGATTGTGTCAATGTAGATTAGTGCTGATACATTGTGTGCAAAGGCTGAAATTCTGAAGTATATTGAACATCTGTGTATTTTAAAAATCTAATTCTAATTAAATAGTGAATAAATATTCAAACCCTAGGCCATTCTAGATGATGGAAACTTTCACATTGTTGTTCTATTTCCCATGATATTGTTCATTGGCAGGCTGAAACCTATACTGCATTCTTTGATACTGTAATATAGCCAATTGACAAGCAATGTACGATGGGATAAATATGACATGTTACTGATGCTAAAAGGAACAGACCTAATAGATATATGTGTAATAATATTTATCTATTGCTTTACAACACTTGGTTGAGGTGCAAGTAGCTTTCTTATTCCCTCCCCAAAACCTTTTATTAAGTTACTTACATTACTATATATTTGCTCAGTTGCTTCATGACACATTTGCGGCATTTGTAGTGTAAGGTTTTTAAACTGTTCATGCTGCGAAAGATAAGAATCAACCGAGACTGAAACACTTGGATAATTATTTTATTGACATTAAGACACAACAGTTATCCGGACAATTTTTCCATTAAACTTCAGTCTCGGGAATGTAAATTTAAACTCAGTTTATCTGTTCCAGGAGATTAGGGGTTAAGTTGTTGTTGACAGCCTCTTTGGCTGCTTATTCTGGATCTCCCAGACATCATTGAAAAATGGCTGTTTTATATCTTCTTCCTGCTGACAGAAAAGCCTTCCAGTAGTTTACTCATAAGAACACAAGAAATAGGAGCAGGAGTTGGCCATACGGCCCCTCAAGCCTGCTCCGCCATTTAATACAATCATGGGTGAGCCGGTCATGGACTCTGGTCACTTCCCTGCCCGCTCCCCATAACCCTTTATCGTTTAAGAAACTGTCTATTTTTGTCTTAAATTAATTCAATGTCCCAGCTTCCACAGCTCTGAGGCAGCGAATTCCACAGATTTACAGCCCTCTGAGAGAAGAAATTTCTCCTCATTTCTGTTTTAAATGGGTGGCCCCTTATTCTAAGATTGTGCCCTCTAGTTCTAGTCTCCCCCATCAGTGGAAACGTCCTCTCTGCATCCACCTTGTCAAGCCCCCTCATAATCTTATGCTTTTCGATAAGATCACCTCGCATTCTTCTGAATTCCAATGAGTAGAGGCCCAACCTACTCAACCTATCCTCATAAGTCAACCCCCTCATCTCCAGAAATCAACCTAGTGAACCTAGCAAAGACCAAATGGCCTACTCCTGCACCTAATTTCTATATTTCTCTGTTAGCCAATCCTCTACCCATGCAAATTTATTGCCCCCAACTCCGTGAAATTATATCTTCTGCAGTAACCTTTTATGTGGCGCCTTGTCAAATGCCTTTTGCAAGTCCAAATATATTACATCCACTGGTTCCCCTTTATCCACCCTGTTCGTTACATCCTCAGAATTCCAGAAAATTTGCCAAACATGACTTCCCCTTCATAGGAAGAGTCAAGGAGAGGTGGTGGAGAGAGCGAGCTGGAAGTCATCAGCATTCATGTGGAAGCTGATCCCATGTCTGTGGAAGATGCCACCAATGGGCAGCATGTAGATGGGGCCATGGATGAATCCGTGTGGACATCAGAGGTGACCTTGAAAGATAGGAAGAGAAACCACTGCTAGAGATGCTACAAATGGAACCAAACAGGATAAACATAGAAAATCGGTGCAGGAGTAGGCCATTCGGCCCTTCGAGCCTGCATCACCATTCAATATGATCATGGCTGATCATTCTGTCTTCTCTCCATACCCCCGATCCCTTTAGGCATAAGGGCCACATCTAACTCCCTTTTGAATATATCCAACGAACTGGACTCAACAACTTTCTGTGGTAGAGAATTCTACAGGTTCACAATTCTCCGAGTGAAGAAGTTTCTCCTCATCTTGGTCCTAAATGGCTTACCCCCTATCCTTAGACTGTGACCCCTGGTTCTGGACTTCCCCAACATCGGGAACATTCTTCATTCTTCCTGCATCTAACCGGTCTAATCCTGTCAGAATTTTATGTTTCTTCTATCAAATTCCCTCTCATTTTTCTAAATTCCAGTGAATACAAGCCTAGTTGATCCAGTCTTTCTTCATAGGTCAGTCCTGCTATCCTGGGAATCAGTCTGGTGAACCTTCGCTACAATCCCTCAATAGCAAAAATGTCCTTCCTCAGATTAGACGACCAAAACTGCACACAATATTCAAGGTGTGGTCTTACCAAGGCCCTATACAACTGCAGTAAGACCACCCTGCTCCTATATTCTCATCCTCTCACAATGAAGGCCAACATGCCATTTGCTTTCTTTACTGCCTGCTGTACCTGCATGCCTACTTTCAATGACTGATATACCATGACACCCAGGTGCACCTCCCTTTTTACTAATCTGTCATCATTCAGATAATATTCTGTCTTCCTGTTTTTTTCCCCACCAAAGTGCATAACCTCACATTTATCCACATTATACTGCATCTGCCATGCATTCGCCCACTCACCTAACCTATCCAAGTCATCCTGCAGCCTCTTAGCATCCTCCTCACCCCCTCTGGGGAGCTGGCCCCAAGCTACCCTTTTCTCTTGGCCTTACTGGAGCCCTCTTCTGCCCTGTGCAGATCTCACTTCTACACTAGCCTTTAAAGTACGCACAGTGCCAGTTTCTGGGCTGGTGTCTGTGAGTGGCAGATGGAGTGACGCTATGTCGTCTTCTTCCCTCTCGCTCTCCTGCATCGACTCGGAGACAGGCTGCTCGAGCACTTGTTGTTGATTAGCTGAAAGCAGAAAGGCACAAGAGATGAGTTATGGGGAGGGGAGACAGGGTGGAAAAGCAAGATATGGATGCATACAGCATCAGCAGCTTGAAAGTGAGAAGAGATTGTGGGATGCTGGACAAGTAGGATGTGAGAAGGAGGATTAGGATTGAGCATACTGCTGTTGTCCCCAAGGGCTTCAACCTCACTGGTTGCCATGGCCTCCATGACTTCCCATCCAGTTGGCTCAGGGCCTGTATGGCAGCTTTCTCCCCACTTGTCTACCCCTGCTCCCTCCTGTTGTGCATGACATTGGCATGCATGAGAAAGGGAAGTGTGTGAGTGAGTGTGGTGCAATGTGTTTGGGTGATGTCCCTGCCATAGTTGAATAGCTGTCACTGTGTGGATGTGGATGTGAATGTTGCAGCAGTGGTAAGTTTGTGAGGGTGAAGTGAAGCTCGGATTGTGAGGCGAGTGGTGATAGGTAGAGATTGTTGGTAGGAGGAGAGTGCTGGGAGAGTGGTGCATTGAGCGTTGTGTGAGGCTTGCGGTGCAGCTGGTGGGACATGGCATTTGCTGAGGCCTTCACTCACCCTGACCTGCCGTGTGATATCATTAAACTTCTTGCGGCACTGGATTGCCGACCTGAGGACCAGATTGCTGGCCGTCACATAGGCAGCTAGCTCCTGCCAGAGCCTTCGAGATGTGTGTGGCGAGGGCTCCCTGCCAGTCTGCGGGAAGAAGACAGCCTGCCTCCTCCTCTCCACAGCCACAAGCTGGTCTGAGAATCTGCAGGCTCGTGCCACGTGCTGCGGCTCAGCCATTTGCTTCCACTGCCAACGTCTTCCAGATGAAGTTGAAACTGGATTGATCATCAGATGCTGTAGCATCAATTCACCTCCCCTTTAAGTACTAAAGAAAGCCTGTGGGGACACATGACTGGGAATTAGATTGGACCCGATATTGGTCCACCTATTGAACAATAAGCCAATGAGCAGCCGTTTTAGAGCTGAGATCAAGACAATAATCATGTTAATGAGGACTGAGCACAAATGTTGCGTGCTTACCGAGACCATTTTGACCTGGCACAGCATAACATCGTTGGGCCTTAACACCACCTGGTTTGTGGCCATATCCAATTTCTCGGCCCTTATCTCTTGTTGGCACATTTTTGTCACACTTTTCATTGTAAATTCCTGTTCATACTTATGATGAAAGCTGCCTATGTAAACTTGTCACACTTCGACCGAGGTGGGCATTATCGTGCCTCAATTTGGCATCTCCCAGCTCCTCAATCTAGACTGCAGAGAAACTCCTGTGCCTCAACCAACTCTGCTTCCCAAATTGCCAAAAGATTTGTTATTTAATAATAAATTGTAAACTAAAATAAAAGTATTACATGAAAATGAAAAGAGAATACATGACTTTAAAATGGGGAATAAATTATGTCTGTACGTCCTGACCCAGTTATCCCCCATCGTCTAACTTGAAGACTGAACTTGGTCTTGACTCCCTGTGTGCTACAGCTTTTAACCAATAAGGGAATTAAGGGTTATGGGGAGCAGGCGGGTAAGTGGAGCTGAGTCCACGGCCAGATCAGCCATGATCTTGTTGAATGGCAGAGCAGGCTCGAGGGGCTAGATGGCCTACTCCTGTTCCTAATTCTTATGTTCTTATGTTCATGCTAATGAGTATGTTTTATTTTAATTTAGTGTTCCGGAGAGTCTTGGTTCAATTTGGAAGGTTCATCTTTGGCACAATAATGGTGGTCATTCTCCCAGCTGGTATATTACCTCTGTAATTGTCAAGGACCTGCTAAATGGCACATGCTGGTTCTTTCCTGCTGAATGCTGGCTTGCAGTCGATGAAGGGGATGGAAAAGTAGAACGAGAACTGAACTCGCTCACCCACGGGCCTGGCTTCAAGAAAGTAATGTTATTTTTCGAGGCGTAACTTATTATTCAAAAAGTATTCCATCATGTGTATCAGTATTTGATTTTTGGTTTGGGCACTAATGTATGTATCGTAACCAGAGTGAAATCCTGTTCTGCAATTCTTGGCAGGCTGTTGCACCGTTGGAAATGTCGCCAGGCAGGACTTCTGCCTGATGACTGGTCCTGATCAGTACTGCACTGAAGTGTCAGCCTGGATTATGTGCTTAAGACTCTGGCATGGGCTTTGACTGAAAGTTAAATGTCCTACCACTGAGCCAATGCTGACACTTTAGCATAATTGTGAATACAATGCCAAAGTTATATACAGTCTAAGTCAGTTTTCCTATTTTCCAACTGTTTAAAATAATGCATTTACTTGTTTAAAATATTAAACTGATCCTACTTTTAAATTAGTATTTTTGTTATGAATAAACTATGTTACCATATGGTTTTAAAAAAAAATTGTTGAGACATTTAAAAATAAAAAACACAGTACAGCACAAGTACCATGGCATTCTGTGCCATATTTATGCAAAATACTGCGGATGCTGGAAATTTGATATTTATGTTCTGTAAAACAAGTTTTATTAAAACATTTGAGGTTTTTCTTTAATTAAATATTTTGTTTTTCAACAGCTTCTGTATAGCAAACTAACTGAGTACCTGGAAGACTTTCACCTTTGGGGATCAGTGTATAGCCGCCCATCCTATAGCTCTTTTACTCATACTCAGCGGCTCAGTGTCTGCCTTTGCCTCCTGTTGGGTTATATGTGTTTGAACGCCGTGCTGACTGACCTGAAGGACGAGGAGGTGAAAAATCTTTTAAAACTTAAAAATCCATCTTGCTTTTAAAGATGCACATACTCCATGCAGTAATGCCACCTGATGAAGTTATAGAGTGAATCATAGGCAGTCCCTCGAACGAGGATGACTTGCTTCCACAAGTTCACAGGTGTTTCAGTCTTGAACTCCAATTGAGGGGGTGGAAGATGCCTGTGCATGAATTTTTTTAACGTGTAGTGATCGTTGCACACCAGCCACCACACGGGCTTGACAGAGCTAGGTCTTGGTCCAATGGCAAAGATTAACCAAGACGACTGGAGACCTGCTCTACTGCATGGATCTAGCGCGCACACATATCGCAGTGTGGGTTGGCCCATGCTGCCCCTGGGTCCTCGGCTCTTCTGGGCCCCGTACCCTCATCTGGCGCACCTCCGCCACGATCTCTCGCCGCTCCTCCACCATAAACATTCACCGCATCTCGCCACAAACGCTCGCCGCTCATGCGCCCCGACCTTCCCACTCCTCCGTACCTGGGCC
Source organism: Pristiophorus japonicus (assembly GCF_044704955.1). NCBI lineage: Eukaryota > Metazoa > Chordata > Chondrichthyes > Pristiophoridae > Pristiophorus > Pristiophorus japonicus. The sequence goes on from NC_091981.1 coordinate 187,704,453, forward strand.
CTGCCGAAGCTCCTGCCCACGCTACAAAATGGCGACCAGGGTTTTGATGACGTCACCCAGTCGCCCATCTCAAAAACATCGCACACTTGGAGCAGCTCGTGCTGGAGGTTGAAGTGGTATGCCGCTCCAGCTCTTTTATAGCCCGACCTGCGGAGCTGTTCTCTCACAGGTCGGGAGGCCACAATGTGTATAGAGGGAATATTGTGATGTTGACCATACATTTGGGCATTTTTGAATTTCTGAATACTCGGTCAAAATCTTCAGATAGTGCTCTATTAAATTCTGATCTTCCTCAGCCTGATGAAGAGTCTACCCAAAATATTAACCTGCCATTTTTTCAGGTGCTGATGAATTTTCTATCCATTTCCAATGTTTTCAATTTCCTGCCCTTGCAGTATTTTTTCTTTTTCTTTGCATTTTCTTTGTGCCCTGGTTTTCCATTCCTCTCCTGACCCTGAGTGTGAGCTGCTAACCATGAGTGCTGGCTGCTGTCCTTCCCATTTGTTGCCACCTGTCACAACCCTAAATGTCTCCTCACTAAAACAGAATATCTGGTCACAATCACTATGCTGTTTGAGGGAGCTTGCTGTGCGCAAATTGGCTGCCGTATTTCCTACATTATAATAGTGACTACACTTCAAAGTACTTCATTGGCTGTAAAGTGCTTTGGGACGTCTTTCTTTCTCTCCTTCTCTTTCTCCTCCTCCTTCTCTCCTTCTCTCATGTATGTCTTGGATAAAGAGTCAGACTTGATACTGCAAGCTCAAAGTAAGTGTGACCGTAGTCTTTTATTACAGATCTCAGAGTGCCTCTCCCGCCTGTGAGGCCTCCTTATATACAGGTGCTCCCAAGGGATTGTGGGATCTCTTGGGACTCCAGGGGATAAGCCCTCTGATGATTCGACATGGTATTTACAGATTTACATACATAACAACACTCCTCCTCCCCTGTCCCCCCCCCCCCCCCCGCCCCTGCCCCCAAGTCAATAGTGTAACTATTTACAATGTGAGTCGATCTGGGGCCTTCCTTTCCCTGGTTGATCATCTTGGTGCAAATGCTGGTGTTGGTGAGTCGTTTGTTGGGCCCTCGCTGGGCTACTGCACTGCTGGCCTTGCTGGGGGTGGTGAATCCTGCTGGGCTGCTGCAGGTGATGGGTTCTGCTTCATGATCAACTGCTGGGTCCATTGACACTTCTGTGTGTGTTGGAGGGTCGAAAAAGATAGAGTCTATTGTGGGTTGTTCTGCATAGTCCGTAAATCTGAGTTTGGTTTGGTCCAAGTGTTTTCTGCAGGTGAGTCCATTTGCGAGTTTGACCACAAACACCCTACTCCCCTCTTTGGCTAAGACAGTGCCAGCAATCCACTTGGGACCTTGTCCATAGCTCAACACAATACAGGATCATTTACTTCAATTTTGCGTGCCACATTTGCGCGATCATGATATGTATTCTGTTGAAGCCACCTGCTCTCTACCTGTTTGTGTAGATCAGGGTGGACTAAGAAGAGAGTTGTCTTAAGTGCCCTTTTCATGAGCAGTTCAGCGGGAGGGACCCCGGTGAGTGAGTGGGGTCTTGTGCAGTAACTAAGCAGGACTCGGGATAAGCGAGTCTGCAGTGAGCCTTCAGTCACCCTTTTCAAGCTCTGCTTGACCATTGGACGTTGGCTTAAACGGAGCAGACGTGACATGTTTGACCCCATTGCGGGTCATGAATTCCTTGAATTCTTCACTGGTAAAGCATGGCACGTGGTCACTTACAAGGACATCAGGCAGGCCGTGCGTGGCAAACATGGCTTTCAATGGTGGCAGCGGACGTGCTTGCCGACATTATCACACACTCAATCCATTTGGAGTACGTATCTACAACCACTAAAAACATTTTTCCCAAGAATGGGCCTGCATAGTCAACATGAATCTTAGACCAAGGTTTGGAAGGCCAAGACCATAAACTTAGTGGCGCCTCCCTGGGTGCATTGCTTAACTGGGAACATGCATTACATTTGTGCACACAGGACTCTAAGTCTGCATTGATACCGGGCCACCACACGTGGGATCTGGCTATCGCTTTCATCATTACAATGCCTGGGTGGGTACTGTGGAGATCACTAATGAAAGTGTCCCCACCCTTTCTTGGCACAACTACCAGATTACCCCATAGGAGGCAGTCTGCCTGTATAGACATTTCATCTTTGCGCAGCTGGTACGGCTTTATTACTTCCTGCATCTCTAATGGGACACTAGACCAACTCCCATGGAGCACACAGTTTTTTACTAAGGATAGTAAGGGGTCCTGGCCCATCCAGGTTCTAATCTGTCATATTGTAACAGGTGATTGCTCACTCTCGAATGCTTCCATTTCCATAGCTAAATCTGCAGGTTGTGCCATCTCCACCCCAGGGTTGGGCAATGGAAGCATCAGCACAGTTTGTGCCTGGCCTGTGGCGGATGGCGTAGTTGTATGCAAACAACGTGAGCGCCCATTCGTATTTATCCCGTATTTTCAGAAAAGAGGATATCAGGAGCTTATGGTCAGTTTCCAATTCAAATTTGAGCCCGAACAGATATTGATATATTTTCTTTACCCTGTAAACACACACTAACTGTTCTTTTTCGATCATACTGTAGGCCCTCTTGGCCTTGGACAAACTTCTGGATGCATAAGCAACTGGTTGCAATTTCCCAAATTCATCAGCTTGTTGCAATACACACCCGGCCCCGTACGATGACGCATCACATGCTAGTACCAAACGCTTACAAGGATCATACAACACAAGCAATTTGTTTGAACATAACAGCTTCCTAGCTTTCTCGAAGGCATTTTCTTGGCTTTTAACCCATACACATTCATCTCCTTTACATAGTAAAGAATGCAGGGGTTCTAGCAATGTGCTAAGACCCAGTAAGAAGTTACCAAAATAGTTCAGGAGTCCTAGAAACGACCGCAGCTCCGTCACGTTCTGTGGTCTCGGTGCGTTCTTGATTACCTCTGTCTTAGAATCGGTGGGCCTGATGCCGTCCGCCGCGATTCTTCTCCCCAGGAATTCCACTTCAGGCACCAGGAATACGAATTTCGAGTATTTCAGCCTGAGCCCCACACGATTAAGCCGACTAAGAACCTCCTCCAGGTTTTGCAGGTGCTCGACGGTGTCCCGACCTGTAATCAAAATTTTGTCCTGGAAGACCACGGTGTGCGGGACCGACTTCAAGCTTTCCACGTTCCTCTGGAATATCGCCGCGGCCGATCGAATCCCAAATGGGCATTTGTTGTAAACGAAAAGACCTTTGTGCGTGTTGATCTGGTGAGGCCTTTCGAAGATTCATCCAGCTCCTGCGTCATGTAGGCCAAGGTCAAGTCCAGCTTCGTGAACGTTTTCCCTCCCGCCAGTGCCGCTGCCTTCGGAAGTTGGTATTGATCCTGCAATGAGAAACGATTGAAAATTACTTTGTATTCACCACGGATTCTGACGGTGTCATCTCCCTTGAGGACTGGAACAATCGGACTGGCCCACTCATTGAATTCGATCGGCGAAATGATGCCCACTCGTTGCAGCCTGTCCAGTTCGATCCACCCTCTTTCTCATCATGTAAGGTACCGCTCTCGCCTTGTGATGGATGGGTCACGCTCCCGGAGTCAAATGGATCTGCACTTTTTCTCCTTGGAACTTCCCGATGCCTGGTTCGAACAGCGAGGGGAACTTGCTTAGGACCTGGGCACATGAGGTGTTGTTGACGGACGAAAGCGTTCTGACGTCATCCTAGTTCCAGCGTATCTTTCCCAGCCAGCTCCTGCCGAACAGTGTGGGGCCATCGGCCGGTATCACCCATACTGGTAGATCATGCACCGCTCCATCGTAGGAGACATTTGCGGTAGCACTGCCAATTATGGGAATCAGTTCCTTTGTGTACGTTCTCAATTTAGTACGAATGGGAGTCAGGACTGGCCTTGAAGCCTTGTTGCACCACAATTTATCGAAAGTCTTTTTACTCATTATGGACTGGCTGGCGCCCGTGTCCAACTCCATGGACACCAGGAGTCCATTTAATTCAACCTTCAGCATTATCTGGGGACACTTTGTGGTAAATGTGTGCACCCCATATATCTCTGCCTCCTCGGTCTGAAGCTCTGGTTCATCATGATCCATCATGGAACTGTCCTCCTCTGCAACATGGTGGTTTGCAGGATTAGCAGGGTTTGCAGCTCGCCTGCACGTACATTGGAGGTGTCCCATTGTTCCACAGCTCTTGCAAAAACGTATCCTTTGAAGCGGCATGAATGGAATCGATGATCACCCCCGCGGCGCCAACAAGGTGTTAATTGCCTTGTATTCACCACCCTTGATGGCAGACTCTGAGACATCTGCGGACATGCAGCTACAGGCGTGTAAGTCCTGTCCTGTACATTTCGATTCGAAAACAACGTTACTTTGTTCACAGTACTTGCACCGGCACTAGTGTGCTGGGAAATTTGTTTGGTATTGTCACTGGTGGAGATAAATGCCTGGGCTATCGCTATGGCTTTACTCAAGGTTGGGGCCTCTACAGTCAAAAGTTTGTGAAGCATTACTTCATGGCCAATGCCAAGTATAAAGAAGTCCCTGAGCATGTGCTCTAAGTGTCCTTCAAATTCGCAGTGTCCTGCAAGGCGCCTTAGCTCAGCGACGTAGCTCACCACTTCCTGGCCTTCAGACCTCTTGTACGTGTAGAACCTATACCGTCGGGTTTAGATGCTCCCGGACCAGTGTGCACAACTCATCGTATGATTTGCTTGTGGGTTTTGCTGGAGCGAGCCGGTTTTTCATGAGGCCATAGGTTGATGCCCCGCAAACGGTGAGGAGGATCGCCCTTCGTTTAGCAGCATTCGCTTCTCCTTCCAGCTCGTTGGCCACGAAGTATTGGTCAAGTCACTCCACGAATGTTTCCCAATCATCTCCCTCCGAAAATGTCTCCAGGATGCCCGCAGTTTGCTGCATTGTTGCATTGAGGTTCGTTATCTGTATCTCGTCGCCAGTTATTATGTCTTGGATAAAGAGTCAGACTAGAAACTTCAAGCTCAAAGTAAGTGTGACCGTAGTCCTTTATTACAGATCTCAGAATGCCTCTCCAGCCTGTGAGACCTCCTTATATACAGGTGCTCCCAAGGGATTGTGGGATCCCTTGGGACTCCAGGTGATAAGCCCTCTGGTGGTTAGACATGGTAATTACAGGTTTACATACATAACACTTTCTCTCATTCTTTCTTTCTTTTTCTCTCTTTTTTTTCTCTCTCGTATCTTGACATTGAGCGCCTGCCGCTGTCCCAACTCCATGAAATATATTCTTACAAATCTAATGTTGGTAAACAATGGATTGTATGAACCGTTGTGTATTGATGACAAGATTGTAAACCCTCCAACTGCCATTTGGGGATATAGAAATAAAAATATTTTATTTCCCTGATATTTTTAATGTTCTCATTTTATCTTTTACTTTACATAATCTGGTGGCAAATAGGGATGAGATCTCTATGGATAGCCATTCTAGGATATGAATCCCTTATTTGCCACAAAGGCATTTTGTTTTTACATAGCATAACACTGAAATTGAAAAGGACTCAGTTACTGCTAAGCTGCATTACATTAAAACCTCATAGTTCTTGTACCTCAGGGTTTGGACGTACTGGTTATGTATGAGAAATTAACTTACACCTTGATATTTGTTGCTCTTTTTTACTCCAGTGATTTGTTTGGGTGAAGTATCTCATACTCTCCTTGGGTGAGTCCTCACTTCCCATATTCCAGAGAATGTTTTCACTTTCCCAAATATCGAGATAAATTTGTAACCTACAAAGGGGATGAACACAGAGTCCTCTTCACTTTAATTCATGTGCTGAAGTAAAAAGCACATCATTATTTTGCTTGGTGTTTCTTTTCCTCACCATCCACAAAATTCTCCAGCCTGACTATCTCTCTTCCTAGGCTTAAGATAAAACTTTCACTTTTGATCTGTACTCTTTCTAAGGTCTTTCCTGAAGTGTGGTGCTCAGAATTGTTCACAATACTCCAGTTGAGGCCTACCCAGTGATTATAAAGTTCTAGCATGATCTCTTTGCTATTATATTCTATTCCTCTATTTATAAACCCAAGAAACCTATATGCTTTTTTAACTACCTTATCAACTGGCCCTGCCACCTTTTAAGGTTTGTGTATGTGGATACCAGGCTCTTTGCTCATCTGCACTTTTCAAAATCCTGCCATTTATTTCCCCCAAAGTGTAACATTTCACACTTCTCCGCATTGAACTCCATCTTCCATGCTTCTGCCCATTTTTCCATCCTGTCCATGTCATCCTACAACTATCCTCATTACTATCTACTACATCAGCAAGTTTCATATCATCTGCAAACTTTATAATGCTGCTCCCTACACCCGAGTCTAGGTTGTTTATAAAAATTGAAAACACTAATGGACCCACAATTCACTAATGGGGAACACCACTGCAAAACACCCCCAGTCTGAAAAACATCCATTCCCCACTACCTTCTGCTTCCTGTCATTGTGCCACTTCTGTATCCATGCCACCACTGCTCCTTAATTCCATGGGCTTCCATCTTCTTAATGAGCCTCCTGTGTGGCACTTTGTTGAATGACTTCTGAAAGTCCATATGTCTATTGCACTACCTTGATCAACCTTCTCTGTTACCTCATCAATCAATCATCAGACACAATTTGTCTTTAACAAATCCATGGTGACTCCTTGGTTGACCCATGCCTTTCCAAATGAAAGTTTCTTTTGTCCCTGATAATGGTTTCCAATAACTTCCCACCACTGATGTTAGGCTGATTGACCTGCAGTTTCCTGGTTTATCCCTCTCCCCTTGAATAATGTTATAACATTAGCAACCCTCCAGTCCTCCGGCACTGCTCCTGTATCCAATGAGGATTGAAAGGTTGTGACCAATTCCTCAGCTATTTCTACCTTTGATTCTTTTAGCAACTAATGATGCATTCCATCCATACCAGGTGACTTAGAAACTTTCAATAATTCTAATGTTTTTAGTACGTCTTCTCTATCTATTACTATCCTGTCCATAACTTCCCTCTCCTCTAACCCTCACATCATCTGCTTCCTTTGTGAAGACAGATGCAAAGTAATCATTTAATACTTTAGCCATGTCCTCTGTCACGACATGACAGTTTCCCTTTGGGTCCTTAATTGGGCCATCTTTTTCCTTAGCTCTTACACTTTATTAGACAAAAATTGCTTAATTTTGTCTCATGCAAATTTATTATGGTGTTGACTTTTTCTTTTTATTTCTAGTATACAGCAGAATTAGGCCTCATTGATGTCTCCACGGTTTCCCTGGTTACTGGTTTGATTACGACTATAGTAGTTCTGCCAGTTGTATTGTTGGTATCATTGCTGTTCAGGTTTAGCAAGGTGAGATCAAACATTGCACCATCCTTTTTAATTAGTGTTTTTCATCTATTAAAATATATTCCAGTAAGTTTGGTTAATATGTCATGATAGCACTGGGTGCAAATTGCACTTGAAATTGTGCTGATTTTCAGAAGTGAAGTAAAAGCACAAGTTTCCACAAGCTCATTTGCATAATTAAATGTAAAAGGGGCAAAATTCCCCTTTTTATAGCCCTATTAGCGCCTCCAGTGGGTGCTAATGGGGCGCAATGGTGTTTTTGCCTGGGGGAGGGGGTGCTACTGCCTCCCGGGAAATTGTCCCAGAGATTTGGGAGGCGCTGTCCAGGCAACGCCATGCACCGCGGTTAGCGCCTCGGGCCGGCGCATAATCAGTGATGACGTCATTGCCGTGAGTCACGGCCCCTCACCGCCCTGCGCAGACCCCTTAATAGCCCACAGGGGAAATTACCCCGCGGGCCACGAGGCTGGAGCGGGCGGATGTCAACAACAGCTTCGCATTGTGGCAGCCCTTAAAGGGGAGTCCTTTAGCGCCCCAGGCTGCCATCTTCATTTGTCGGCACTCTGTTTTTGGTGCTGGGCTGCTGGCCCACTCGTTCGCGTCACCTGGTGGCCCATGGCGGCCACCAAAGGGCCATGCAGAGTGCTCAGTGGCCCTTCCCTTTAATGGAAGGGGATGGGTATTGCAGCGGATAACGCTGGCCAGCTCCGCGCTACTGTTCTGGGAGTGCCCCTCAGGAAGAAGAGCGCCGGAGACAACATTCTGCTTCCATTGAGGAGCTTACGGATCAATTTCGTGTCGAGGATGGGACTTCTAAACCTGCCGCACGAAGTCCCGCCCCCAATCGGGCAAGGAGCAATTTCGTCCCCAAAATCTCCAGGAACTAGCACAATGTGGCAGTGTACATACTAGAATTTAATTGTTTTTTCCCCTGCATTAAAAAATATTCTTTGATATATTTTGGAGTGGTAATACGATGCAGTTTTATTAATACAGCTGAAAATTAAGTTATCTCCAAAAAAAAATCATTTTTAATGAGTATCGAGTCCACCACCTGTGAGTAACTTGATTTTAAATGACCAAAAACGACTTTAAAAACTATACTGAGCCATTTAGTAAATTAAATACTTTGTAATATTTTAAAACTTTTTCAAAACATGCCGAAATGAAAATGTTTGAAGAGCTTGGTTAAACGGTCGCAAACGGACACAATCGGCAGAAACTCATCATGTTCATTCCTTTGATCTGGGAACGTGGCCAGTCTTGTGGACAGGGCAACTTCCCGTGCAATGTTTTTAAACCAGCATTAAAGCTCACAGAAATTCTATTTACACTCAACATAACTTGTGCTTAAATTTTCCCAATCTTTGCTGCTGATTTTACCGATTTCAGGCGAATTGCGCTATTAAAACCATTGCATACTCGCGGAAACTCGAGGCAAATGTATGATTTACAGTTTTGTATGTTTTCTTTACATGAGGTAAAACTGCTGAGGGAAACTTCTGTAGAAGAACACTATGGGACTACAAGAGAATCCAATGTATATTCTGTTGAAGGTAATATGGAGTCAATTTTAAAGTAGCTATAACCGTCAACTAAGAAATTATGATAGTTTTCCCACAGTGAATATAAAAGGAAAATTATGGGTTATAAATTTAAAAAGCCTTGGCAACTATCTTCAAAATCTAATCATAGCATCAGCTAGTTTGGTTAATTCAAGAAACAGTAATTTCATAGCTCATTCACTATTTATGTGCACATTTAAGTCCAATTTAAGTATTTGGGATCGTCATCTCATGTTTTAGTGATGATGTAGGTTTAGCACCCTGTGGAGCTTGTGTGTAAACCTTGAGTTTCCTACTTTCCTGTATAAAGATCATTAAATGATCCGAGTGAGATTTATGTATTTGCACAATATATATGTAGCTTAAGTGTGCTTTAAACTACTGTCATTACTACAACTGCATTGTTCAGCTGCCTTTCAGACTACTTGTTTCAATTAAGTGGGATGGAGCAGAATGCAGTTTTTGCCCACAGTTTCTCACTTGACAAGTTCCTGATCAAAGATGTTGTTGTTTTGGAAGGTGCAAATCACAGATTGGACACTTCTACTTAGGGAGAAGGGGAAATTGATAGCTGAATCACTCCCTCTCCCCTTTCCCCTTGTTCACCTTCTGGCAGCTGACCCTAGGTGTAACTCAGATTGGGCCTGGGAAATGTGTAGTCTTCTGGACATTGAATGACATGCAACACTGCAAAATAAATTTACAATATAACAAACTTTGGACAGATTAATTATTTTCTTTTCCTATAATAATCCTTCAGCTCATCGGGATGCTCTGCTGGCTTCAGACAGTGCATTTGAATCCTACTTGTCCTGGCAGAATCTGCAGCAATGGGCACAGGAAGCGTGGAGGAAAAAATATGAGGTGAGCATTATGTTGCACATAAATTCAGTCAGGTCTGCTCAAGGTAATGAAATAACAACAACTTGCCTTTATATAGCGCCTTTAACGTAGTAAAACACCCCAAGGCATTGCACAGGAGCGTTATCAAACAAAACCTGACACCGAGCCTCATAAGGAGATATTAGGACAGGTGAGCAAAAGCTTGGTCAAGGGGTAGATTTTATGGAGGAAAGAGAGGAAGAGAGGCAAAGAGATTTCGGAAGATAATTCCAGAGCTTAGGGCCCAGCCAGCTGAAGACATGTTCGCCAATGGTAGAGTGTTGAAAATCAAGGATGTGCAAGAGATTAGGGTGCTGAAATTCAGGGTCCCTATAAGGCCCGTTGCTGCCGTATTGCAGCGGCCATGCGGCGGAATCGATGGCCGCCGTGTTGCAGTCCAATGGCCATCCGGACCCAAATTCAGGTCATGGATTTTTCGGCCTGTCCCCACTTCCACCCTGCTGCTGACAACCACCACAAGTGCGTCATCATAATGCTCACCACCACTCTCCCGCACCTGCACAATACTCTGCCCGAATTTTTATTGAAAAAAATCATTGCCTCGCCGCGCGGTGCCCCGACAGCTTTGTGTCAGTGCATCTTCTCCTCACTGTCCGCGGCCCGGCAGCACGGCGGGTTTCAAGGGGAGGGCCCACTGCCGCGACCGCCATGTCTTTATTTTTGCCGGCCGACTTCCCGATCAGCCAGCAAAATAGTGCCCACGGGTTCAGCCGGGCCGCCAACAGGCAGCCTGGCATCCCTGGCCCAGCCGAAATCCTGCCTGGTGGCCCAGTGGCCGAAGATGAAAAATGCCGGATTCTCTCCCCTTAAACAGAGGGGAGAGAGCGTGGTGACGCACACACGCTGTGACATCACCACCGAGCTGTGGAGACTTGGGCCCATCCAAACCTCCGCCCCTCAGCCTGCCTTGCCACCCCACTTCCGCCCCCACTATGACCGACGTCCGGTCCAACGTTAAAAAAATTACTCAGTGCCGAAAACTGATCAAGAGGCCACCGCAACGCTCCTGCCGGAAAAAACTCCAAATAAAAAAGGTAGGTGTGCCAACTTTCTGGCGGCCCTGAATTTCGGTCCCCAGGATTAAAGGACCGCAGAGATCTCGGAGGGTTGTAGGGCTGGAGGAAGTTACAGTGATAGGGAAGGGTAAGGCCATGTAGGTAAGGATCTGAAAACAAGGATGAGAATTTCCAAATGGGTTCCCTATAGACATATGCTTGCCTTTCCTCAGCGTGGCTTACTGGAATCACAAGCTCCCAGCATTCACTCAGAGCACAACAGTGAAACAAGCAACAAGAAGGGTGGACATTGCTCGTCTGAAGGCAGCTCAAGTGGATTTGAGGACTGCAGTTCTCAGGAAAATGTCAAGGCAGTACCGAAGGATTCCAAACACAGCTCTAGTGACCTGCGATCAGATTATTCATCAGGTAGAAAAAAATTAAGGAACTACATTGAACTGATGGTGTTTGATGGGAATACAGGCCCACACACTAACATTACTGTTGATACTGCATTCAAGTAATGATGTTAGTATAAGAATGACATAGGATTACATAGGATATACGGCACAGAAACAGGCCAGTCCATGCCGGTGTTTATGCCCAACTCGAGCCTTTTCTTGTCTTTCCTCACCTAACCCTATCTGCATAACCCTCGATTCCCTTGTCTCTCATGTGCTTCTCTAGCCTCCCCTTAAATGCATCTATACCATTTGCCTCAACCAATCCCTGTGGTAGCGAGTTCCACATTCTCACCACTCTCTGGGTAAAGGTGTTTCTTCTGAATTCCCCATTTGATTTCTTGGTGGCTATTTTATATTGATGATCTCTAGTTATACTCTTCTCCACAAGTGGACTTGTAATGGTTACCCTGTAGTAATTGGCATTTTATTGTAAATTCAGCATTGATCTTTTGCAAACATGTGTTTCCTGTATAAAGTTTATCTCTTTCATTTCCACTGTTTGAAAAATATTATTTGTATTTTCTACTGCTCTCATTGTCTCCCTGTACGACACAGCACTCGCTTGATCAGAGTTGTGGCCAAATTGAATTGCTCCCAGACATTCTCATAGCCTGCACGTTCTGATTTCCTTTTACCTGCTCATTGGAAAATACCAGCCTTGACACTTCCCTCTAATGAGTCGTGGAGAATAGGAACTCATCATGTAAACCCCCAGAATCCATGTCAATTTCCATCCTGCGGTGAAATTAATTATCAGGAAACCAAATTAAGTCAATGCTTCTGACTGTAATCTTTTAAATACCTTTTTTTTCACTATCTCTAGAACACAGCAGTGTATTTGAACAGCCCTTGATGAACAGAGCCAGGCATTTTCTCCCAACTTGGTGCTATTATCTGGCATGGGCCATCTGTCTTTTGATTGCTTTGGTGTGCATATTGATAATAAGTCTGTTAGGACTACGGTAAGAAGGACTGGAATTTGTATGCTGCATTTCCAATTGTTTGATCTGTATTTTATTTTTTTATACATATTAATGAAGTACTGTAGCAATCTATCTTATTAATTACAGGTTTGGACCAACCAAATCTATATTGTGGCTACATTCATTGTTCTTCTCCCTCCTGTACTGCATCTTTGTCATCCAACCTATTGCAGTAAGTAATATGAAAGACAGTGCTCTGCTACAGAGTTGCGATTTGCTCTACTTAAGTCTCATCTATGAAAGACCATAGAAACACAGGGACAAATGCAGATCATTCAGTCCATTGGTGCTGCTGCATTCTGTTAGCCACGACAGCTCGATCTTTTTAATCTCAGTTCCCTGACAGGATGTAGCACAACAATGATTTTACCAGTGACCAAAGCAAGGCCATCCATTTGACATAATTTCAGCTATAATTAACTATTCTACCATAAAATGTAGAGTGCACAATGTTTTTAATCATGGTTCATCCATTAATCTTTCACACACAGGCTAGAATCATCCCCCATGCTCTGTAGTTACTACTTCCTCCCTTCACCATAGGAATAGGCCTTCAAGCCCGTCCTGTCATTCAATCAGATTATGGCTGATCTATATCTCAAATCCATTTACCAGACTTTGATCCATATTCCTTGATATCCAGACTCAACAAAAATCTATCAGTCTTAGTCTTGCAATTTTCAACTGATTCAACATCCACAACCTTTGGGAAGAAAGTTGCAGATTTCCATTACTCGTGTGCAAAAGTGCTTTCTGATTTCACTCCTAAATTGCCTAGCTCTAATTTTAAAACTATGTCTTGTTGTGTTCTGGATTCCCCCACCATAGGAAATAGTTTCTCTGTACCTACCCTATGAATTCCCTGATGATGCCAGTGCTTCCGATATGTCCTCCTTTTTCCTCAGTTGAGGAGTTCCCTCCACCGTTGTTTACAAGGCCCTCGACTGTGTCCGTTCCACTTCCCTCACTTCTGCTCTCACCCATTCCCTACTTCCCAGAACCACAATAGGGTTCGCCTTGTCCTCGCCTTCCACCCCACCAGCCTCCACATTCAACGGATCATCACCTGCCATTTCCGCCACCTCCAGAGTGATCCCTCCACTCAACGCATCTTCCCTTTCCCTCCCCCTTTTAGCATTCCGAAGGGACCATTCCCTCCGCAACACCCTCATCTACTCCTCAATCACCCCCAATACTCCTTCCCTTCCCACGGCAGCTTCCTGTGTGAGCGCAAGTGATGCAACCCCTGCCTTTTTACTTCTTCCCTTCCCACCATCCATGGCCTCAAACATTCCTTCCAAGTGAAACGGTGATTTACTTGTACTTCTTCGAATTTAATATACTGTATTCGCTGCTCACGATGTGGTCGCCTCTACATTGGGGAGACCAAACGCAGATTGGGTGAGCGTTTTGCGGAATACCTCCGTTCAGTCCGTAAGCGTCACCCCAAGCTTCCGGTCGCCTGTCACTTTAATTCTCCGCTCCACTCCCACTCTGACCTCTCTGTCCTTGGTCTCCTGTACAGTTCTAATTAAGCTCAAGGGACAGCACCTCATCTTTCAATTAGGCACTTTACAACCTTCTAGACTCATCATTGAGCTCGATTTCCGATTATAACCTCTGCCTCCATTTTTTAGGATGGCAGCTGTTGCTGATGACTCTGCTATTCCCATTTACACCTGCTCTAGACCTATCTTTTGTTTCGTTACCTGTCCCATTACCTTTTTGCCTTGCACCATCATACTTTTGTCATTTAATCTCTTCTGATGTCCACCCTGTCACAGACCTTCCTTTTGTTCTTTCCTCCCCTCCCCAATTTCCCAGCCTCTGTATTTCATAGAATCATAGAAATTTACAGCATCGAAGAAGGCCATTTCGGCCCATCGTGTCCGCGCCGGCCAATAAAGAGCTACCCAGCCTCATTCCATTTTTCCAGCTCTTGGTCTGTAGCCTTCTACGTTACGGCACTTGAGGTGCAGATCCAAGTGCTTTTTAAATGTGGTGAGGGTTTCTGCCTCTATCACCCTTTCAGGCAGTGAGTTCCAGATCACCACCTCAAATACCCTCTAAACCATCTACCATCTACCCCCTCTGCTAAGGGAAATAGGTCCATCCTATCCACTCAGCCTCTGCTGTTCCAAAGAAAACAACACAAGCCTATCCAATCTTTCCTCACAGCTAAAATTCTCCAGTCCAGGCAACAGCCTTGCAAATCCCCTCTGTACATTTCGAGTGCAATTACATCTTTCCTGCAATGTGGTGACCAGAACTGCATGCAGTACTCTAGCTGTGGCCTAACTAGTGTTTTATACAGTTCAAGCATAACCTCCCTGCTCTTGCATTTTATACCTCAGCTAATAAAGACAAGCATTCCGTATGCTTTCTTAACCAGCCTGCTACCTTCAGGGAACTGTGGACATGCACTCCAAGGTCCCTTTGTTTCTCTACACTTCAGAGTTCTACCATTTAAATGTGTATTCTCTTGTCCTCCCCAAATGCATTACCTCACACTTCTCTGGATTGTGTTGTGTTCCTAACACAGATGAGACTGTACACAGGGAGGTGAAAGTAACAGTGACCTCAGTCTTCAATAAGTCAATCCAGAGTGAGTAACAGGCCTTAGGGGCCGGCTTATATACAGTGCTCCCAAGGAATGCTGGGATCCCTTGGGACTTCAGGGAATGAGCTCCCTAGTGGCGGAACATGGGAGTGCATGATTTACAGATACACAACATCACTCCCCCTCCCAAAGTCAAAGTGAAAACTATTTACAAGGTGAGGCGGTCGGAAGCCTTTCTTTCCCTGGTGGACCGCCTCGGTACAAATGTCTGTTCTGGTGTGTTGGCTGTGCCCTCGTTGGGCTGGCATGTTGTTGGCCCTGCAGGGCTGCTGGGTGAGCCTGGCCTTGCTGGGCTGTTGGGCGTGATGGGTTCTATTTCCTGGTCCGGCATGGTGTCATTGATCCTTTGGGTGTGTGCTGTGGGCTCGAAAAAGGTGGTGTCTATTGTGGGTTGTTCAGGGCAGTCTGTGAACAGCAGCCTCGTTTGGTCCAGGTGCTTTCTGCAAATTTGTCCATTGTCTAGTTTGACTACAAACACCCTACTCCCTTCTTCAGCTATCACTGTGCCCACGATCCACTTGGGACCATGTCCATAGTTCAGCACATACACAGGGTCATTCAGATCAATTTCCCGTGACACAGTGGCGTGACCATCGTTTACATTTTGTTGCTGCCGCCTGCTCTCTACCTGATCATGCAGGTTGGGGTGAACCAGCGAGAGTCTGGTTTTAAGTGTCCTTTTCATGAGTAGCTCAGCCGGGGGCACCCCTGTGAGCGAGTGGGGTCTCGTGCGGTAGCTGAGCAGTACTCAGGACAGGCGGGTTTGCAGTGAGCCTTCTGTTTCTCGTTTAAGGCTCTGTTTGATTGTTTGTACTGCCTGCTCTGTCTGCCCATTTAATGCTGGTTTAAACGGGGCCAAGGTGACATGTTTGATCCCATTGCGGGTCATGAATTCTTTAAATTCGGCACTGGTGAAACATGGCCCGTTGTCACTGACCAGTATGTCAGGCAGGCCGTGGGTGGCAAACATGGCCCTCAGGCTTTCAATGGTGGCGGTGGCGGTGCTTCCTGACATTATTTCACATTCAATCCATTTTGAAAAAGCATCCACCACCAGGAACATTTTACCGAGAAACGGGCCCGCATAGTCGACATGGATCCTCGACCATGGTCTGGAGGGCCAGGACCACAAACTTAGTGGTGCCTCTCTGGGCGCATTGCTCAACTGAGCACATACGCTGCATTGCCGTACACAGGACTCTAAGTCAGAGTCGTTACCGGGCCACCACACGTGGGATCTGGCTATCGCTTTCATCATTACTATACCAGGGTGTGTGCTGTGGAGAACCGAGATGAATGTCTCCCTGCCCTTTTTGGGTAGCACTAAGCGGTTACCCCGCAACTGGCACTCTGCCTGAATGGACAGCTCGTCCTTTCGCCGCTGGAACGGCTTGATTAGCTGTTGCATTTCAATGGGGATTCTGGCCCAGCTCCCATGCAGTACAGTTTTTTACTAAGGACCTTGGCTGGTCCAAGTCCTAATCTGGCGGGCTGTGACAGGTGATTTATCATTTTCAAACGCTTCCATGACCATCAACAAGTTTGCAGGCTGCGCTATTTCCACCCCCGTGGTGGGCAATCGTAGCCGACTGAGAGCATCCGCACAGTTCTCGGTGCCTGGCCTGTGGCGGATGGTATAGTTATACGCTGATAGCGCGAGTGCCCACCTTTGTATGTGGGCTGAGGCATTAGTATTTATCCCCTTGTTTTCACTGAACAGGGATGTGAGGGGCTTGTGATCAGTTTCCAGCTCAAATTCCAGGCCAAACAGGTACTGATGCATTTCCTTTATCCCGAACACACACGCTAATGCCTCTTTCACAATCATGCTGTAGGCCCGCTCAGCCTTAGACAAGCTCCTGGAGGCATAGGCGACAGGTTGCAACTTCCCCGCAACATTAGCTTGTTGTAATACACACCCGACTCCGTAAGATGATGCATCACAAGCCAGCACGAGTCTTTTAAACGGGTTATACAATACAAGCAGCTTGTTGGAGCATAAAATGTTTCTGGCTTTCTCAAAAGCAATTACTTGTTTTTATTTTTCCATTCCCAGTTCTCACCTTTATGCAATAACACATGTAGGGGCTCTAAGAGGGTGCTTAACCCCGGTAGGAAGTTACCAAAATAGTTGAGGAGTCCCAGGAATGACCACAGCTCTGTGACGTTCTCTGGCCTGGGCGTGTTCCTGATAGCCTCTGTCTTGGCGTCTGTGGGCCGAATGGCGTCGCCACTATCTTTCTCCCCAAAAACTCCACTTCTGTTGCCATGAAGACGCATTTCGACCTCTTCAGCCGCAGCCCTACGCGATCCAGTCGCTGGAGGACCGCCTCCAGGTTTTGTTGGTGCTCAACGGTATCCCGACCCGTGACCAATATGTCATCCTGAAAAACCACCGTGCCTGGTACCGACTTGAGTAGGCTCTCCATGTTTCTCTGGAAGATCGCTGCAGCCGACCAAATTCCAAATGGGCATCTGTTGTAGATGAACAGTCCCTTGTGCATGTTGATGCAGGTGAGGCCCTTCGAAGACTCCTCCAGCTCCTGCATCATGTAGGCCAAAGTCAGGTCGAGCTTGGTGACCGTCTTGCCTCCTGCCAGCGTCGCAAATAGGTCGTCTGCCTTAGGTAGCGGGTATTGGTCCTGTAGCGAGAAACGATTAATAGTTACTTTATAATCGCCACAAATCCTGACCGTGCTATCACTTTTGAGTCCTGGAACAATCGGGCTGGCCCACTCGCTGAATTCCACTGGTGAGATGATGCCCTCCCGTTGCAGCCTGTCCAGCTTGATTTCCACTCTCTCCCTCATCATGTGAGGTACCGCTCGCGCCTTGTGGTGAATGGGTCGTGCCTCTGGGACCAAGTGGATCTGCACCTTCGCCCCGGAAAAGTTTCCAATGCCTGGCTCAAAAAGGGAAGGAAATTTGTTCAGAACCTGGGTACATGAGGCCTCATCAACATGTAATAGCGCTCGGATGTCATCCCAGTTCCAGTGGATTTTGCCCAGCCAGCTCCTTCCAAGCAGTGTGGGGCCATCTCCCGGGACAATCCAGAGTGGCAGTTTGTGCACCATGCCCTTGTAGGTGACCTTGACCATGGCGCTGCCCAGGACAGTGATAAGCTCTTTGGTGTACGTTCTCAGTTTCGTGTGGATGGGGCTCGGGGCTGGTCTGAGTGCCTTGTTGCACGACAGTCTCTCAAACATCTTTTTACTCATGATGGATTGGCGAGCGCCAGTGTCCAGTTCCATGGCTACGGGTAAGCCATTCAATTTTACGTTTAGCATTATAGGTGGACATTTCGTCGAAAATGTGTGCGCCCCGTGTACTTCAGCATCTGCCTCCTCTCTCTGAGGCTCGAAATTACTTTGATCCACCATGGACCGATCTTCCTCTGCAACGTGGTAGTTAGCAGGTTTTGCGGTGCTTGCAGCTCGTCTGCAAGCTTGTTGGAGGTGCCCCATTGTTCCACAGCTCTTGCAAACGTACCCTTTGAAGCGGCATGAATAAGCTGAATGGAAGCCTCCACAATGCCAACAAGGTGTGAATTGCCTTGCATTCATCCTTTGTTGCGGATTCTGAGTCATCTGAGTCACCTGAGGCCTGCTGGCAGTTGCAGACTCGTGGTTTCTGCCCTGTACATTTCTGCTCGGAAACACAGTTCCAGTTAATTTATGAACATTGCTAGCACTTGTGTGCTGAGAGATTTGTTTGGTGTTATCACTGGTGGACATAAACGCCTGGGCTATCGCAATGGCCTTACTGAGGGTCGGTGTCTCTACAGTCAAAAGTTTTCGTAGGATGGTCACGTGGCCAATGCCCGGTACAAAAAAGTCTGTGATCATTTGCTCCAGGTAGCCATCAAACTCACATTGTCCTGCAAGTCGCCTTAGCTCGGCGACGTAGCTCGCCACTTTCTGACCTTCAGATCGCTGGTACGTGTAGAACTGATATGTCGTCATCAGCACGCTCTCCCTCGGGTTAAGATGCTCCCGAACCAGTGTACACAGCTCCTCATATGACTTATCTGTGGGATTCACTGGAGCCAGAAGATTCTTCATGAGGCTGTAGGTCGGTGCCCCGCAGACCGTGAGGAGGACCGCTCTCCTCTTTGCAGCGCTTCCTTCTCCGTCCAGCTCGTTGGCTACAAAGTACTGGTGCAGCCGTTTGACATAGGCTTCCCAGTCCTCACCCTCCGAGAACTTCTCCAGGATGCTCACAGTTTGCTGCATCTTTGTGTTGGATTCGTGTACCTGTCGCCAGTTGTTGTGTTTCTAACACAGATGAGACTGGACACAGGGAGGTTAAAGTAACCGTGACCTCAGTCTTTATTAAGACACTCCAGAGTGAGGAACAGGCCTTTGGGGCCGGCTTATATACAGTGCTCCCAAGGGATGCTGGGATCCCTTGGGACTTCAGGCAATGCGCTCCCTGGTGGCGGAACATGGGAGTGCATGCTTTACAGATACACAACAGATTGCATTCCATTTGCCACTGTTCTGCCTACCTGACCAGTTCATTGATATCTTCCTGCTGTCTGCAGCTTTCTTCTTCATTATCAATCACACAGACTATTTTTGTATCATCTGCAAACTTCTTAATCATATCCCCAACATTCAAGTCTAAATCATTGATATATACCACAAAAAATAAGGGACCTCGTATTGAGCCCTGTGGAACTCCACTGGAAACCGCCTTCTAGTCACAAAAACACCCATCAACCGTTACCCTTTGCTTCCTGCCTCTGAGCCAATTTTGGATCCAACTTGCCACTTTGCCCTGGATCCCATGGGCTTTTACTTTCCTGACCAGTCTAACATGTGGCATCTTATCAAAAGCCTTGCTAAAATCCATATACACTGCATCAAACGCACTACTCCCCTCATCAACCCTCCTTTTTACTTCATCAAAAAATGGAATTAAGTTAGTCAGACATGACCTTCCCTTAACAAATCCACACTGACAGTCCTTGACTAATCTGTGTCTTTATAAATTACCATTTATCCTGTCCCTCAGAATTTTCTCCAATAATTTTCCTACCACTGAGATTAGGCTGACTGGCCTGTAATTACTCGGTCTATCCCTTTCTCCCTTTTTAAACAAAGGTACCACATTAGCCACATTATCCGGGACCACTCCTGTAGCCAGAGAGTATTGGAAAATGATGGTCAGAGCCTCTTCTATTTCTTCATTTGATTCTCTTAACAGCCTGGGATACATTTCATCCGAGCCTGGGGGTTTATCCACCTTCAAAACTGCTAAACCCCTTAATACTTCCTCTCTCACTGTTATCTCATCTAATATTTCACACTCCTGCTCCCTGAGTGCAATGTCTGCATTGCCCCTCTCTTTTGTGAAAACAGATGCAAAGTATTCATTAAGAGCCATACCCACATCTTCCGCCTCCACACACAGCTTAACTTTATGGTCTTGAATAGGCCCCACTCTTTCTCTAGTTATCTTCTTGCTCGTAATGTATTTAAAAAAGATTTTTGGGTTTTCCTTGATTTTACTTGCCAACATTTTTTCATGCTCTCTCTTTGCTTTCCTAATTTCCTTTTTAATTTCACCCCTGCACTTCTTATACTCCTCTCGAGTTTCTGCAGTATTGAGCCCTCAGTATCTATCATAAGCCTCCTTTTTTTTCTTTATCCTTCCCTGTATGTCGCTTTGACATCCAGGGGACTCTAGATTTGTTTTCTTTAAGGGAACATACTTGCTCTGAACCCTCAGGATCGCCTCCTTGAATGCGTCCTACTGCTCTGACACTGATTTACCTTCAAGTAACTGTTTCCAGTCCACTTTGGCTAAATCACCTCTCAGCTTAGCAAAATTGGCTTTTCTCCAATTGAGAACTTTTATTCTTGGTCTATCTTTGTCATTTTCTATAACTACCTTAAATCTAACTGAATTATAATCACTGGCACCAAAATGCTCACCCACTGATACCCCTTCCACCTGCCCAGCTTCATTCCCTAAAACTAAGTCCAGAACCGCCCCCTCCCTTGTTGGGCTCGCTACTTACTGGCAAAAAAATTTCTCCTAAATACATTTTAGGAATTCCGCACCCTCTGTATCTTTCAAACTAATTTTATCTCAGTTAATATTAGGATAGTTGAAGTCCCCTCCAATTACTGCCCTATAGTTTTTGCACTTCTCAGAAATTTGCCTACATATTTGCTCTTCTATCTGCCTCTGACTGGGTGTCTATAGTACACTCCCAGCAGTGTGATCGCCCCATTTTTGTTCTTCAATTCAACCCATATGGCCTCATTTGATGATCCTTCCAACATATCATCCCTCCTCACAGCTGTAATTGTTTCTTTAATCAATATTGCGACCTCCCCCCTCCTTTTTACCCCCCTCTCTATCCCATCTGAAAACCCTGTAATCAGGAATGTTGAGCTGCCATACCTGCCCTTCTTTCAGCCATGTCTCAGTAATAGCTATTCTATCGTACTCCTAAATGTATATCTGTGCTCTCAACTCATCTGCATTATTCCCTATACTCCTTGCATTCCAATTAGCACTGCCAAACTTTGTTGTTGTCTATTTTCTCGTCCTTGTTTGCTCTGTCTTTCAAATTCACTTCCTACTTTTTTGCTTTCCAATTCCAGCTTTACTTCTCTCCCTACTGAATCTATTCTCAGGTTCCCATCCTCTTGTCAAGCTAGTTTAAACCCTCTCCAACAGCACTAGCAAACCCGCCCCGCCCCCCCCCACGAGGATATTGGTCCCAGCTCTGTTGAAGAGCAACCCGTTGGGCTTGTACAGGTCCCACCTCCTCCAGAAACGATCCCAATGCCTCAGGAATCTAAAGCCCTGCACCATCCTTCCAGCCACGCATTCCTAACCTCCTATTTCCGTACTCACTAGCATGTGTCACCGGGAGTAATCTGAAGACTACTACCTCTGAGGTCCTGCTTTTTATTCTCTTCGCTCGTAAAATCTTCCTGCAGGACCTCATCCCTCTTTCTACTTATGTCGTTGGTACCGATATGGACCATGACCTCTGGCTGTTCATCCTCTCCCCTCAGAATGCCCTGCAGCTACTTGGTGACGTCCTTGACCCTGGCACCAGGGAGGCAACATACCATCCTGGAGTCACGTCTGTGGCCGCAAAAACATCTGTCTACTCCCCTAACTATCGAATCCCCCACCACTATTGCTCTTCCACTCTTCTTCCTCTTCCCACCCACCCCCCGCCCCCCCCCCACCGCGTGCAGCTGAGCCACCCGCGGTGCCTTGGATTTGGCTCTGGCTGCATTCCCCAGAGGAACCATCGCCCCCACCAGTACTCAAAACAGACGACTGGTTGGAGAGCGAGATACACTCAGGGGACTGCTACACTACCTGCCTGGTCCTCCTCTTCTGGCGGTCACCCACTTCCTCTCTGCCTGCACATTCTTAAGCTGCGGGGTGGCCACCTCTAGAAACATGCTATCCACGAAGTTCTCAGCCTCGCGGATGCACCGCAGTGACTCCAGCGCTGTTTGAGCTCCAAAACCCGGAGCTCGAGTTGCTGTAGCTGGTAACACTTCCTGCATATGTAGTCGTTCAGGCTACGTGAAACGTCTGGGACTTCCCACATGCCACAGGATGTGCACTCCACAGGACTGAACTGCCCTGTCATGCCTCTATTTATTTGACTATGAACTAAACTATGAACTTATTTGACTATGATACTTAAAACTAGAAGACAAATTCGATTTTTGCCTCTGTTGTAACACAAAGCACTACAAATAGTGTGGGCAAAAAGCTGCATCTCCTTCCCCCTCTGCTCCGAATTCCCACTCTTTCCAAATTCCCAAATAAACCACTCTTGTTTAAGTCTACTCCCTTTAAGACCGCTCTGTGCAGATCCTTGCTTAAAACCTGTTACAAATCTATCTTTTTCCAGTTCTGATGAAAGGTCATTGACCTGAAAGGTCAAGTCTGTTTCTCTCTCCACAGATGCTGCCTGACCTGCTGCGCATTTCCAGTGTTTTCTGTTTTTATTTCAGATTTCCAGCATCCGCATTATTTTGCTTTTCTATTTATTCCATTTATGATTTTAAACTCCTTAATTAGATCAACTCTCAGCCTTCTAAACTCAAGGGAATATAAGCCAAGTTTATGTGACCTGTCCCCATAATTTAACCCCATAAGCCCTGGTATTAATCTGTAAGGGAATTAAATGATAATGGAATAAGGGGTTATGGGGAGCGGGCAGGAAAGTGGACCTGACTCATGATCATATTAAATGGTGGAGCAGGCTCGAGGGGCCGTTCTATGTAATGTGCGCTTAACCACTCCAAGCCCAATATACCTTTCCTGATGTTCGGTGCCCAAAGCTGAACGCAGTATTCCAGATGGGGTCTGGCCAGTGCTCTATACAACTGAAGCATCACTTGCTCACTTTTGACTTCCAACCCCCTTGAGATAAAGACCAACATTCCATTAACCTTTTTGATTACTTTTTATACCTGTGCACTAGCTTTTAATGATTTATGTTCGCTATCGCCTAAATCTCTTTGCTCCTCCACAGTCCCGAGTCTCTCACCATTCAGAATATATTCCAATTCCTCTTTCTCAGATCCAAAGTGGATGACCTCACATTGAACTCCATCTGCCATAGTTTTGTCCACTCATTTGGTCTGTCGATATCCCTTTCCACATGACTTACTGTGCCTCCTAGCTTAGTGTCATTTTCGGTCTGTGAGGCATTGATTAAATAAGTAACTTCGAATTAAGAGAAGACTGAATGGACTTGGGCTTATCATTAATGAAGATAACCCCCAAATGATGCACCCATTATCCAATTCTTTATCCACGTGCAATAATAAATCTCTACAATAGGTAAACTTTTGTTTTTGTTTTATAATTGTATTTATAAAGATCATTAGCAACATCTAGTGGCAGAAAAGTAGTATTGTAATATGTTCTTCATTCATTAATATACTTGTTAAAATGAAATATTTTTGAGAATCAGTTTCTCTTGTGGCAGATTGAAATTGACCAAATTTAGTAATGTTCCCCTCACTGCTCAAATTCCTTTCCAGATTTTCTGTACAGCAGCTGTAGTCGCACTGAAAAACAAGGATTGCAATGACTTTTACATCAGCCTCGTTGATTCAAATTCTTCATCAGATGCCTGCAAGCAATGGAATTCTGAGCCTGGTTTTCTTTCTGAAAGCTGTCCCATTGATACCCATTACAATCCATACAGTGCTCCTATGGATCTTGACAGGGTAAAAAATATCTTCATCACTCACTAACTATACTGCCCAACTCACTTTAATGTATTCTTCATTACAATTAATACCAGTCTGTTTCAAAAACTTAAAGTTGGGAAAATTGGCTCCTGATCACTATTCAATGGCCCTTGTTTTGTGAATGTCAGGTGACGACAGAATCAGACTTTGCCCCTGTGGTAAACAGCCAAACAGCATTCACGATCAAGATTTATACATGAAGGGCTGGATTTTCAGGTTTTTGGGCGAAAACGCAGGCGATGTGTGAAAATAACCGTTCTCGTTGCATTACCGATTTAAGGCCTAACTTTCGGCACGATGTCTCGCAAAGGGAGGCGTTGCACAATTATTCGCGGCGCAAAACCACGATCCTCGCCAACTTTATTGCAGGGTTGGAAGCGCTGCGAGAGGCCTTGGGAGGAGGGGAAAAGGAAACTTCAAAAAACATTCAAAAAACATTACCAAGACCTTTATCTAACAAATCACTGCAAAAAGATAAAAAAATAAAAACTTTAACTCACCTTTTTTTCAGGTTTTCCAACTTACCGCTGCTGGCAGGGCTGCACCACGAGGTTTTACCTGGCGGTGTTCGTGGCACGGTGTACGGATCGGGAGAGAGCTGAAACTCGGACGGTAACGGAATCCGTCCAGCGTTGCTCTCACCACCGGTGCTTCCAAGTGCCACCACAAACAAGGAACCGAGGATCGCAACCAAGCTTTGCGACCAGGATTTTGCCGCAGACGGTCAAAATGCAGCGAAAACCCGGTCGCAAACCACCCGAAAATT